>NC_080758.1:22845340-23148371 GCF_020826845.1 Diceros bicornis minor
CCTACTGTCTATCAGAGATCAAACAGAGGAAAACACAATCAGATTGGGAATGGGATAGATTACAGAATGCTAGAGGTGGGAGGATCTTAAAGATGATCTTGCCCAGTGATCTCATTTTTCAGATAAGGAAACTAGAGCCCAGGGAAAGAAAATGACTGGCCCCAGATCACACAAGCTGTTATGTTTCCTTCTTTCTGATCCTCTGTTTTATCCACTTTACTAAAGTATCTTTAAAAAAAATTATTAGCGGGCCGGCCCCGTGGCTTAGTGGTTAAGTGAGTGCGCTCCGCTGCTGGCGACCCGGGTTCGGATCCCGGGCTCGCACCGACGCGCTGCTTCTCTGGCCATGCTGAGGCCGCATCCCACATGCAGCAACT
Source organism: Diceros bicornis minor (assembly GCF_020826845.1). NCBI lineage: Eukaryota > Metazoa > Chordata > Mammalia > Perissodactyla > Rhinocerotidae > Diceros > Diceros bicornis. The sequence continues at coordinate 22,845,718 of NC_080758.1, forward strand.
AGAAGGATGTGCAGCTGTGACACACAACTATCTACTGGGGCTTTGGGGGGAAAAAATAAATAAATAAAATCTTTAAAAAAAAAAAATTATTAGCAAGAATAATACTTTAGGAAGGTATGGGCAATGGGAAAACTGAAGAAATATGGATAACATTAATAATTATCATTTGCCAAAAGTCAACTATTTGCCAGATACTAGGCTAGGCCCTTTACATATATCTTCCCATCAACTGTCTGAGATAGACAGCATAATCTCTACTTTACAGATGAAGAAACTGAGGCCACAAGAGGTTAAGAGACTGTCAAAGACCACGTGGCCAGTTAAGTGGTTTGTCTAGGACACAAACCCCAGCTTATCTAGCTTCAAAGCCAATATTTGTTCTCCTTTGCTCTCTTAGCCTCCCCTGCCTCATGGTGAACTATGTTAATCGGGTTATTTCTGACCCCACTCTTGGCAGAGGGGATATGAGTTGTAAGTAGGGAGAAGAGAGGCAAGTCTGAAGTACAGGGCACTTCCTTAGGAGAGTATCTGCAGGGCCTCCAAAGCAAAAGAACTGGTGGGACCCCAACGTTTAGACATAAATGATTATTTTCTTATGAAGACGTTCGCTTATCACCCGTTTCCAAACAATAACAAATGCCTCATTTGAGATGAGAACTCTACATATTCGAGATTTGTGCATTTGCTCTGTTCAACGAGTTAACACAAAAGAGAAGTCTAGGCTTACCGCTGAGTGAGAGGAAGGACTATGCTATGAAGAGGCACAAAGATACACTGCCAGCACCAGGGAGGAAGAGATCTGATAGTTATTTTAACAACTATAAGCACCAGAACGACTTGGGAATTTAAAAACCTATCTTAAAAAATGTATTTGGAAAGTTTTGGTACTGGAAAATGCATTATAGAAGCAAGACTTCTCTATACATCTCGAGTTACGAACTCAGAAATGCACGTTTCTTACCCTTAATTTATTGAAAGCCTTACTATTTAAAATCCTCTAGCTTTTATTTATTTATTTATTTAATTTTTTGGTGAGGAAGATTAGCCCTGAGCCAATATCTGTTGCCAATCTTCCTCTTTTTCCTGAGGAAGACTGGCCCTGGGCTAACATCCGTGCCCATCTTCCTCTACTTTATATGAGACACCATCACAGCATGGCTTGACAAGCGGTACATCTGTCCGCACCTGGGATCTGAACCTGTAAAGCCCTGGCCGCCAAAGCAGAGCGTGCGAACTTAACCACTACACCACCAGGCCAGCCCTCCTCTAGCTTTTTTCCATAGATTTGAAGGGTTCTGTAACTAGTTTGCAGTGGTCATGTCCCCATTTCCAGGCTAAGGAAAATGAGCCTTGCTCCACATTTGATGGATATGTCCTCATGGGGATTACAATTGGCTGTGTACCAGTCTTTAGGTTTCTGAAAGCCTCACACTGGAAATGGCAGAGTGGCACATTTTGGGCATGGAAGTCATACCCGCAGGATAGCCTGTTCGTGAGTGTCAGAAAGAGTGCCCTCGGGCACAACCACAACCGGCACGTGGTAGCGGTTCTGGGAGAGTGCAGCGGCAGCAGAGGCCACACTGAAGGCTTCTGAGAGAGATTCAAAGTTCTTCTTGCTGAAGATCGCATTCATTAGCTGGATGACCTGATCCTGAAAGAAAAGGGAAATACGGCTCAAGATCTCCCTCTGGCAGGAAGGTGGGAGAGCCACTCCTCCGCCCCCAACTGGTTCAAGTCATTCCTTATCTGTTTACGAGGTGTTCACATGGAAGCTCTTTTAGCCATTAATACAAATAGGTGGGGGGGGCGGGGTGCAAATATTCTGCATTTAAGCTTAAAACATGGAATTAGTTGTTTTTTTCCGTCTTCTAGTACAAACTGAAATTCATGCATTTATTTGTCAACCATTTATTGAATGCTTACTATACAAATGCAAGGTCCTTCTAGATAACTACTGAGATATGAAAGTATGTTATAAAATACATGTAACAGCAACCATCTGTTCAATACCTCTACGTGCCAAGCCCTGTGACAGGTGCTTTACATGCATTAACTCAAATCTTGACAAAAACCCTAAAAAGTCTGATATTATCAATGTTTTCCAAAAGAGGAAACTGAAGCTAAAGAAGGTTAACTTCTCAAGTTATAACAGAAAAAAAAAAAGGCAAGATCAAAATTCACATGTAGGTCTGGTTTGTCTCCAAAGTCCCTCCACGATAAAATATGTTCTTGCCTGATTCCCCTCACCCTCCCAGCTAAGCTACCTTCCCTCCCAACCCACCTCAAAGCAGTACATTAGGGCTAAGTTTGTGTTTACAAGACCAAACTTTATAGCCAAAATGTACATTAGAAAGAAACTATAATAACTCTCCATTAAGAATTAATGGGCTGCTTAGAGGAGAAAACTGAAAGCAATTTTTTTAAAAAGTGGAACCTAAAAGGCATTATTAAAATCCTGGAGGTTGTTTGCTTAAGAGGAAACATTTTCCACTTCAATCAGTTTTGTTTTTTAAAACCGACCATCTAACAAAAGAGCTCCCTTGTTCCCGACAGTGTTATTCACAGTTGACATGAAATAATTTTCTTTAATTGTACCAATTACATTTTGCCATCACTAGGCTGTTGACATGTTAAAATGGGTGGCTGTTCACCAAAATGGTTATGTCAAAAGCAGTGACAGCAAAATTACTCTCAAAATACTCAAAAATACTCAAATACTCAAAATACAAAAGTACTCAAAATACTCAAAAATACCTGGTTAGTAGCAGCTTGGGAATAAAGCAAGAAAAAGTTTAAGTTGTGTAAGTAGAATATTGTCAATTCATCTACCGTACTGTGTATAGGAGACTTCCTAAATGATTTGTACCATAAGACCCATATCCCTGCACTTTCACCCATGAAAGAACTAAAAGAATGTGGTATCTCTAGACCACCTACACTTAGGATGAAGGGAAAGACAACGTAAGAATGCCAATAAAGGAATACACTATTAGATCGTATCCTCTGGAGAAACTATGAAATTAATTCACATTATCCAAGACAGATAATTATTTACTGTTTATTTGAAGGAACTCAGTACAGAACTCATAATGCATAAAAGAAATGAAATTTCTAACTTGGAACCCAAATCTCTCCTCCTAAAATTTAAACAACAGCAGCTTGTATTTTAAGTCCTTTAGATCAAGGGTTGGTAACCTTCTCACAGACAAGGGGTACAAAGAGGGTCCTACTCAAAAAGACTTCCCACACACATTCCAACTAAAGGTTCTTTCAGGTTAATGAGCTCCTCTTGACATAAAAGAAGAAAAAAAGAATTAACTCTTGGCGGATGTCGGCAGACACACACCTCTCAGTGAACTATGTCAATCAGCAAAGATTAGCTAAGATTTAGCCACTGCAGAGGACGAGGGGGAAGGGAGAACGGGCAGGGCCCTTCGCAGTACAGGGCCCTTCGCAGGAGAAAGGGGATTTGCATGGGCCACCAATGTGGAAAGCAACGAGACAGCAAGCAGTAAGAAGTATCAGGAAGAAAAGGGAGGGAAAGAAGAATAACACACTTGGCCTTGCCACCACCTCATGACGTGTCCACACTCCATTTAAAGCAAGTGTAACAACTGATTTACATGTCTATCCCACTGACAACCAGTTTCTCGAGGACAGGCCTTACATTCTTCTATTTCTCATTCTCAGCGCCTAACCCAAGACACCGAGTGACTACACCCCAAGGCTAACTGAACAGCCCTCTCTGAAAAGAGCTATTCTTAGCAGATAAAGTCAACAACCACTGTGGGTTTCCTGCCTGAGAACTGTTAGACAAGCACCTCCTTAATGGATGGCTCAGTCCCCACATGGTCCATGAGCTTGTAGGTGGCAGCTACAAATAACGCTGTTGTTTCCAGTCCTTCTTCAAACTGGAGATACACACCTCCCAGTTCATCCAGGCGAGCAACAAGGTCCTGTCGTAATAAAACAGAAGCACGTTGGAAGTCAAGTGTTAAGAGAAATGAGATGCAAAACCACTGTCACCCTAGCGCAGACACAGTTTTGAGAAATCGCACTCTAAACCTGGAGACCGCTTCAGTCACTTAGTACTTTCTCAAAAGAGGTGCTTAGGCTACCATACAGGCATTTGAAGAAAACAGTATCTTCTGCAGCTCTGGGAGTGCTCCTGCCCTGATCCCTTGTACTCAAGCGCAAGCGCAGGGGTCCAGGCTGCAGTGCACCCAGGAAGCATCGTTACACAGATGGATTCCATGGCCATCCATCTGGATACAACCTATGGAGCACAGCATTTCCGCTTCCTATTCAATGCTCTAAAGGATGAAGAGAGACATACTGCTCTCTTGGGTAACCTGAGGCAGCTAGTGTGCCTGTGGGGCATCCAGTGATGACACTGTCAGGACTGCCTGTCATCACTGCCACGCAGTCCATGAGAGTAATCTCTGAGCAGCAGGAGGTCCTGGGCAAAGGAAAGGACAGAGTAATGATAAAAACCACAGTGCTATTTGATGAAACCTATTATGTACTAGGTACTTTAGAACCTCACTTGTTCCTACAACCACCATATAAGGAAATTGAGGCTCAGAGATTAAATAATTTGCCCGAGATCACAAAGTAGCAAGTGGCAGAAAAAAATATTTGAATTTCAGGTTTGTTAGGCTATAAAATCTGTGGACTATGAGACTATACCTACAAAAGGCTGGAAAAGTAGTTTGTTGCCTAATTGATGGTGTAACTATACTAGCCTAACAAATATTCCCTAGGACATATTGCTCTGATACGAAGAACATAAGTATGCCAAGGACATGAAAAGAAATGTGACTGGCCCAAACAAATTATGTATGTCTATCTGCAAGACTCTTCTATAGGGTTTCAAAGACTGGAGCTGGGCATTTGGCAAAATAAATTCACACCTCAATCTCTTCCACGATGCTCCTCAGGTCAGCCTGCTGGGACAGGTGGGACGCCGTCTGCAGAGCCTGGATCGTTCTGGAAGGTAAAGAGTAGAGCCCCAATGAACGGCAAGTCTCCTTTCATCTACTTACCCTTTCCAGCATCAGGACACCTACACAAGTATCCCACTCTTGTTCCTTAGAAGTATAAGGTAGTCTCAGTCTTTAAGGAGCTTATTTAACATCTAGTTGGGAAAGACGTAACAAATCCCACGACATTATAAAGATCATGACAGCTAGAGAAAAGGCAATCCGGGCAACAGAACTTACGGTAAGGACTATGGGCACAGAGAAGAGAGGGAGCACCGGTTCACCCCCCTCTGAAAATCGGCTTTGCTCCTACGGTTTCACACAGAGAACCCTGAGACTGAGACTTAACTGGGTGTATAACAGCTACACTCATAGGGAGAACAGGATTCAGTTCAACCAAAGTGCATTTGGCACTGCCTATGCTGTATGAGGCACTGTGCTAGGCAGAAGTTGGTACTCCAAGGTTACAGAAATATTGTGGGATCTACATTTGTAGATTATTGGTTATAATGTGGAGCAACTTTTCTGCAACCAGATTAACGCAATAGGAACAGGAGGCATTTGGTAAACACGTGTTGAATGGCTGATGTTCGTGCCATCACCATTCTGCTAGGAGACCTGAAAACCATTCATCCTTCAGGCATAAAATAAGATGAAAGGAATAAAAGATTCGGTTCCAAAACTAAAGTCTATTCTCTTTTCCTTTTCCTACCATTTATTTCTGATAATAAAGTACATATTTGTCAAAAATTCAATACATTACTAAAGAAGTTAAAATTCCAGTAACGCTCATCCCTAAAACATAACTGTTTTCCAATTTATTTTTAACTTAATATATTGATACATGTTTCCATATGAGTACATAAAAATGCACTTCATCACCATCATTTACTCAATCTCCAATTGATAAACATTTGTTTTACTAGGTCATACAGTGCTGTAACTGATAACCCTTACTCCTATATATATATACACACATATATACACACACACGTATTTTTAATTTATTGAAATGAAATTCACATAACAAAACTAACCATTTCAAAGTGAACAATTCAGTGGCATTTAGTATATTTCTCAATGTTGTGCAGTCATCACCTCTATCTAGTTCCAAAACATTTCCATAAGTCCAAAATGAAACCCCATACCCATTAAGCAGTTTCTTCCCACTTCCCCCTCCCAGCAGCCCCTGGCAACCACCAATCTGCATTCTCTGTCTATGGATTTACCGATTCTGGATATTTCATATAAATGGAATCATATAATTCGCAACCTTTTGTGTCTGCTTTCTTTCACTTAGCATAATGTTTTTAAGGCTCAACCATATTGTAGAATGTATTCAGTACTTCATTTTTTTTTATGGCTTATTCATATATTTTTACCCATTTATGAGTGTATTTCTGTGAAATAAACTTTTTAAGGTGGAATGTGCTAGGTATGTGCATATACAAGTTTTTATTAGATTCTATTCTTTTAATGCAGATAACTTGGAAAATATAAATGTGTTTTTCTGGGTCAAATGGAGAAAGCTGAGGCCCCCTGGTGGTAAAATAGACTACCGCTCAACCCCAGAATGGTTTCCTAGTTCCCCAGAGACGACTGGACCCTTGTGTAAAACCACCATTCATCAGTTCAATGTGTCGTGGCATGTAGAGCAAGAACTTGTCTGCTTTCATTGAGATCATAACAATTTAGATTCCCTCCATGGAAAACTAATTCCATTAGGATGACAAACTGGAAAACAGAGGAGTCACAATTCACGGAGAAGACCCAGAGTCTTAGACGACTCCTATGGGATGCCTTTTGTTATAATGCACTTGAGAAAATGAAACCTGAATTTCTAAACAAGATACAAATCCCACATCTGCCCATGATAAAGCTGAGCCCAGAGAAGCCTGCTCAGATAGCCTAGGAAGAACTTTTCAATTAAGATATCACTTTTCTCTTCTTTGGAACGAGTGAGAGTCATGCTGGTAACAACTTCAGAAGTTTTTAGAATGAAATTAATCCACTTAGCTTTTGAAAAGTTTTCTCACTAGCTTTAGTTATGTATTCCCCAGTCAGCAATTTCTTTCCCTTTGGAGTACTATATTCAAACACTAAGAAAGCAGATCCTGTCTTGCTAATACACAGCAGATGATTCAAAGAAATTGGGTTATGAGAGACCACAATTACATCTTTTCAAATGGTTCATCAAACCTACAAATATTTCTTTTCTATTCTAGACAAGTTTATGAACATACTTCCTAGAATAAGTCAACTTAAACGTAGAAGGCCCATTTAGAAGAGTCCTAATTTATAATCACATTTCCTTAAATAGGGCAAATTAGTAGTAACATGACATAAGGCATCCTGCCAGTTTGATCTTCACAATAACCCTATGAGACAGATATCACTCTCCCTGTTTTACATATGAAAACGCTGAGGTTTAGGGTAGTTAAACAGCATGCTCATGGTCACAGAGGTATTAAAGTAGAAGAGTCTGGATTTGAACACAGTTCTATCTGATCCCAAGCATGTGCTCTGTGTACTTACCTGTAAGCTTTCTACAAGAGAAAAGAAACACAAAAGTCTAGTTTCAGCCTTTATTAACTCTTTGTGGGGTACCTACCATGTGCCAGGCTCTACGAGCACTGCAAATAAAGAAGCTTACAATCTAATACAGAAATAACTACAATACAACCAAGGAAGCAACCAGCTCCCCGAGAAGGGGACCTCAGAAGGAAGTGCTCTAGAGGAGAAGGAACTCCACTTGTTGCATGCCCACTAAGAACCAGGCATTACACTGGGCTCTTCACATGTATCATCTCATTTAATCCTGACATTTGTTCTATAATGTAAGGATGACTGGTCTCATTTTACAGATGAGGCTCAGAGACGTTAGGAACTTGCCCAAAGTTACACAGCAAGGAAGGAACAGAGCTGGTGTTCAAACCCAAGTCTAACTGACTCCAAAACGGATGTACCTTCCTTGTACTTTTTCCTGTTCTGGGGTTTTGAGGAGGGAGCTTTTCCTTTTTGCTCGGAAGGAAATAGACAGACTTCTGTGGAAGGTGGCATCAGAGTGAGGCATTGACAGTGACATCATGCCACGAGATGGTGGAGATTGGGGAGGCATTCCACAAGGGATGATGAAAAGAGATCACAATAGTGTGAACTGAAACCAGAGGACCACGGGGCCAAGCACTGGGCACGGTGTGTACAAACATCAGCCCTGGGAAAAGCATCAGCCCCAAAGTCACTGGTTACTGACCCTGTGAATATGAGCAGGTATGAAAGGGACAGAGAGAGAGAACGTCAACTGACTGTGAGCCCTGCCCGTAACAAAGCTTCAAGTTTAGAAACATTTTGGTTCTTAGCAAAAAAAAAAAAAAAACACCACCTGGGAAACAACTGAACTGTTCTGCAATATGGAATTGGTGTCACCAACCTCTTGCTAAACAATTAACAGGAGTCCACGTGCTCCATTCTTTCAGGGTTGCAATTAAATGGGCGACATAGAAAACAAAAAAACTCGTATACTGTTCTAACGAGGAGTTTCAGTGTTAAAGAATAAAACTACATATACTATCACTCTGAAGTTTAGTGAACATCCTTAAGTCAGTTACAACATTTAAATTTATAATAAACAGGGAAGTTGCTCAGAGTTCCTTTCCTGTAAGGTACTTCTCCTTCACCTGAGCCTCTTGCAGAGTAGTAGAATCTGATTCCTAGAATACTCCCTGCTCTGAGCACCCTCTTCTCCCACCAGGTGGTCTCTCTCACACTTCAAGGGATCCCATAAGCCCTCCTGCAGTGCAGAGCCTCCACTGCCACATCTCACCGTGCCCTGGCCAAGCCTCAACAAGAGACAAGCACACGGCTCACTGGCCTAACCCCTGCTCAGTTATCTCCTACCTTTGCTCCGCCTCTAACCTCAAAAGGCAATTCTGTGTCTATGCGACAGTGTGTTTATGCTCTGACTCAGTATTTGCCTTCTGCCTGAGCAGCCTGGGGAAGTCTGGGTGAGCCCCATGAGGACAGGGACCTTACCCGCCTTAGTTCAATAGTATGTCTGCAGCGCCTAGCACAGCACCTGGCAAATACTAGGTGTCCAGAAAATATTTGCTGAACCGAGAATGAACCCTCTCAGGATAATATCTGACAAAAATCAAGCCTGAGAGGTGCTTGATATGATGACTTACGCCAGCACAGTCTCTTCCTTGCCGAGGCGAGCAGTAAGGGCACCAAGTGCTTCTTGGGAAGCCAAGGGAAGGCCAAAGCCACTCAGGGCTGCAACTGCGTGGTAGATCTGGGTAACAGAGGAGTCTTCGCTGACAGCTGCCAGAAGCAGATCTTTGGTCTCATTTGAAATAGAGATCTAAGAAAGGATTGGCAGACACAGAGTTTTAGAACAGGTGCTGGCAATGTGTAAGCAGGCATACCAAAGATGGCACGCAGGGCAACTGCCAAAGTGACACCACCTGTCTAGCACATGATCACGCCCCCTCAATTCCCCAGACACCAGAATTAAATCTTTGTAAAACCTTAGCACAACACTTTAGGAGAGATTCCAGCAAGTCACTTGTCCACTTACATGGTTCTCCTATGTTCAATAAAATGGATTTCTAGAATCTGGTTTGGGGACATTCCTACTTTACTGTGAACGTGTTTAAATGTTAAAAAGAAATGGAAAGAAGAATCAAGGCTTCCCAGAAGAGAGGCAACTGCAGGAAAAAGTTATTTAAAATCCATGAAAAGTGAAAACTCAGGGGAAAAATAAATAAACTTCACTTCCTTAAGGGAAAAAAAACCCACAAGAATGGAATTCCCACCCACACTAATGGATTCTCAATGATAAAAAATAATAATCTGACATGACCCTCCCTCTTGAAAAATACACTTTGCAGTTTAAAGTAAATATAGAAGCAGGAAGCTGGACTCACCTCACACCCTGAGAGGGCCTGGCTGGACTGGGCGGCGTAGAAAAGGGAATCCACGTTGCTGGGATCAAGGTTTGATTTAATGAAGGCGCACGCTTTCTAAATAGGGGGAAAAGTCAATGATAAGTGGTGATACGTGCAGTGATTGGGAAAAGCATATGTGTTTTTTAGATGACAAAATTCTAAGCAATCTATGATGGCTTGAAGTATGAGCTACACAAGATTTCATTTTTTATGCAGTTAGTTTCCATAAGACACTATATTTCCCAAAATTGCTGACTTCACAGAAGGAGCAACAAACCTGAAGGCACTCTAGTCCTTCTGAACCGTAGAAAGGAAGGAAAGAAACCACTGTCACTCATCACCTGCTCTGGCCATAACCTGTGCTGGGTGTTTATGATGCTCTTCCTTTTATGAACATAAGGACCCCTGTGGTAGCTATTACCAATCCCATTTAACAGAAAAAGAAACTGAGGCTTGGAATTGGTAAGTAACCTGATGAAGGTGACAAAGCTAGTAAGTGGCAGTGTCTTCTCTGATTCTAACTGTACTGGGTCTCCACTTAGATGTCTCCAAAGCTAAGTCAGGTTCAACACACCTAAAATGAGCTTGAAACCTTCTATTTCTTCATCTGGACTTTCCAGCTCATGTACGGCATCACCATGTACCCAACTACCTAGAGCAGAAACCTGGGAATCATTCTCAACTTTTCCCTTACCCTCCAAGCCAACAGAGTCTATCTCCTTTTCGTTTCTCAAACCCAATCCCCGCCCTCTGGCTTCCCTCATTGCCTGATTTCAGGTCCTTGCCATTTCTCACCCAGATTGTTACAATCATCTGCTAAGTGGTCTCAAGCCATGCAATCCATTCTGTATAATGCTTCAAGAGTGATCTTTACAAAATACAAATGTAACCATCTTACTCTGCTAATAAAACCCTTGGGTGGCTCCTTATTATTCTCAGAATAAGATCCAAAGTTTTGGGGCCGGCCCCGTGGCTTAGCAGTTAAGTGTGCACACTCTAATACCGGCGGCCTGGGTTCGGATCCTGGGTGCGCACCGACGCACCACTTCTCCGGCCATGCTGAGGCCACGTCCCACATACAGCAACTAGAAGGATGTGCAACTATGACACACAACTATCTACTGGGGCTTTGGGGAAAAAATGAGGAGGACTGGCAATAGATGTTAGCTCAGAGCTGGTCTTCCTCAGCAAAAAAAAAAAAAAAAAAAAGAGGAGGATTAGCACAGATGTTAGCTCAGGGCTGATCTTTCTCACAAAAAAAAAAAAAAAAAGATCCAAAGTTTCCGATACAGCATAAAATGTCCTCACGAATCATGCTCACTCTCTGTGCCCGCTTCATCACCACACCCCCAACTCCAAAACCTTACCCTCCGGCCCGCCGCAGCTCCCCAGACACAATGCTCTCGCCATTTAGGTTTTTGACCTTGTAACTCCCCCCGCCAGGAGCACCTTTCTCTTGTCCTTCTTGTCTGCCAAACCAGGTCCTCTCATCATCTCTGCTCAAATGTCACCTCCTCCAGAAAGCCTTAACTGACATTCATCCTAAGATAAGCCAGGTGCCCTCTCTCCTGAGTGCTCCCCCAAAGCACTTCCCACACTGTAACTACCTCCCGCAGTGACTAGTTACCTGAGAGCAGAGACTTTGACGAATGCCCATCTCGGTGCCTGCACAGAGTAAGCCCATAATAAAACCCATGCTATTTCTACTATATCAAACTACAAGAAATATTATTTAATAGTTATATCACTAAATATTTTGGTTGAGGTAACATAAAATTCAAAATTAAATGGTAACAAAAACAGTTAAAAGTGAGCGCTTCTGGGGAGTAGGACAGGGAGTAGGACAAGGTAAGCCATGAGATGGACTGTTGCTTTTCACTATTCTGTATCATCTGATATTTTATTGTGTGTGTGTGCTACTTCAACCAAAACGCTTTTTAAAAAAATTTTATGAATAAAATTTAAATAAGAGTCTAAAACAAATGAGTTTCAACCAGAAGTTTGAAAGAGAGAAAGGAAAGAAACAAAATACTTCACCTGCACTTATGACAAACTGGCTACAAATTTGGGTGTTCCTGCTATGACTTCAGGTTTGATAATTTACTAGAACAATTCAAATAACTCAGTAAGTGCTATACTTAAGTTCATAGTTTTAATATAAATGATACAAGTCAGAATCAACCCAAGAAGAAACCCATCAAGTGATGTCTGGGAGTTTCCAAATGTGATGCTTTTGTGTCCTCAGGATGCATTACCCCCCGGCACTTCAATATGTATCACCTGCCGGGAATCTCAACTAAGCCCCAGTGTCCAGAGTGTTTACTGGGGGTTTTTTATGTAGGCATGATTGGCAGAATCATTGATTACATAATAGAATTCAATCTCCAGTCTTACTCTCCTCCCATGAAGTTGGGCTGATATCAAGTGTCTCACAAATTAGGGATCTGAAGACTGAAAACAATCTCTTCAAGCAGTCCTTTCAGTAGAACGTAAGCTTAAAACAGGTGCTTTGTCGCCATCTGGTGCTTTAACAATGGAATGACAGCACCCAAGGCACCAAACAATGATTACAGTCATTGCTACGACTTTTTGAGCACTTAAAATGTGTCAAGCACTGTTCTAAGTGCTTTATGTGAATTTCTCATTTAATAAGAGGACCTAATGTATAGGACCTATCATTAGGTCCTCCTATTATCTTAAGTTTACAGACAAGAAAACGGAGGCATTAGAGAGGCAAAGTAACTGGTCCGAGGTCACTCAGCTCTTAATAGAGGAGCTGGAATCAAACCCAGGCAGCCTGCTCCAGGGTCTGAGCTATACAATCTCCCGCTCTCAAGGGACCACTGAAAATGATCTGTTCTAGAGTAAAGCCAGCAGCATGTCTACTCTAATTCTTTGCAGAAAGCAAGGTAAACGGTACCAGCGGTCAGTGGTTTCAAAGCTCACCACGTTGACAGCACAGCTTTAAGAGCAGCAGAAGAGGGCAGAGACCTCTTAAAACATGCTCTGGACTCCCACTAAGCCCACCCAGTGATGAAGCTCCAGTCGGCCACTTTTGGGGGATTTGTAACTCCCCCATTCCAGCTGCCCTCCCACGTTCCAGGCTCATCTTCCCAATTGAAGGCTGAAAATCACCCCCTCAAAGTCCATTCCCTATCTGCTCCCTTCCAACTTTCTGTGTGCCCTGTGTTAATACTCCAGTTATCTAAACATCCTCCAGAGTAGAGAATATCAGTGCTTTCCTCTACCCATTCTTCCCTACAACTTGCTGAACCAAATCAGGAACCAAGAAAAGACAGTAAATCTCTCTCAGCTGCCCTTTCCTCTCCCTTATTTCCTCCATCAACTGCTCCCAACTACTCCTGTCTCCTCTCAGACTACACTGTAATCTTGCCAGACTCTGTTACTGTAACATGCTATCAGGGCACACTCTGGCGAGAGCCCCACACCAGGTCCTTTGTAACCAGACCCACTTTTTTCATGTGCATGTCTCACCACACTTCCCCACACCTCTGCTCCAGCCACCCTGGACAACCGACTCACTGCTCCCCAAAATAAACAAGCACTTTTAAGCCTCCAGGCTTCACATGGGTTTTTTTCTCCATCTGAAAGCCCATTCCTCTTGTCAACTCAACATCTCCCTCTCAACAACTGGTAAATCCTAATGTATTAACAAAACTCTAGACTTATTTTATTTTTATTTTTTTCCCCCAAAGCCCCAGTAGATAGTTGTATGTCATAGCTGCACATCCTTCTAGTTGCTATATGTGGGACGCGGCCTCAGCATGGCCAGAGAAGTGGTGCATCGGTGCACGCCCGGGATCCGAACCCAGGCCACCAGCAGCAGAGCGCACGCACTTAACCACTAAGCCACGGGGCTGGCCCTAGACTTATTTTAAAATAAAACTTTTCTTGATCCTTCTCTCCCCTCCAGTTGCTACCTTCTCTCTCTTCCCACCAGCAACCTCCAAATTGTTAAACCCAAAGGACATTTTCCAGTGCTCATTCCCTCAACAATGGACAGAACTGATCACTTCCTCATTCTGAAACATCTGCTTCCCTTCATTTCCAGGATTCCCCTGCACTCTCCTGGATCTCTTCCTACTTCTTGGCTGCTCCTCAATCTCATCCTCTTCTGCCTGACCATTCAACACTGGAGTTTTTCAACTCCTAGACCCACTTCTCATCCATCCTCTCTCTCTCCCTAGGCTATCTCAGTCATGCCCATGGCTTCATCCAGAATCTTTATGCACGTAACTCTCAGATTTGTACCCCCAGCTGAGTTCTCTCAATGGACATTTACATGACTCAAAGACATTTCAAGCTCAACATGTTTAAGACCAAAGTCATGATCTTTCCTGCACAAATCTAATTCTCTTCCTGTGTTCCTATCTTATGAAATAACCCAACCATCCATCCATGCAGCCAAAGTCGGAAGTCCGGGTGTCATCCTTTCCCCCTTCTGCATTCAATCTCGGCCCGTATCCCCTTGCCAACGTCTGTCCTCCACAAAGCAGGAGAGAACTCTTTCCAAAACGAAAATTGGATCCTGATACTTGCTGCATAAAATCAACTGCTCTTTAGAGAAGGAGCGAAATCTTTTCTGTGGGCGCCAAGGCACAGAGGCTTGGCCCCCCTTCCTCTCTCTCCCATTCTCTGTTTGACACACTGCCTCCTTTCAGTCTCTCAAATGTAACCAGCTCCCTACCTGCACGGGTCCTTTGCACACGCTATTCCCTCTGCATGAATTCCCTTCCTTCCCCATCTCCCAGTTACTTTCCCTTTAGAATTCAGATCAGTCATACCTTCCTTCATTTAATAAACAGCTATTGAGTGCCTACCACATGCCCCCTGCTATTCTAGGTACTGGAGATACACAGAATAGAATGAACAAAGTTCCTGCCCTCAAGGAACTATAATTTAGGGGGACAGAGTGAGATTTAAGTTTAGAAATTTCCTTGGGAAAGCCTTCCCTGACCAAGTCAAAGGCCCCTATTTTACACCTGCCGAAGTCCTCTACTTATAACACCACATATCTAACCCTCATAAAACTTACCATTGTTACAAATATACATGTATATATTTGATTACATGTTAATGCCTATCTGCATTATTAGAGTATACATTCCAAGGGGGCAGAGGCTCTCTTTTCTGTTCAACTCAACACTAAATCCTCAGTGCTAGCACATGGCAGAAACTCACTAAATATCTGTTGAATGATGGAACGATTCATGCAGCAGCCAGCACAGACGGCAACTCCCCCTGTACCAGTTTGGGGCTTATATAAGTTTTCTCGGCAGACAGGGTGAGTGACCTGCTCCCTCTGCTGGACTTCCATGGTACTTTCCACACACTGCATGTGTCTCTATACTCAGCACCTGGTCTCACTACTATGGTACCTGTCTCTCAGATAGGTAAGGGGCTCTGCTGTCTTCTCTGCACTTAGCACAATGCCTGGCACATACCAATGTTCCATAAATGATTACTGCCTGAAGGAATATCTGATTCTCTGCTATCCCCAACAACTAGCTGAGTGGCTGACACTCAGTACTTGTTGAATGGAAACAGATATACCTTTATATGCACTCACCATGGGCCAGAATACACTTATTATTTCATTTAATCCTCCCAACAACCCTATAAGGTAGGTATTATTATCCCCAGTTTACAGATAGGGAAAATGCTGGATTGACTGACAACCTGTGAACACTGTCTAATGTTTCCTGATTTCAGTCATTTCAATACTACCATCACAATTTTTGCCACAGTATGGATCCCATTTACTTAATATTTCATTAAAATGAACACAAAACAACCCCCATTGTTCTTAAGTCTCATAAAAAGCTAAGCAATAATATCTATAAAATTGCCATTCTCATGTGCTTATGGTTTTAAATATATATATACAGTACCTGACTATCAAAATCAAAGACGTTTACTCTTCATACCACCTAAAATCAACTCTCATTCCCCACTCTGTTGCTCCCAGAGCTGCTTTCTATTCTCATATTCTCATTAAACCCCATTTCTCCCAGTTTTACTGCTAAAATCCCTTGTTACAAAATAACTAAAATCTCCCCCAACAATCTATCTGTGACAGCAACCAATTTAGGGCACCCAGCAGGGCTGAGGGAGTACCTTCTGCTCAGCTGAAAGCCAACACAGCTGAGCAGGACACGTACCACTACACGGGAGCGGCAGTAATGGAGACTTTCTCTCAATGGGTTTATTTAGTGTGCACCTCTAATAAGAAAATCCAACCGCTCTGAAACATCCCTACAATTCCCTTCCTTCCATTACTTATAACGCACACGCCACAAATCACCACAGCATATATCATAAGTGATTAGAAGAATGAAGTATGTGATTAACCCATTTATTTTCTGATTAATAAGCACATGTAGAGAGCTTCCATTTCTATTAAGCTGAAGTTTACAATTCACTCATTCAACAAATATTTGTTGAATACCCTCTGTTCGTTAGGCATTAAGCAATGGGAACGACAGTTTGAGAAAAAATAAAATGTTAACCAATGTACATTAACCACTACTCTATATTAACAGTACTACTACTGAGACCTAATACTTATTATATACTCATCACACGCCATCACCATGCTAACTATCCTATGTATATCACCTGTGAGCTAAGTACTACTATCATCTCCATCTTACAGAGGAGAAAACAAAGATTCTGAGGTGTTCAACAAGCTGCACAGCTCACTCAGCTGTGAAGTCAAGATCTGGCAGCCAAGCAGCGTGACTTTAGAATCTGTATTATAAACAGAAAGCCACAGCTGGCCTAATCATGCAATTACCCCAAATCGCACTGCACTGCTGCTGTCTGGATGGCTTCAGTCTACATCTTCAGCCCTCACCAACATCTCCTCAAACTCAGGACATCAGCAGAGAACACCTTTAGGAGTATGTGTTCAACCCAAATCCACGTGGAACCCCAAATCATGAGACAGATAAAAAGGCGCTGCTCTGGTTAAAGTGAGAGTGCCTCACTCCTCCATGATCCACCCCCCTAGACTGAATCCTGGGGTTCCACACAGGCTTGAAAAAGACCAGTAGAAACCTCTCATCCTGCACTCAAATCCGCCAAAATTTAACATTAACCTAATATTCCAATTTTACCTCCTACACCTTACAATACAAAACCTCTCCTAGTCAAGACTGCTCTCCTCTATGTCTCCCAATTTGTTCTCTCTCTTCCCCAGGCCCTCTACAGACACCACAGGCCTTCTGGACAGCACAGTACCTACACCAGGCACTGTCTGAACTTGCCTGAATAAATTATAAATAGAAGAAAAACTTTTTAAATATTAATAATAATAAGAGCTACAACTCGAAGGGCCTTTTGTGGGCCCATCACTCACTATGCATAATACGATTTCACTTTATCTTTATAATGATCCAGTGAGGAAGGCATCGTAACTCCCATTTTACAGAGCCATGAAGCCAGAAGTAAAAAGTCGGGCTGACTCTGATGCCTATACTCTTTCTTTTGAGCAAAACTAATTTTGTTAGGAGGTGTATTCACCTAGAGGGTTTATAACAGTGTGATCACGAGGAAAAGTCTTCCCTTAATACAGTCACGCACAGGAAGGAATCGCCGGGCAGGAACAAGAGATAGCTGTCAGGAAGAAATCTGAATAAGCGTGAATCTTATATAGCAGGGATTAGCAAACTTTCTGTCAAGGGCCAAAGAGTAAATATTTTAGGTTTTTTGAGCCAGACAGTCTCTTAAGTAACTACTCAATTCTACTATTAAAGTGCAAAAGCAGACATGGACAATATTAAACGAATGAGTGTGGCTATGTTTCAGCAGAACTTTATTTCCAAAATAGCTTCAAGCTGGATTTGACCCTGGGGGTCACAGTTTGTCAACCCCTCTGCCAAATGGTATTCAGACGATGGTTGGCAGACACTGGGCAATTTTCTTAACCTCTCCAAGCTTCCATTTCCTCTATTGCAGGGTAATATTTCTGACCATAGACAATTAACTCAAGATAACATATCCAGTGTACCTGGCACATATGAGGCATTCAATAAATAATAGCAATTACTGATTCTAGTCTGGGGCAGGAAATATAAAAGATAAGCCTTGGACATCAGAAATTCTCAAAGACTACTGGATCATATAAAAATAAACAGGGGTCACCCCAGTGGCCTGGTGGTTAAGTTCAGCATGCTCTGCTTTGGTGGCCCAGGTTCAGTCCCCAGGCACGGTCCTATATCACTCATCAGCGGTCACGCCGTGGCAGCAACCCACATACAAAATAGAGGAAGACTGGCAAAGATGTTAGGTCAGGGCAGATCTTCCTCAAGGAAAAAGAGGAAGATTGGCAACAGAGGTTAGCTCAGGGAGAATCTTCCTCAGCAAAAACAAATAAACAAACAAACAAAACACACACACACACAGACATATTGGCCCACTGGCAAAAATGGGACATTTTGAGCATTAAAAATAATAACAACTGCAATGGATTCAAGACATCAACTGGGACTAACAGTTCTGGCCATGCCAGAATTAAAGGTATTGAACTTATCCTCTTGCCATAAATAACTATAAAACTAAACGAAAAAGATGAAGTTGAGACACTGGAAAACAGCACAAAACTGAGACCCTTGAAAGAAAGTAAAAATTATGACAAGACACAAATGATGGGAGTTTAAATAGAAATATATTGTTATAAGGTCTTTTCATTATTGGTGACAAAAATAATTCAAAGTATACTGTGATAAGTTACAATGCATATTACAATCTCTAGAGGAACCACTAAAAAAAATGAGAGCTAAAAAGCCAATAGAAGAGATAAAATGGAACATTAAAAAAATATTCAATCTAAAACAGGTAAGGAGGAGGGAAAAATGGATAAACAAATAACAAGATGGTAGACTTAAACCCACAGTATAGTTACATTGAATATAAATGGACTAAATTCCCCAATTAAAAGATAAAGATTGTCAGACTAGATAAAAAACTAGTCTCTACTATATCCAGTGTACCTGGCACATATGAGGCATCTCTTTACAAGAGATAGATTAGTCTGACAACACCTGAATCCACTGATACAACTTTATCATAACTAAAAATGAAAAAACCGGTAAGTGCGCGCGCTTCACTACTGGCGGCCCGGGTTCGGATCCTGGGTGCACACCGACGCATCGCTTCTCCGGCCATGCTGAGGCCGCATCCCACATACAGCAACTAGAAGGATGTGCAGCTATGACATACAACTATCTACTGGGGCTGTGGGGGTAAAAAAAGGAGGAGGATTGGCAATAGATGTTAGCTCAGAGCTCGTCTTCCTCAGCAAAAAGAGGAGGATTAGCACAGATGTTAGCTCAGGGCTGATCTTCCTCACAAAAAAAAAAAAAAATGAAAAAACCGGTTTGTTTTTTTTTTTTAATAATTTTATTTATTTATTTATTCCCCTGCTTAAAGCCCCAGTAGATAGTTGCATGCCATAGCTGCACATCCTTCTAGTTTCTGTATATGGGACACGGCCTCAGCATGGCCGGAGAAGCGGCGCGTTGGTGCACGCCCGGGATCCGAACCTGGGCCGCCAGCAGCGGAGCGCGTGCACCCAACCGCTAAGCCACGGGGCCGGCCCTGAAAAAACCGGTTTTTATACATCCATTGATAGGAAGTACACAGCACCACCACCTACAAAATGTTTCTGCCAAGAAAGCTGATCCTGAATATAATTAAGCCTCAAGAGCTAACTGTCAGTTTACAAGAATACAAGAGATAGGGAAATATGTTCAAAAACAGCATGAGTATGCAATCAATCAAAGGCAGAATGTAGAAAATTCTCCAGGTCAAGCAACCTGGCTTGTTCCATAAGTAAAAGGTATGGGGGATGGGAACTGTCATAGACGAAAAGACTCTTGAGAGATATCAACAAATGCAATGTGTGGACCCTGTTTAGACCCTGATTCAAACCAAGTAATCAACTAACTAACAAAACATTTTTTGCAATAACTTGAGATAACTGAACATAGACTGGGAATTAAATGACATTAAGAAATTATTGTTGGGGCCAGCCCCATGGCTTAGTGGTTAAGTGCGCGCTCCGCTACTGCCGGCCCGGGTTCGGATCCCGGGCGCGCACCGACGCACCTCTTCTCCGGCCATGCTGAGGCGGCGTCCCCCATACAGCAAGTAGAAGGATGTGCAACTATGACATACAACTATTTACTGGGGCTTGGGGAAAAAAAGGAGGAGGATTGGCAATAGATGTTAGCTCAGAGCCAGTCTTCCTCAGCAAAAAAAAAGAGGAGGATTAGCATGGATGTTAGCTCAGGGCTGATCTTCCTCACAAAAAAAAAAAAGAAAGAAAGAAAGAAATTATTGTTAACCTTGCTAGGTGAAATAAAAGGATTGTCACTATGTTAAAAGAGTTCCCATTAGAGATACAAGTAAAATGATATGTCTGCTATTCGCTTTAAAACACTCTAGCAAAAAAATTAAATAAATAGCCAGAGGGAAAGTAAACGTAATAAAAATGTCAAAATGTGAATAACTGTTCAAGCTAGCAAATGGTACAAGGAGACTCATAATATGCTCTCACCACTTTTGTGAACGTTTGAAAACTTCCACAAGGAAAGTTGAAACAAAAGAGTTGCTATTCTTTTAACTTCCACTAGACTGCAAGCTCTCTGAAGGCAGTGATTATGACTGGTTCACCACTGTATACCAGGGCCTAGCACAGTTGCATAGAAAACAACCACTCGAGAACAAGGAGTTCATTAGTTCAGTGAGCTAAACTGTCAATCCAGTGGGTCAGGGTGCACACCACTCTAATCAGAAAACGAACTTTTAGCCTTGAAAGAAGCAAAGAGCAGGAGCTCTGAGACCAGAGCCAGGGAGGATCACAGGACAGCCCTGAGGCAAAGGGACTCAGGTGGCTAGTTGCAGGAGTTACCATTCACTAAAATACATTGTACTTCTCTGAAGGGGGATAACACTTCCCTAATCTGTTGAATCCAGGTAAGGCCAAGTGACTTGCTTCAGGCAATGAAATGAGAAAGATAAAAAGAAGTGACACTTATCTCTTCTGAGCACAAGTTTTAAGAGCCATGCTTTCATTTGCACACACTCCAGAAAGAGACTGCTCCATCAGGCAAAATGGACTTCTGGACTGAAGAAACATGGAGCAAAGCCCCAACTGACCCATGGCCATATAATATAAGCAAAAAATAAACTTTGGTCATAAACCACTCAGATTTGGGGTCATTTCTATGCTAACACAAGAAAGAGTGGGCAGGATTCTAAAGGTGCCGTCTTTAGATTTCCATCCACTGATTATTTATCCATCCACTAATCTAGGAACCACTGTGAAGGGATCTTGCAGGTTTAATTAAAGCCCCAAGTCAGCTGACCTCAAAATTTAGAGATTATCCAGGTGAGCCTGACCTAAACAAGTAAGCCCTTTAACAGTAGAAAGTTTTCTCCAACTGGTAGCAGAGGAGGTCAGAGAGATTTGAAGAGTAAGAAGGACTCAATACGCCATTACTGATTTAAAAAGGGGGGGGGGGCAGCCCCGTGGCGCAAGTGGTTAAGTGTGCGCACTCCACTGCAGCGGCCCTGGGTTCACCAGTTCAGATCCCGGGCACGCACTGACGCACTCCTTGGCAAGCCATGCTGTGGCGGCATCCCATATAAAGTGGAGGAAGATGGGCACGGATGTTAGCCCAGGGCCAGTCTTCCTCAGCAAAAAAAGAGGAGGATTGGCCGATGTTAGCACAGGGCTGATCTTCCTCATGAAAAAATAAAATAAAAGGGGAGGGGGCCAACACAAGAAGAAATGCAGGTGGCCTTGAGGAGCAGAGACTAGCCCTTGGCTGACAACCAGCAAGAAAATGGGGACCTCAGACCTACAACCACAAGGAACTGGATTCTGCCAACAACCTGAAGGAGCTTGAAGTGGATTCTTCCCCAGAGCCTCCAGATAAGAGCCCAGCCTGGCCAACACCTTCATTTTGACCTTAAGAGACACTAAGCAGAGAGCCCAGCCAGGCTTGCCTGGACTTCTGACCTAGAGAACAATCAGCTAATAAATGAGTGTTGTTTTAAATCGCTGAGTTTACAGTAATTTGTTACACAGCCATTGAAAACTAATACACAAGACTTATAGGAGAAATCTGGCCCTAATTTCTTACCCTTGCTATCCATGCTGCTATAATGAATAAAATGTAAATTCACTTAAGACTTAAATCCAGGAAAGGTTTTAGTTGTGATGCATTTTCCTCATCGAAGGTCCAAAAAGTATACGAAACCTGCCTGATGCTGTGACTGTCACTGTTTAACAAATTTGAATGCTCCTCATCTTCAATTCCTTTATTATTTATTAGCCACACACATAGGGCACTTAACAAGTACATGTGGTATTGTAGTCTCACTCAGAACTATAGTAAAAGTTTCTAGAGGATCTATGATTTGCTCTTCTTTATATTCAACTAAAACATCTGGCATAGTCCTAAACATACATTAGGCATTTAAAAGAAAAGACCTGTCGGATTGATATAAATATTTATTATATTGTATTAGCCTTGGTTATCCTCAAATGAGCATGAGTTAGTTTTGAAGAACACAAAAGGAACACAATGAAGGGATGAGGCCACCAACACAAAAGTAGCCTTACCTTTACATCTGGCACCTGGGCGTCAAGACTGCTGAGTCCCACAATGGAGTAGAAAGCAGATTCCAAACTCGTGAAAGGGCGGTCTAGCGAGACTTTCAGTCTCTCCACGTCATGCTTGGTGAGGTAGTGAATGGGCGTCAGAGCCTGGGCGCTGGCTATGATTGTCAGGGCCAACAGGAAGACAGTGCTTGAACCTTGGGGGGAAATGACTATTAAATACACTCCGCACTATTCCAAAGTTCTATACATAGTTCCAGTGACGATGCGCACCAAGGTCTGGGAACCAAACCATGTGAGGAAGGCTGGGGGAACTGGGAGGTTTAACTTGGAGAGAAACCTTGGGGAAGGGGTGGGCACTGTCTTCAATTATCCGAAGGACAGTCCTCCCAACAGCCTCCGTGTATCTAAAGCACAGGACTCATCATGCTATTCCCATTTCAAGCACATTCATGACTCCTATGCCTCTCAGGCCAGACCCAATCCTGAACCCTCACCACGGCCTTGCCTCTCTCAGCTAGATCTCTTCCCTCCATGTGTGGCTCTCCGGCCTCCTCTCCGTTCCTCTAAAGAGTCATGGTCTTTCCTACCCAGCACTTCTTCATGCTTTCCCCTATTTCAACTTTTACTTCCAGATTTCAGTTCAAGTTTCTCTTCCTTAAGAAGCCCCCAACAGCCCTCCCTTGGCTTAGGTCCCCAGTACTATAAAGAAGGAAAGAATGTGGCCACTGGGGCCAGGTTTATATCCTAGCTCTGCCATTTATTAGCAATGTGGCCATGGCAGTTACAATGTGGCCAGCCTGTGCCTCAGTTTCCTCAAGTGTAAAGTCGGATAATAACAGTACCTACCTCAGGGTTGTTAAGAACATTACATGAGCTATTCTATAAAGAGCTTAGAATAGTGACTGGCATTTAACAAATGTTAGCTAAATGTTAGCTACTACTTCTGTTACCATTGTTATTGTTGCTATATCCACTCATAGCAACCTGTACTTCTACTCAGTATTTTTCATAACTCTAAGTAACAGTGTAATGTCTGATTCCTCTGCTAAAGTGGAAGTTCCATGAGGATAGAGACTGTTTCTCTTGTTCATCCCAGTATTTCCAAGTCTTGCACACTGCCTGCCACAAAGTAGTACTGAATTAATATTTGCTGAATAAATGGAAAAAAACTAGTCCTCATCTATTATGCCCCAGGGGACAGGAGGAAGTTATAGGAGTGGTATATTTCTACTTTTCATTAAAAAAAAAAAAACACTTTGACTGGACTGCTACATAAATTGTCTGCCATCCAAGTAACAGTTATCACAAGGCTAACATCAACGGTCCTAAATCCTTTTGTCTATGGTGTCAAATTTAGTTTGAACTAGAACTCCTTAAGAAGAGCATTGTTGGGGCCAGCCCTGTGGCTTAGCAGTTAAGTGCGCGCACTCCGCTGCTGGCTGCCCGGGTTCGGATCCTGGGCGCACACCGACACACCTCTTCTCCAGCCATGCTGAGGCCACGTCCCACATACAGCAACTAGAAGGACATGCAACTATGACATACAACTATCTACTGGGGCTTTGGGGAAAAAAAGGAGGAGGATTGGCAACAGATGTTAGCTCAGAGCTGGTCTTCCTCAGCAAAAAAAAGAGGAGGATTAGCATGGATGTTAGCTCAGGGCTGACCTTCCTCACAAAAAAAAAAAAGAAGAAGAAGAGCATTGTTATATCCATTTTTACAAACAAGAAAACTTAGGCGAGAGTAGTTTGCACATAGCCAATCATGGACTCAAACCCAGGTCTAACTGTAGAGTTCAGGCTCCACCGTATCTTGGAGAATGTTGTAGAAGGGATGCCTACGTTAGGGGCATGAATGTTCGTTTCTATTTAAGTCCCAGTATGTGTTAAACAATCTAAAGAATGTGAAAGCTTTTTTTAAAAAAAAACTAGAAAGAGATCTGTAAGGTGGAGTATTCGTCAAATATTTATTGAATGCCTACTCTATACCAAGGACTATCTTTGGTGTTAAAGATACAGCAGGAAACAGAACAAAAACCCCCAACCTCACGGAGCTTTCATTCTAGTGGGAAAAGACAGATATCACATGGAATAATTAAGAAATATTATATATCATGTTAGAAGGTGAAAAGTGCAATGGAGAAAAATAAAGCACAGAAGAGATATCTGGGAAGAGCCACAATTTTAAATAAGGTAGTCTGTGAAGGCCTAAGAAATAGATACTGTGTATAGACCTGAAGGAAAAGGAGGAAGTCATGAAGATACTTCAGGCGAAACTATCCCAAGAAGAGCCAGTGCAAAGACTCTGAATCAGGAGTGTAGATGGTGGTTTTTTTTTTTCATTAGCAAGGAGGAAAGTATGGCTAGAACGGAGTAAGCAAAGGGTGAGAAGCAGGGACCAGGTGACAGAAGCAGCAGAGGCCAAATCCAGAGGGACTTGTAAGTCATTACAGGCACTCTGGCTTTTACTGAGCAAGATGGGCGCCACTGGAAAGCGTTGAGCAGAGGAATGATTTAACTTACAGCGTAACAGGATCACTGTGTTGAGAATAAACAATACTGTGCTGAGATTATGCAGGAGCAAGGACTAAGAGGGACGTCAGTTAGGAGACTATTGCCATAATTCAAGTAAAAAGAGGATAGTGGTCTGAGCCAGGGTGACAGCAGTGGAGGTGGCGAGCACTGATCAGAGTCTGGCTAGAATCAAAGTTAAAGCCAGGATTGCTAATGGATAGAAAGATGTAAGACAAAGAGGAATCAAGACCCTAACGCCGAATCCCCAGTGCTTTGTGTACATGCATGTATTCAATACATTAAGATCTAGTGAATGACTATGACGAGTATTTTCCCAACTAAACTGTAAATTCCCCTAACACAGCATTTGTGTCAGAATCCTAATCTTCCCACCTCACATTAATGATAACAATAACTTTTTTGGCAAAAATTTGAGCACTTAACATGTGTTGGATATGCCCATACTACGCTGAGTACCTTGCATGCATTCACTCATTAAATCCTCACAACATCCAAATGAGTACAGTTTACTAAGTAATTGAGGCTCAGAAGTAGTTACCTGCCCTAAGACACATAACCAGCCGACAATCAAAATGCAGGCAGTTTGAATCCAAAGTTTGCTTTTTTCTTCTTCTTCTTTTTTTTTGTGAAGAAGATTGGCCCTGAGCTACCATCTCTGCCAATCTTCCTCTATCTTTTGTATGTGGGACGCACCACAGCATGGCTTGATGAGCGGTGTGTAGGTCCCCGCCCAGAATCAGAACCTGCGAACAGCGGCCGCCAAAGTGGCACGCTGGAACTTAGCCACTGTGCCACCCACCAGGCTCCCAAAGTTTGTTTTAACCACTCTATTATCCTCATCTTCTCAAATAATAGAGCAGTGAGCCACTGACTTATTCACTGTTCCCTTGGGCAAGTTACTTCCTTTCTCTGGGATTCCATTTTCTCCTCTGTCAAACGGAATAAAAATAGTACGCATTTCCCAAGTGGTGGTGAGACTACCTGAGATTCCGTCCTGCACAGTGCCTACTTGATAACTAGCAATGCAGTTACCTTTATTGAGTGCTTACTTAGTGCCACGCACTGTCCTAAGTGAGATCATCTCTATGCGTAGCTTAACACTCACAGCAACTTCTGAGGCCGATAATGCGACTAACCTATTTCATAGATGAGAAACTGAGGTGCAGAAAGGTTAAGTTAACTTGCGCTGGGTCACATAACCAATACGTGGCGGACTGCAAGATTGCACCCGGAGAATCTACCTTCAGAAATTACGCTGTAAGCTCCCAGACAGAGGTGAGTGATTTTCTTGCCCCTTTTTCCTAAACAGGAAACTATGGCCCAAGGAAGGATCATTTGGTCAAAGGCTCACTCTTAGGCCGCCCGGCCCGGGAGCCCGCGAGAGTCAAATGAATGAGTGAAGCCAGACCTCGCGTTACCGCGGTCGCGGTCCCCCGGCTGGGCCTCGAGGGTACCCGTAGCTCCGCGCCGCACTCAGCCCCAGCCCCACCCCCTCCTCTGGTTGCCAGCTGTCCCACCCGCTCACCAGACCCCCGTCAGACCCTCGACCCCAAGAGAGGCCGAGCCCATGCCCCTGCCCCTGCCTCTGCCCCGCAGAGGAAGGGGAGCCCGCCCGGGCGGCTCCCGAGTGGCGAGCACTAGCCTCCCGCGGGCGACGGCCCACTCGCCAAGGCGTGCCGGCCGCGGGGCCCCGTCGTCTAGCCATGCGCAACGCCTCACCCGGCGGCGCCATTCCTCCGAGCAGGTCCCACCAGCGCCCGAGCCGCAGGCTGACTTCCGCTCGGGAAAGTGGCTCCAAGACCGCTCCGGAGGGGACGCCAGGGACCCGCGGCAGGCTCCGCGGACTGGGATGGGCTCCAGGCACAGGTCAGTCCCCGTCGTCCCGCTGGGCCGGGCCACTCCCAGCAGTCGCGGCCGGAATTCCAGTCCTCGCGCGCAAAGGGCCCCGTGGTACTCGCCTACAGGCCCGCTTCCCCCACCCCGCGCCCTGGCCCACTTGGAACCAACCGCCTCGCAACCGTCGTATTCCGGCGCTCCCAGGACGCGGTTGGGCGAGGCTTCGGGGGGGGGGGAGGGGTGGGCCCCAGACGGGGCCTCCTCTGATTGGCCGATTGCTCTGTCTCTCAGTCGTCTCTCCTCAACCCGGCCAATTTTAAAGGAGTCGGCAGGGTCCGGTGGAGAAGGGCGAGCAATATTGGAGGGTTATTATTTTTTTCCTTCAGAAAATTATGGCAATTTCTTCCGAAGATTTTCAGTTGTTCATAAGTTATCTATGAGTGACGTGTTATCAGATTTGCAAAGCATTTGTGTGGACTCAGTGACTCCTCACAGTTAGTCTGTGTGAGGTGCGTGTTAGCCCATTTTACAGACGGAGAAGTAACAGGCTCAAAAATGGAAGTGACCGGGGCGGCCCGGTGGCGGGGTAGTGGTTAAGTTCGCGCTGCGCTTCGGTGGCCCGGGCTTCGCCTGTTCCGATCTCGGCGCGGACCTACACACCGCTCATCAAACCACGGTGTGGCTGCGTCCCATATACAAAATAGAGGAAATAGAGGAAGATTGGCACTGATGTTAGCCCAGGGACAATCTTCCAAACCAAAAAAAAAAAAAAAAAGTAAGTGACTCATCTAAGAACTGAGTAACAACTAACTCCACTTATTAAGCCTTTACAGCATAGCCGACAGTATACTAAGTGCTCTACGTACACTATTTACTCCATATCACCATTCTGTGAGGTGTGTACTGTTATTATTCCCATTTTATAGAGAAGGAAACTAAACGATTTGAACCCAGGCAGTCTGACTCTATAATCTGTGCCTTTAACTATAATGAACATATAAACTATGCACAATATGGTGACTCTTATTATCGTTATTAGTGTCCCAGATATTGTTATCCCAAATAAGGGGGAGTCTGTTCTTTCTATGTCTGGTACTGTGCTGTTCAATATGATAGATACTAGCTGTATGTGGATATTTAAATTTGAATTTAAACTAGTTGAAATTAAAAATTCAGCTCCTCAGTTGTACTAGTCACATTTCAAGTGCTCAAGAGCCACATGTGGCTAGTGGGTATCATATTGGACAGCGCAGAATTATAGAACATTTCCAATATCACAGAAAGTTCTGTTGTACAGTGCTGATCTAGAATATATAAAGAACTCTTCCACTCAATAATAAGCAATGGCGTGCTAGAGCTGTCTCACACTGGCTTGCAAGAGTCAGTTGTTAAATTTATCAGGAATTTTGCAAATTGGTTGTTACATACATCTATTTAGAAAAATTAAATTATACAAAATTGCAATCAAATACAGTATATTGAAAACTAAACTCATCATTGCTTAATTATTTTAATACTGTTTACCATTGTCTATGCTTTTTGTGGTTTCTTATATCTATTGTATCTATATGGTGGACATATTTTATGATGGTGTGCTACTGCACATCTCTTCCCAAAGTAACATTGGTAGCTTGATTTGGGCCACCATGAGAATATTTGCACCATAGAGTCAGCAAATGCTACAAACCAGGGCTTGATTTATGGCTTTTTTATCGTCTAAACTTAATGATTGAGAAAATGTTAATACAGATTAAACTGAACAGTGTATCATATCCAGAAGAGGCTCCTACCACATGCACAATGGGCCTGTCAAGTTCCTGGTCACAGCCACAGCTGCCCTCAAGACAGACAACGACAAGGCCAGGATGAAGACCAGAAGGACGCACTCCCCAACGAGGGGGCAGGGCCCAGCCTGAGTCAGAGTAACCCCAACTCCATTTGGCTGGGGGGTTTGCTGGGCTCCATGACTCACAGAAATGATTTCTCTTCCGGGTTCCTGACGCTATCCTGGGGCTCCAGCTCCCTGGAGCCCAGATCCAAAAAGCATCATCTGTGACCTGCGGCAGCCCAACATCTCACCAAGTAGAGGACAGCCGGCCAGGAAAGCGAGAGCTAGCTCCATGCTGGTGGCATGTGGAGGCCAGGGCCACCTGTGGGTGAGCAGGAAGGCCAGGCAGCAGCGCCCGGGGAGCTGGCCTCCTCCGTCATGATCTGGCAGATTCCCCTGCTAAATGTGTGAGCCAAGCACCCGCTTCCCAGTGTCAGGATCCACAATGAAGTGTGCCTTTTCAGCTAAGTCAGGTGACCTGAGTGATTTAGGCCATGTCTGCCCTGTTTGGGGATAAATTAAAAACCGTCTTTGGGGAAGAAATGTGCCCTATCATAATGGTGGCATTTTCCTGCCAATTCATTCCTTCTCTTGCAATGGCAGAACTGAATACAAACACTTCTAAAGAAGGCAGAAGATCAACACTATATTTGAGTAGTTTCAAGTTCTGGGAAAACGCCACATTCTGTTTGATTTCTGTAGTCCATATATAAATACGAAATGCTCCAGACCTATTCATTACTTAGAGTATTTGCAAACTAAGAATTTACGGGAAAATGCTGCATATTCAGTAGTGTAGGAATTTATTAACAATTCTTAAAATAATTTTACTTGATTCAGATTCACTACTTTTATTTTTATTATGTATCTTTTAATTCCAGAATACAATTTGTAACAATGAAGAAAGCCACATAACATATACCGGTACAGATGGTATTATTTGCTTTCTGAAGTAAGCTGGGTTTTCCAAAGTAGTATAATGTGTGTGTTGTATATTTGAATAAAGTAGTATTTTTATATTGCATTTTTCCATTAAAAAATTAAATTTAAAAAAAGTGTGTCATGTCTGCAGACTTTACATTGTGAATAGCACCAAAACTTGAGGAAATATTCTTGTAGTGTTTGAAAACTATTACCCAATTCAAAAAAGAAGTCACGGGGCTGGCCTGGTGGTGTAGTGGTTAAGTGTGCGCGCTCAGCTTTGGCGGCCCAGGGTTCGTAGTTAGCCCAGGGCCAATCTTCCTCAGCAAAAAAAAAAAAGAGGAAGATTGGCATTGGATTTTAGCTCAGGGCTGATCTTCCTCACAAAGAGAAAAAAAAAAGAAAAGTCACTTCTGAAGTTTCAATTACATGTTACTTGTTAATGTAAATGACAATATCGACCGGCTTTCACTTAAGAACTGCACTTAGAGAGTCTGTTTTAAACATTTACCAGCATAGCATTGCAAGCAACCCAATAAAAAACATGGGCAAAAGATTTGAATAGGCACTTCCTCAAAGATATACAAAGAGCAAATAAACAAATGAAAAGATGATCAACATCATTGCAAATTAAACCACAGTAAGATACTGCTGCACATCCACTGGAATGGTTAATATGGAAAAGACCAACAATACCAAATGTTGGCAAGGATGTGGAGCAACTGGAACTCTCATACACTGCTGGTGGAGATGTAAAGTACAACCATTTTGGAAAACTGATAGCTTCTTAAAAAGCCAATTATACAACCTACCATATGACCCAGCCATTCTACTCCTAGAGGGTTTGTTAGTTTTTAATTAACTAGCTTTTTAAAAAATTATTAAAGAAATATATGCACACAGGAAAAAGTTCAACCTTTATTGGTTTGGGGCTTTTCCCCAAAATTGTTGTATATACTACGGACTAAATGAAAAAGTAATATTTGTAAAACAAACATAAGGAAAAAAGAATAGTGATAGAGTGAAACTGTGTACTTGCCATCTTGTTAAAAAAAGAACATAACTGTAACTTTTAAGTCCTCTTTCTAGTCCTGCCCATTCTATCCCTTTCTCTCCCCCCTCAGAGATCCCCATCCTGCAGGTTATATTGTTTCCTTGCTTTTCTTTATAATTTTCCCATGTATGTTTATAACTCCAAATAGTATTTGCTTACTTTTGCATATTTCTTAACTTTATATAAATGGAATTTACTACATATTTTTTCTGTGACTTTCTTTTTTCTCTTAAATATTGTAAGATTTGTCTGTGTTGTTGTGCATGGCTAGAACTCATTCATTTTCACTGCTGTATTGTACTTCATTGAATGAATATAGCACAGTTTATTCTACTGTTGATAGGCTGTTGGATGTTTCTAGTTTTTGGCTATGATGACTACTACTATGAAGATTCTTATATTTATTCCTCGTGCACATCTGTAAAAGTTTGACTGTAATACATTCCTAGTAGTAGAATAGTGAGTCGTGGCATATACACATTTTCAACTTTACTAGAGAATGCCAGATTATTTCCAAAGTGATTGTACCAATTTATACTGCCAGCTGTGATTTATAAGAATTCTCTTTGCTCCACATCTTTGTCAATATTTCATATTCATACCAATATAAAAAAATTCAAGCAATATAGAAGTTTAAAAACTAAATTTTTCTCTCAACAGTTCTACTCCATAGATGTTTGGTTTGAATTCCATAAGTTTTTCTACATGTATCCCAATGTGTGTGTGTGTCTGTGTGTGTACATACACACACAGACACAGACACACACACGCTTATCGCCTTTGTGAAAGTATTGTTTCGTTTTAATAAAAATGGAATCGTATTGTACCCCATTTGGCAACTTGCTTTTTCATTCATTAATATATACTAAACATTCAGCAAATAGAGATCTATTAAGTCATTCACTCACTCAGTATTTATTGAGCATTCCCATGTGCCAGGCACTATTCTAAGCTCTTGGAATACATGCATGAACAAAGCAGCCAAAAATCCTTGCCCTCATGGAGCTTACATTTAGCAGGAGGAAATAGATGATAAACAATATCTTAAATAAGTGAATGATATGTTAGAAGGTATTGTGTGCTATAGAAAAAAGAAAAAGTAGGGCCGGCCCGGTGGCTTAGCGGTTAAGTGCACACACTCCGCTACTGGCAGCCCGGGTTCAGATCTCGGGCGCGCACCGACGCCTCGCTTCTCCGGTCATGCTGAGGCCAGGTCCCACATACAGCAACTAGAAGGATGTGCAGCTATGACATACAACTATCTACTGGGGCTTTGGGGAGAAAAAGGAGGAGGGTTGGCAATAGATGTTAGCTCAGAGCTGGTCTTCCTCAGCAAAAAAAAGAGGAGGATTGGCATGGATGTTAGCTCAGGGCTGATCTTCCTCACAAAAAAAAAAAGAAAAAGTGGGAAAGGGTAAGGGGATTGACGGAGGTGGGGGATGTTCTACCTCAGTCTCTTTTTAACAGGAGCATAGTATTTCTTACCTGTCCGTTCACTCCCAATGAGGCTGACAATGTGCTAGGTGCTGGGAATACAACTGTGATCATGTAGACAAGGTTTCTCCCCTCGTAGAGCTTGTAGTCTGATGGCTAACAGTCAATAAACACAAATGAACTTGATAATTGTAGGTAATGCTTAAACACTATGAACAAGATAAGAAAATATCTGTGGGACTGGGGTGGGGAGAGGCTGCTTAACCTAGATTGGAGGTCAATAAATGCCTCTCTGAGAAGGTGACATGTAAGTTTTCACTTGAATGATGAGATGGAAGCAGTCTTGAAAAACTGTGATTTTTCTAATCCCCTCTTCATTCCTAGGATCTGTAGTCGGGAAGAAGTAGTGGTCCCTTATGCTTCTGACAGTGATTCAGGAAGTGTGGATTTGCAGCTGAGCAACTTAGAGGATGTTAAAAAAGGCCCAAGTAGCCTTGAACTTACAGGTGAAAAGGGGAAAGGTTAAAAAAAGGGGAGGGGGCAGGGGCAGAGAAAAGGGAATCTCTTTTCAAGTCAAGTTGCAGGGTTACCAGACCCTGACTCGATTTTGACAATGAATTTGGTCCCTGACTTTAAGACCCTGGAATAGGGTTGGCAAAATGAGATAAGATATATTATTCTAGACATACAGGAAACTAAACTGAAACAGATAATCCTACAGATTTGTGCAGAGTCTAAGTGCTAGAAGGACTCTGAGAAGGGAAAGGTAGGTGCGAGTGGAACCTGGATTGGGCTACAGAATAACTGTCTTTCACTGATTCTACGAACATGTATTGAGTACCAGTTGCTGGGCATACAACAGTGAACAAGACTGACCTGGTCCTTCCCCTCACAGAATATACATTATAGTGCTGAAAAGACCAAAAAAAAAAAGTAAATAAAGTAATTAGAAGTTGTAGTAAACATTATGAAAGAGTGAAACAAGGGGTTGAGACCCAGAGGGGAGATGGGAACCTACTTTAAAGCATGGTTGTCAGAGAACACCTGCTGAGATGGTGCTGTTTAAACCTAAAGAAGGCCTCAAGGACATGAGAAAGCAACCCATGTGAGAAGTAGAGGGAAAAGCATTCCACATGGGTGGAACAGCATGTACATGAGACAGGAAAGACTATGGTGTGTTTAAGGAACTACATTCATTCATTTGTACATTCAACAAATACCGGTTTCCCCCACTATCCAAAACTGGAGCATTCCTATGAAAACTTTCATAAGCTGAAATGGTGTAAAGCAAAGTAGCGGTTACCATTAATTTATATGGGAAAAATGTCTGAGCGTTCCCAGACTCCAAAAATAATCTACCAAAATAAATCAAGATAAAACATAGCTGCTCACAGACGCAGTTCAAAGCTATGGCAAGTTGATGCTGAGATGCTGAGTGTAGTTCCTGGGGAAGGAGCTTGGTGGCGCCACTTCTGCTGCTCAGGGAACCACTGCCTCCATAAAGGCTCCCTGCAAAACAAACGCTGAACACTATAATTTCGCTTTTTGTAAAAGTGCAAATCCTCTTCAGGTTTCTTTGGGTTAGCAAAAACAGTACTAATGTAAGGTCTTCCATAAAAGGAAAGTAGCGTAAAGCGAACTTTTGGATAGTGGAGGGAACCTGTATTTATTGAAGCCCTACTGTGCTCTAAACACTGATCTAGCCGCTGGAGACAGAACAGTGAACAGAACAGACAGTGTACTTATAAACAAATGGTTGGAATTCAGTATAATATCTGTGAGGGGGGTGGGGGTGGGTGTAGGGAGCAGACACAGAGAAGTTTATTAGCGACTAGGAGGATACTTAGCCAAGAGGGGGTCCAGGAAAGGCATCCTGGAGCTGAGCCCTGAAGGATGAGTAGGAGTGAGCTAGGCAAAGAGAGGTAGGGGAAGGTGGGGGAGAAGAAGGAAAAACATGCAAGCAGCAGGAAAGCCTGTGTGAAGATCAGAGGTGAGCGAGAACATGGCTTCTAGGGAATGACAAAAAGGTGGCAGGAAGTGGGAGGAAATTGCAGAAGAGGCCAAAAAGAGTACAAAAGTAGAGTGGTAGAAACCCTCAGATGATAGGTGTGTTAAGGGGGAAACAGTAAGACTATTTGCCCAATAGGAATAAAGGATTTGGTATTGGAAAATAGAAGAGGTAAGGACGTAAAGCTACATGAAGAGGAAAATGATGCCACCATAATCATTGTCACTCAGTGAGCAAAGGAGTAATACTTGCCAACCCTTCCTTGGTGCTAGCTCCATATCAGCCAAATGAAGTGGGTTCTATTATCATCCCCATTTTGGAAATGAAGAAATAGCCCAGAGAAAGTAAGGTTGCACAAGGTCAGAATGCTAGAAAGAGGCAAAGCAAGGATCTGAGCCTAGGCCAACCAACTCTGGAGTAACTCTGGAGCCTGTGCTCTTAATCAGAGTATATCCCAGGTTGGGAAGGAGATACCTCAAGCACTTACTGCAGTCTGGTCCAGTGGGAAAAGATCAGCAAGGGGCTGCTACTGTATTTTAAGCTCTTGTCACCACAGAGTCATAGACTTTTGAATCTGAATAATAATATCTACCATTTAAGTACTTACTATGGGCCACATACTGGGATAAATGTTTTGTATGTATTACCTCACTTAATCCTCACAATAACCCTATGTTACAGGTGAGGAAACAAAGGTTCCAAGAGGCAAACTAACTGGATAAAGGTGATACAACCAATAAGTAGAGCCGGGATTCACACTAGTCTCAAACTGCGATGTAAAGTCCATGCTCTTAACTACTCTGCTACATCTCAGTCTTAAAGGTTTTAGTAGTTCAGAAGGCCCTTAGAGAACGTGGAATTTGTCATTGAGAAAACTGAGACTCGGAGAGGGGAAGGGACTTGGTCAAGGTCGCAGAGCAAATAGTAGAGGTGAGAAGAGGGCCTGTCTGTCCTAATGTCCAGTGGTTCTCCCCACTAAACCATGGAACTTTACGTAGTACGGAGGCCTCATCCGATGTCTGTCTTTCCGTATTAGACTCGGACGTCTCTGACATCCCTGAACTCCCTCAGGAATCCCTCGCAGATAGCTTCAGACACCCGACCCACCAGGGCCCCCTCGGCAAGCCCATTGTTGAGAGGCTGATCCAATCCGTCCGGGAGTTTTTTGATGGTGAGCTAAAGGTATGTACAAGCAATCTTTAGGGGTTATCCAACTTAGTCCTCCATTTTAACAAATATTTTAAACATTTATTATTTCCTTATTATATAAATAATTTATATTGTGGGCCATAAAATGTATTTATATTTATACTTTAATGTTTATTTTTATATTTATAATAAATATATTTATATATATTTATAAACTTTATATTTATACTTATAAAAATTATAAAATCCCTATAAAAACAAAGAAAACCATAGTAAAAATTAAAAGTTAATCTTCCAGGGCCGACCCCGTGGCTTAGCGGTTAAGTGCGCACGCTCCGCTGCTGGCGGCCCAGGTTCAGATCCCCGGGCGAGCACCGACGCACCGCTTCTCCGGCCACGCTGAGGCCGCGTCCCACATACAGCAACTAGAAGGATGTGCAACTGTGACATACAACTATCTAGTGGGGCTTTGGGGGAAAATAAATAAATAAAATTCAAAAAAAACTAAAAGTTAATCTTCCCTAATCCCACTCTCCTGAGATAACTACTGTTAACATTTTGGTATATATATTTTCAGACTTTTTCTATGCATACAAATGCATGTAATTGTAGAAAAATAAACATCAGAGATGGTGGGAGAAAAAATTTTTTTAGGTCCATAACTATAAATCCATATTATGCTGCTTAATACAGTATTCCATTGTTTAGGTGAAACATTCATTCATTTTTTCATTCTATGAGAGCATATAACAGAAGAATTTGTCTTAACCTGGGGGTAAGGGAAGGCATCTATGAGGAAGCAACCCTTAAGCTCGGATCTGAGGAATGAATACGAGAAACTAGAAGTTAGAGTTGGAGGGAGTGTTCCAGAAATAGGGAATGGTACGTTTAACAACCTTGTGGTGGAATGGAGCAGAGCATGTTTGGTGAACTCAAAGAAGCCTAGTATGTTTAAATCATAGTGTTGAAGGTATCTGTCATTTGTCAACAGACACTTAGGTTGTTTCCATGTTTTGGCTATTGTGAATAATGCTGCAATGAACGTGGGAGTGTAGATATCTCTTTGAAATCCAGATTTCATTTCCTTTGGATATATACATGAATGTTTTTGGTTTATGAAAATTCATCAAGCTTTACATTTTATCTACGTATAATGCCAATAAAAATTTTTTTTTTTTTTTGGCAAGGAAGATTAGCCCTGAACTAACCTCCCTTGCCAATCCTCCTCTTTCTGCTGAGGAAGATAGGCACAGATATTAGAAGAAGATTGGCCCTGAGTTAATATCTGTGCCCATCTTCCTCTATTTTATATGTGGGAAGCCTGCCACAGCATGGTTTGATAAGCGGTGCGTAGGTCCACGCCTGGGATCCGAACCTGTGAACCCCAGGCCGCCAAACCAGGGTACACAAACTTAACCACTACGCCACTGGGCTGGCCCTGCCAATAAAACAATTTTTAAGAACACTTAAAGCCAGAACGTTGGTCTTCACTTTTGACTTGACCATTCTTTATTCTTCATGTCAGCAGGGCTTTATAAAGAATTTCTTTGTAATTAATGAAGGGCTTGGGTTGCTGCAGTGAATTGAAAAAAGTCCATTCCCTGCCTTCACCTGAATCCACAGCCAGTCAGGGAAATAGATAAATAAGATGGTAATTCTGTCAGAGTATGACAAATGCCACGATAGCAATATATACATTTGGTTTATGGATACACTTAGGAAGGACACCCTGCTTCAGGAGAAAATGCATGATCCACGTCTTAAAGGACATATAGATTTTAGTCAGTAAACAAAAAGAAGTATAGAGAATTCAGAAGATGCAAAGGCCCAGAAGCAAGACAGGGCAGCATAAAAGTTAGTTTGGCTAAAGCTCAAAATGCTGGGGGCCAAGGCAAGAGATGAATTTGAAAAGGTTAGCTAGGGTCACATTGGGAAGGGCCTTGGCCTCCATGGGTGCCGTTGAAAGATTTCAATAGGGAGTGACCTTATCAAATTTGCGTTTTATAAAGATGGATCTGGTGATGGCTGGGGGATTATATTGGAGGGGGCAAAACTGGAGCAGGGAAACCCAGTGTTGGATCGTTACACTAATTCAGGTGAGAGAGAGTCAGGCCATGAGGTCAACTTCTTGCTAGATATTGCTCCTTGCTGTCCAGAGAGCTTATACCAGTTTATACCGTCTATATGCGGGGCGGGGGTGGGGGAGGATACTAGAAGAAGTTTTCTCAAATTTGTGGAATTATTGGTCTCTTTTCTTCTTATGTGTTATTTTTTCAAAGTTCCTGTGATATAAAACTTGCTTGCTTTTATCATCAGAAAAGGAGAATAATACAAAAGAGATTTGATTCTTCAAATCAGAACTTGCATTTTAATAGGAAATCTTAAAGACTCAAAATAATGAATCTTTAATGACATCAAGAGAGCTAGAAGTAGCAACATCAGAGGTCACCTTTAGGAAGCTTAATCAGGGTATAGCAGTATACAGGGTGGGTGGTGCGGAAGCACAGACTAAAGGTGGGGAGAGCCGTTATGGAGCACTTAGTAATCTAGCTGAGTGGGAAAATGAGGTCCCAGACCCAGGCAGGGCCAGTAGACAAGGAATTTCATTCCTCTGTAATTTATTCATTCCTTATAAGGAATGATAATATAAAAGACTGATATTGGATTGAATGAGATATCAGATGTTTAAAACATTCCAAATAACTTTTCAAAAGCCCTCTACAATTATCAAATGAGATTATAATGTATAATTGTTTTTATTGTTTTTTCCACAAATTCAGAGTGAACTTGAGAAGCTGACATTCCTAAGATCTTTGTCTTCTCTCAGCCAAACTTTACCCTATGATGAAACCACGGGATCATTCATTCACAGCCACATAGCAGACATTGTGCATATCCTAAATGTAAGTATTGTGACCTTATCACAAATTATCAGGACCATGCAAATTCAGTGACTTGGCTAACAAATTTTTGGTGGCTTCACCTACTTTATCAATTCCCTTAACCTCTTCTCATATCAGTATCTCTGTATAGAGGAGAAATACTCAGGGGTACTCCACAATATAATCACTCTTGAAAACCAATTAAAAGAGGGGTAGAAAGGAGAGGAGTAACATTTAAATTTCTTGGTAAGGACAGTGCTGCATGGCATTAATCAAGCGGTGGTTCTGAGGCAGAGTCTATAATCATGCCCCAGTTCAAGTGCCAGCTCTGCCTTTTTCTAGCTGTGTGACTTTGGGAAACTACTTAACTTCTCAGTGCCTCAGTTTCCTCATCTATAAAATAACAGCTGTATCTACTTCACAGAGCTATTAAGAGCATTAAATAAGAAATAAATCTAAGCCACGTAGCATGATACCTAACACGTATTTTGCATATGAGAAACATGATTGTATCCTTTTTAGTATTGTATTTTATCCTATTGGTACTTAAGTCCAGCCATACTCTGCCACTAACTCATTCATTCATTGCCTTGTTAAGTGCCTGACAGTTCCAGACAATGTCCTGGGACACTACAAAGACAAGGAAGACATATCCCTGTTCCTGCAGACAAGCAAAGTGTAGTCAAGTGTCATAGAGACTGTGACAAAAATTTAAATAGGTCTAGTGAGGGCACAAAGGAGTGAGTGAGTGGTCAATTCTGTGTCAAGTGATCCAGAAGGGCTTTACAAAGGAGTTGATGCACTCAAGCAAATACTTAACTGATCGATGCTTTAGTTTTCTCATCTGTGAAATGTCCCCTTCTGTTTCTCTAAAGCTCTAAAGTTCTGAATCTGAGATTTCTTACGGACTCCAGGAAAATGAGCACTTCTTTTTTAATCCACAGATCTGTAAGGCTGATTAGATTGATGATTAGTTGTCAGAATTGAAAGCTAACCAGCTAACAGGTTTAATAATAATTAATAATAATCCAGACGTTATCAAGGATCTTCTAGATCTTCTAGATCTAGATAGAAGATATACCTTCTATCAAGGTGTATCTAGAACACCATGGTGCTTTGATAAAGGATACAGATTTCCTGGAGGTATTAATCCTTGCCCTCCAAGGGTTTACAATCCATTTGGAAGTGACCACACCTCATAAATAGATTGAGAACTATTCCAAATAATACATCAAGTGGAACAAAATGATATAATGCAGATTTAAGAATGAATGCAGCTTTCTCCTTGACTACACTCCACGGAAAGAGAGTTAGCAGCAGCCATGGGACTCAGCCAAAATGGCATGATTCTCAAGTCCCTCTTCCACAAGAATTGGCAGCATTGAGTTGCTACATAAGGTTCAACCAGCCAGCTCAGAAGATCCACAAATGCAAGTCTCAGACAGCAAAAGCACACTGAATTTCCCCATGCTCTGCGTCTGGATCTGTCTAGCCAGTAGTAAAATACCCACTGTCAGGTATCAACCGAAGTTTGGCCTGGCAAGGGGTTCAGCTTAGAAGAGTTAAGGGTAGTTGGTGTCCATGAGAGAATTACATCATTGTACAAGTCTATGAAGTCCTTGTAAGCCCTTGTGCAGGAGCTAAAAGAGTGTGGCTCCCAACAACCAGGAGAAGAGGTGACCCAGAGGAGAGGCACTTCTGCTGAGGAACCCACAAGGAGGAGAAAGCCAGGGTCCTTATAAAGAAAGAATTTTAAGGCATTTGCCAGTCTTCTTATGACCCATGCTAATGCGTGGTTCTTCAGTATCCAAATAAAAAGAGCCAAGAAAGCTAAGAACAGAATATGGAAAGGAAGGGGAAAAAAGGCTGTTACAATACTTCACCAAAGAAGATTTATAAATAAGCACATGAAAAGATGCTCCATCATTGTGATTAGGGAAGGGAAATTAAAACCACAGTGAGATTCAACTGTACAACCACTAGAATGGCTGAAATAAAAAAGAAAGATAATACCAATGTTGGATATGGTGCAACTAAAACTTTCATACACTGCTGGTGGGAATGTAAAATGCACAACCACTTTGGAAAACAGTTTGTCAGTCTCTTAAACATACACTTAACATATGACCCAGCAATTCCACTCCTAGGTAAAATGAAGCATATGTCTACATAAAGATATGTACATAAACGTTCATAGCAGCTCTATTTATAATAGCTGGATACTGGAAACAACCCAAATGTCCATCAGCAGATGAATGGATAAACAAATTGTGGTGTATCCACACAACGGAATACTACCCAGCAATAAAAAGGAATGAACTGTTGATACACGCTACAACTTGGATGAATCTCAAAATAATTATGCTGAATGAAAGAAACCAGACAAAAAAGGGACTATACTATGTGATTCCATTTATATAAAATTATAGAAAATGCAAACTTATGTACAGTGACATCAGATCAGTGGTTGCCTGAAGATGGAGTAGAGTAGAGTAGGAAGAGCAGGAGGGAGAAATGACAAAGTAGCCCAAAAAAACTTTTGGGAGTAATCCATATGTTCATTATCTTGATTGTGGTGATGGTTTCATGGATGTATACATATGTCAAAAATCATCAAACTATACACTTTAAATATGTAGTTTTTTGTGTATCTGTTAACTCAAAATCAAAAAAGCTGCAAAAAAATCTGTTGAGAACTTTAATAGAAAAGAAAAAAATGCAATGGCAACTGGGATATAGCGTTAAGTAATGACAAGATTGGGGTGAAATTAATCCAGCTAGATCTCCTGATCTAAGACTCGAAGGAGGTGGTGGAGAGGGTTGACAGAAGAGAGAAGGGACCTGCGGGTAGGGGTTTTGAATGGTAAATTACTACCTGGCTATGCCAAGGCCAGGGTTCTGCATCCTGCAATATGGCAGAGTGGCCAGGGGTGCCCGACAGCAGACACGGGCACCAAGACCTGCTGTAATAGAATTTTAATGTAGCCAGATTTGTCCTTAGCGCCTCTTGATTCTCCTCTGCCAGCTTGAGACTCCACCCTAATTCTGTATCTGGGGTCCTCCACAAAACCCTACTACTATGTTGTTGTTTGGTGAATAGTTAAAGGGTACACTCAGCATTGAGGAGGCACTGTATTATTTGGGCAGCAAGGCAGGAAATAGGTGATAATGAGGTTTCAGGAAGACTCTTCAGTGATATGGATAATAAATGCTGAAGGAGTTCAGAGGATAGACAGTTCATGGTGGACTGAACTAATATGAAAAGACTCTGTCCATTTGTCCTAGTGAGAGTCTGAGCTCCCTGAAGCAGAAAGGTGGAGAGGAAAGGGAGCTGTTGTAGGAATCAGAAGACACAATTTCTAGTTCCATTCTGTCAAGCACAACCTGTGTGGTCTTAGACAAATCACTTAGTTTCTCTGAACCTCTAGCTCCACCCGGAAAATGGAGATAGTTATATCTGTCTGCCTTTCATTAAGACCTATAGAAAAATGTCTCATTTTGTTAAGATTGGTTAAGATTCTTCTTGGGGCAAGCAACAAAAATCAACTCTGGCTCGCTTAGGTTAAAAACAAACAAAAAGGATGCTGGGATACAGTTTGCTCAAAAGGATGCTAAGGAAGAAGTTTAACAATCAAGCCTCCAGAAGAGCATGTTCCAGGACAGCTCCAGGGGTTTCACAGACAGGGGCTGCTCTGCCATCACTGTGACTCAAACCTTCAGCATCTCCCAGTCTGTCACTCTAAAATTCCAAATTCTGGGAGACAGAATCTGATTAGCCCAGACTGGGTCTATTCTCTACTCTTGCATCAATCAATATATCTAAGGCAGCATCATATAGTAATGAAATGACTTCTGGGTGTCCCTCCCTGTGTATTGGAGGCAGTTCCCAAAGAAGGGGTGATTGCTGTGATCTGAGTAGTTACCCCGAGAGGTTCCTACTACACCAATACTTTACAAACAAAAATAGCCTCTCACTTCTGAGTTCCCCATAGTGGTTAGCATAATTGTGAACAAATAATAAGCCTTCATACTTGATTAAACTGATTTGAAAAAGTTTATTCTGGCAGAAGTGGTCAAGTAGATTGAAGCCAGAGGGATTGCAGGCCTGGTGATTTAGCTAAGAGGCCCTGCCTTCATCCACATGTGAGGTGTATGGCTGCAGGAATGGACAATCAGGAACTGTGCAGAGCAAGGAGTAGCTATTGCCGTGATTGATTGGATGTGGGAAGTGAATAAAGGAGAAAAAAAGTCATAAACCATCTTTTTAATGAGCCCTGGGAAAGGGCACCATTGACAGCAATTGAAGGCTGGGAAGGTATGTTCTTTGGAGGGGAAGATGAACTCACCACTTTTTTACACCAAACTGCTGGGTATAGCTATGATCTTAGTGGTGATCCCCTTGAGATAACTAGATTTGGGCAAGTAAAGCCCCAGGAGGCTGAAGGCAGAGTCTTATGCTTTGTCCCTTCCAGACTATAAAGCCATAAAAATAAGTGAGCTCCTAGAGGAAGTAAGGAAGAAGAGCAGCAAGCCACCAGCAAGAGCTGACCAGAGTTGGAAAATGAGAAGAGAAAGAGAAAACTCAGGAAGGGGCAAGAAAGAGAACCCGGGAGTATTTATTGAGCACTGCCTCCTGGGCACTATCCTAAGTTTCTAGTGAGGTCTTTTTGATGGCAGGTAAGAGAAATCCACTAGAGGCAGCTGAAACACAAAGGGGAGATTTGTTCTTAGGATAACTGAATGTTTCCCAGAATTCTATGACAGGAAGAGCGGCCTGTTCCAGGAAGGGAATGAAACCAGAAAAAAAAATTTCACAAACTCAGTGAGAACTTTCTCTCCCTCTCTTATCTTTGCTTCTTTGTATGCATTTCCATTTCTCCCTCTCTCTTCCCAAAATTGGCTCTCTGTTACCTTGTCATTAGGGCCCAGTGCTCCCAAATTGTAACTTTCCTTTTAGTAGATCCGCCAGACTGATACTGAAGCTGTTTGTCTCAATACCAAATTCCTGAGAGACAGAATCTGATTGACCTTTGTGTCTACTCCTGGACAGATGAGCTGTGACTAGCAGGACAGAACGACTTAGCAGAAACATGGCTGTGAGGTGCCCATTCCTGTGGGCCGGGGGCAGTTTCCAGAGAGGCTGGGTGGACAATCCAGTAAGGCTTCCACTGTAACCATTTACATTTGCTCATCAACTCCCTGAGATATATCTCATTTCCTCCATACTCATAAGGAAACTCAGGCACAAGGAAGTTAAATAATGCATTCAGGGTCACACAGTGAATGAGTGGCAGAGCCAGTGCTCAAACCCAGGTGCTGTCTAGCTCCAAAGCCTCTGTTTTTTTCTATCACTCTGCAGATTTTTCCAGCAGAACAAGGCAGCTTTCCCTCTGCCAATTTGAAATTTGGAAAGCTATTCCTTTTCTAGGACAAGTAACATAATGATATTAGGCACTATAGTAGAGATGCTGGTTTAGTAGAAAGAGGAATTAGGTTGCCTAAACTAGAAATAATCATTAGTAATAAAAATAATGAATAACAGACACTATCTAAGAGTTATTGAGGGCTCTTAGGTGTTATTAATTAGCTCATTTAGTACTCACAACCACTCCATGAAGGTAAGTAGTACCATTATCTTGTGTTACAGATGGGGAAACTGAGGTACTGGGAGGTTAAATAACTTGTGTCAGCTCAAACAGCTGTTAAGAGGCAGAGCCAGGCCTCGGGATCTGGCTCCAGAGAATAAACTAGCCTGGCCACTGTCCTGTTGCCAGTCCTGTGGAACCAAGGAGCAGGGCCCACTGAAGGGCTTGCTCTTGTTCTTGCAGGCCTCCCACATCTCTGATCACCTGGCCTCATGACTTGGCAAATTCTCGACTCTCTAAAGTTCTTTCCCTCTCATTGCAGAGGCTGGTGGAAGAGGAACCCCTGCATTCTCTCTTCAGCCCTGTGCGCCAGGAGGTCTTTGTCACCATCACTGACCTCAGGTGATGCCAACATGCCCCACATATGCATCCTGGTTCCTCATTCAGAGCCAATACCAGAGCCAACATGTTCCATATTTTGAACTTCTGAAAACTATTTAGATAGGAAAGGGGAAGCCAAATCCATGTTTTTCTGTAAGAACTTTGACTTCATATATGCTGCCATCTATATCTGAAAGACCTTATTGGAACCTCTTTGGAGTTCAGTTTTGTCGAAAGTATATTCAGTGGAAAGTTACTCCCATATATGCTTCATGACATTAGAATTCCATGGTCCAAGAAGTT
The DNA here is from genome assembly GCF_020826845.1 of Diceros bicornis minor. Lineage (NCBI taxonomy): Eukaryota > Metazoa > Chordata > Mammalia > Perissodactyla > Rhinocerotidae > Diceros > Diceros bicornis. Next base: position 22,890,216 of record NC_080758.1, read on the forward strand.
TGGAAGGGCTGCCTGCAATTTACCTCCCTTGGAGGTTTGTACCACACATTAACTGATTAAAGGTCCCAAGAAGTCCTGTAGCTAAGAAGTTTTTTTAACTTAGTTTAACCCACTATTCCCCAAACTAACAAACATTCAGCAGAACACACTTTGGAAAATCGTGGTTTACTATGTTAGATTGTAGCAGGCTTCCCTCTGTGGTTGAACTGGAGGAAGCCTGGAAGGATGTCACTCCAGTGACCTCTTGGGGAGGTAAGGAGGGAAAGGGAAGAAGGATGGAGGCTCTGAGCCTGAAACTCTTTCTCTAACCTTTTGTGAGATTTATCTAAACAGACTGACAAGCATGCCATTTATCTTTTCCGTCACAAGGATATACCAATCAGTCTACCCTTTTCTTTTGGGTTGCTTTGATCCCTACTTATCAATGTCAAATCAAATTCTTCCCAAACTGTCTTTTCTTTTTTTCTTTTTTGTTGCTGATGAAGATTGGCCCTGAACTAACATCCATGCCCATCCTCCTCTATTTTTTGTATGTGGGATGCCACCACAGCATGGCTTGATGAGCGGGGCGTAGGGCTGCGCCTGGGATTCGAACCTGTGAACCCTGGGCTGCCAAAGCGGAGCGTGTGCACTTAACCACTATGCCACCGGGCCGGCCTCTCAAACTGTCTTTTCTTAGTTACCAAGATGTCCATTTGCTGTTTGGCTCTGAAGATAGAACTGACTTGTTCAGTCTTATCATGAAAAGTATAATCACTCTGCCATCTGTAAAGACTCTTACCCAGCTACAGGACATCATGCCAAGTGGGCCCTACAACTCAGAGGTAACTCCTGCTTTGGTTTGATGACTTGTCATCCACAGGGTCAGCTGATCTTGGCCTTTTGAGAATGCATTTAATTTTTTGGAACTAGCCAAAAAACATTTAAGCCAAGTCTAGTGAATAAAATAGATAGTTAAATTAAATAGCTTTTTTTCCTGTTTATTTTGTCTTCTTTCTTTTTTCTTTCTTCCCTCCTTCCTTGCTTTTGGCTCTAAAATAAAGTGGGAGTTGTTGGGGCACAGGGCAAGGCCACCCGAAAATATCCCACGATGGCATATTGATTACTTTAAATTAAAGTTACTTGTTTTGGCCCTCTCTCTGCTCCCCCTAGAAGCAGGAAGTAAATCTCTCACATGAAGGGTATTCTCTCCGTACCAGGAGATATAGACATCCTTGTCACCAGAGCTAGGAAACTCAGGGCTGAGAAGCCTGTATAAACAAACCTTGTTATTTTCACTAATTTACTACCTCAAGCCTAAACTCTGCTTAAATTCCTTACTAATTACATACCCCAAACCTAAGTTTCTTTGTGCTGTCAATTACTCACAAATGTATTATTTCTTTGTGTAAAAAAGATATATAAACTGCCTGCTTTGTTCACTCTCTGAGCATCATTTTTATGATGATCTCCCATATATGCATATTAAATTGTTTTTTTTCTTTGTTAATCTGGTCTGGTGTCAATTTGATTATAATAATAGCCCTAAGAAATCAAGTGGGGTAAGAGGGGGAATTTCTTCCTCCCCGACAGAGTATTCATATACTTAGAAGATATTTAGGGTTACCATGTGCTAAGCATCATGATAGGCAACAGAAATACAACAGTACACACTCATCCGGGGAGCTTACATCCTTGTGCAGAGATACAAACTGCTGATAAATATAATATCAGGTGGTAATAAGAGCTGTGAAAAAAATAAGACAGGGAAAGAGGAGGATGAAGAGTACTGTGGTTGGGAGGCACAGGGGCTTTTTCACATAGGTGGTCAGAGAAAGCCTTCCTGATGAGATGACAGTGGAAGAGAGGGGGTGTGGATATCTCTGGAGGAGAAGCTTTCAGGCAGAGAGAAGGGGAAGTGTAAAGTCCTTGATTTTCTTCTGCAGCTAGTAAAGCAGTTGGTAAAGCAGTTGCCAAAGGGAACTTGGTTCTCCTTTGTTTCAAGATATCGATATCAGAAAGAGTCACAAGTCAAACTTGTATCTTGATGACCCTAAATAATTCCCCAAATGTAGTGAGAATCAGTTAACTGTGTTCCCAGTAATGCTGAGGTGTCCATTTAATGTGAATATATGTTGTTTCACCTCAGGTCACGAACTGCCTACCAGTACTTTTACACTTCGTTCTGCACCTTGAGTAAAGTCTCCAGATAATGAGCCTTAAAAGTGTACAGTGCTTGGGGAACTTCCTGTAGGGGGCGTCGCTGATCCTGTGCCTTTTCAGTGTCTCTACAGGCAGACGTTTCAGGCATTCTCGGAGATGCTCCAGAGTTTGGTGGTAAAAGACCCACATTTGGAAAATCTTGACACCATTTTTAAGGTAAACACAATATCAGGAGAGAATGGGAAACTATTCTTATTAACTGGTGAAAATGGAAGAAGAAAATGTGGAAGGATTAAGTTTTAAGAGAGAGCATAAGAGTTAAGAGGATCAGCTATCAATTTTGAGTCAGACTTGGTTTCAAATTCTGACTCTGCCATTCATTGGTTATAAATTCAGCAAGGAATGTAATCTCTCAGTCTTATTTCTTCACCTTTAAGTTGAGATAATAATTACTGTGAGTATTGAATAAATGGCCTTCAATAGAGGGTTTAAATGGTTGCTATGATTATTCTTTAAATTATTTTTGCTTTCTACCATAGAAGGGTTTCAGTCAGTGACCAGAGAACAGAGTCAGCCTCATGAATGAGTAAATAGGCAGCTGCCTACCAGGCAAGATTCAAAGGTCTTTAATAACCACCTGCTCCCACTTATACCAGTTCCAGTATATGCTCTTCCATCATTAGGGATTTATTCACTGAGTGCATTTACTGCAGTTCAAGCAGCTTGCTCTCTTGCCCCTTTTAAGATGCAGATATCCCAGAAAGGATAACCCCTGAGACTATTATTAATCATTTGTGTGTAAGTAAAGATGGACATTTATCTTTGCCACAACGAACCTTAACATTATTTCTCATTCCTCTTCTATTTGTACATCAACACTCCAGCCAGATTGGGTTTCTCTCCTTTATCTCGTTGTGCCCTGTACTTTCCTGCCTTGGCAGCTTAATTAAACTGTTTCTTGTCCCTGAAAAGCCACCTTCTTTATGAAGCTGCTACTCATGGATATTATCTTCTCCGTGAATCTTTCCCTGACTGTTCCAGGCAGATGCATTTTCTCCATCTTCAGAGTTCTTTAATAGCACGTAATTAATTTTCTTCCTTTCAGATTTCAGAAGGCTAAAAACATAGAGAAGAATAGAATAAATAATTCAAGGAAGTGGAATGAAGGGAAAACACGTCTAGAAAAGAAGCCCCTGTAGAAGCCAGACCACTGACCCTCTAGGTCTTTGTGCCGTTTGTCATCCCACCACTTTCATTTCAACCAAAACTGGTTTATCATTTAGGAAAATATTTTCAGACACAGTAGTGACATGTGGAACTTCTCTCTCCATATTTTCTTCCAAACAGAATAAAGGTGTTATCCCAGATCTTCCTGATAAACCATTTAGGCTCCCTTTATGTTTCACAGCACATGGACCCCTGGTTACAGTCAATCAAAGACCATGAGCGGGAACGGGCCACAGCCAGCATGGCTCAGGTTCTGAAGTGCTTATCCATACATCTCAGCTTAAAGGTAAGCAGCCCTTCAGTTGCAGAGGAAGAAGGATCCGAAGCCATCCTATCGCTGCCTGTTTCCCCTCCTATTTGTGACTGCCCAAAATGGTGACTCCTTGGTGCTCAGGTAACATCGTAGCACTTAGCATTATTCACATATCTGCCGGTCTCCTAAAATTTGAGCAGCTTGAGGCCAGGTACTGTGTTTGTTAATGTTGCACACCTACTGCTTAGCGCAAGAGCTAGAACATAACAATACAGTAAATGTTTTTGAATGAGTGAGTAAGTAAATGTCGCCTGAAAATATCTGAGGGCCCACAGTGGCCTAGTCTCTGTGCAGTGTTGTATTTGAAGTAACAAAGTCCAGCAGGCAAATGTAAGTACATCAGTTTAAATATCTCCCAGCATCTCAAACAGTTCTATGGTGCCCCTTTTTAAATCCCTTCATTTCTCTCTTTCACTCTCTCACTTCTCAGTTGTTCTGAATCCTCTCCCATAACTCCTAAAAAGAACTCCCCAAAACTAAGATCCTCCTTCCCGCATCTATTCTTTTTTTCCTCTGTGAATCTCTTTCCTCTTTCCCAAGTAGATCTACTAGGCACTGGAGCTTCTCCTGTTCTCCATCTGTCATTTTTCTAGTCTGCATAATAAGGCCCAGGAATTGGAAGAGGAACTGGAGGTTGGGAATGCTAGATCCTATGCCAGAATTTTCCTTAGAGAATTTGTCCTTGATAAAAATATTCTAACAGTCATGCTTAAAGGGATGGCATTCTACTAACTTCCCTATTTCTCACAATGAAAATATATCCAAACTTTCCACCTCCGTACTGAAGTAAGTTCAGTCCCTCAAACTATGCTGCTTCCTTTTTTCTCTCTTTAGTCCATCAAAGCAAGTCACTTCTGGCCATTACTGACAGCCTATTATTCTGTCTTCACTGACTACCCTATTGTTGGTATTCTAATAATAACAATGAATTGTTCTTCCTTCTGCATTCCTCAACCTCTAATTTTGGCTGCAGACTAAAGAAGAAAAGAGTTTCAAATGACTCTCTCCTATATAAAATCTCTCTCTAGGCCCTGGAGATCTTCCTTAGCGTTTTCTTCCTAGAGAGAATTGCTAATGTAGGGCTGCTTAACCTAGGTGCCTTTAGGGTCTGTGAACATCCAGACAGTTGTATGCAGAATTTTGTGTGGTACAGCCTTCTGAATTTTTCTGAGGAAGATCCATAGCTTTTCTTAAATCAACTTTATTGAGTTGTAATTTATATACAATGAAATCCACCCAATTTAAGTGTATAATTTTGACAAATGTATATTCCCTGGGTCCCTAACTTTTTGCATATTCTCAAGTAAACCTAAAAAGATAAAGAATTGAAAAAGAGATCGTTAAAGAACCACTTAGTCATCAGACTAGGAACATAATTCTTCAGTGGCCTTTTGTGTCTGAATAAAGTTTGGGATTTTTTTTTATATTTTGAATTTAAATATGCTCATTATATAAAAATTTTAAAATATTTTTAAAAAGTAGAAGGAAGAAAAATTGTCTTGTTGTCATCCAGAGATAGCCACTGTTTAATTTTTATTTATTTCTTCTGAGTACTTTTTTGTGCATGAGTGTATTGGGATAGGGGCTTCCACTTCAGTTCCTTCCAATTTGTTGTCTATATGTAGCTAGTTATCTTCTTAAAACCCATGTCACTCTTTCTTTCTTTTTTTTTTTTTTTTTGTGAGGAAGATCAGCCCTGAGCTAACATCCACGCCAATCCTCCTCTTTTTGCCGAGGAAGACTGGCCCTGAGCTAACATCTATTGCCAATCCTCCTTTTTTTCCCTTTTTCTCCCCAAAGCCCCAGTAGGTAGTTGTATGTTGTAGTTGCACATCCTTCTAGTTGCTGTATGTGGGACGCGGCCTCAGCATGGCCGGACAAGCAGTGCATCGGTGCGCACCCAGGATCCAAACCCGGGCCACCAGTAGCAGAGCATGCACACTTAACCGCTAAGCCACGGGGCCGGCCCCCCCATGTCACTCTTTTGATCCAATGATTTCCAACTGTTCTTGAATACAAGGTCTTGTATGATCTAGCTTCTGCCTGCCTCTCTACACCCCCAAACTTAACTCCAGTCACACTGGCCTCTTTTACCATATAAAGCTCTTCCTGCCTCATGGCCTTTGCACTTACTGCTTCCTCTGCTTGGAATGACCTTCCCCAACTCTTCTGTAGCTAACCTCTCCTCATTCTTTAGTGCTCAGTTCAAATGTTTCCACCTCAAAAAGGCCTTTGCTTACAAATAGATCTACTCTTGTTCTCTATCTCATCACTCTCTTTCCTTACTAGGGCTTCTTAGGATCAGAGGTTAGCTTGTTTGATTTTTTTATTGACTTATTGCCTGTTTCCCTCTAATAGAATGTGAATTTCATCAGTGATGATGTTTGTCTTGTTCACTGCAGCATCCCCAGTGCCTGGCACAGAATATGCCACATAGTAGATGCTCAGTTCAATATTCATTGAATAAATGTAAGTCAGCTCATGTCCCTTCTCTGCTCAAAACCCTCCAGTGGCTAACTCTCCAATGCCTTCCCATCTCACACAGAATAAAATCCAGAATTCTTACAATATTCTGTAAGTTGCTGTGCCGTCTGGCCCCATCCTCATCTATCTCCTATTTCTTTTGCTCTTGTTTACTTTGCTCCAGCCGACCTATCCTTCTTGTTCCTCAGAAACACCACACACACTCCCTTCTCTTTGCACTTGCTATTCTCTCTGCCTGGAATGCTTTTCTCCCAGTTATCTACATGGCTCAATTTCTCATTTCAACATTAGTGATGTCTTCCTTGACCATTCTAAAATAGCACTTCCTGTCCTTTTCTCCTGCATTTTTCTTCATCATAGCATGTATCACCATTTGATACATAATAAGTTTTACTTCTATGTTTGTTATTTTACATTCCTCCAACTAGAATATCACCTCCATGAGGAAGGAAGTTATCTTTTGTTCACTGCTTATATCCCCAGTGCCAGTCATAGTGCCTTACCCATAAGTATCATAGTCATAACCAGTTCCTGGCTCATAATCGACACTCAGTGTTTGTTGACTGAATGAATGAATGAAGGTTATATCAGCAAATGAAAGATGTTATACAGCTTTGTGTATGTATTGCTGTGTTTACTGTAAATAGGTTGTAGAAGCTGTTATTCGCGTATCTCAGTGTATTTTTATGAAGAGCCATAGAAGAAATTTCTTTCTGCCTCAGTCCTAGGAACAGTTGTCCTTCTTCTGCATGGCTATTTGCTTCTTATCTTATGGGCCATGTGAATCATATTATACGGGGCATTGTGTGTACCTCTGCATTAGCCCTGAGAAAGTTCAGAGCCCGGCTCCATGGCCTACTTCAAGCAAATGATGGTTATGCATTCTGCATGCTAACCAAATTCTTAACTTCATTTATCTTTTCTACCTTCATTTTCTAATTTGTCCCACTTTCTTCACTATTTATTTTAAATTATATTTCTTTTTCTGGTATGGTTTTTGCCAGCTACCTTACTTTTTTTTCCTTAATAAGGTAAGATATCAAAAAATAAAAATTTTAAATAGTATTAAATGGTATACCTCAGCTTTGCATCCAACTTTTTCACTTAGCAGACTAGCACATTTTCCTACCTTATAAATTCCTAGGATACTTGATCCCTAAAGGTTATATTCATAGAGTGGCTGTACCATAGTTCTCTTTACTATTGGGAAATTATTTCCTATATGTGGTCTTTAAAAAGCTAGAATGAACATCTTTATATACAAAGCTTTTTCTTTTATCAGCTTGCTTACTTAGGTTAGAATTTGCCCTATTTAATACCATCTGCTGGATATATTGTATCTACATGTGTTAAATGTTAATCTTAAAGAGATCCAAGGGCTGAATGTGACCCTTGCGCTTCTCGTGAGTAGGAGGTGGAAGTGGAATTACTTCTCAAGAACCTAAATCTCAGGCACTAAATGCACCTGTATTCTAATGGCATTTTCTTTTTCTTCCTAACTAGCTTCCACTGCAATTCCAGAGACTTGGACACCTAGTGGCTCTGATGGCGCTACTGTGTGGGGACCCCCTGAAGGAGGTGGCCAAGGAGGCTGCAGAGGGCATGCACTACCTGCTGCATATCACCCTGAGGCTGAAGTGTAAGGCACTGATGAATGCAGCAAGGCCCTGAATAAATCCTCTAGCACAATGCAAGCACCAGTCCTCGTTGTGCCCTCACTGCCCACGTTCTAAAAAGACTTTTGACAGGAGTTCATAAATAGAAGGGTACATAGTCCATAGGCAGAGATGAAGCTACACTGACTTAATAATTAGAATCGTAACAGTGGATCAGACCCATCAGTATCAGCCATCTGCATGGCCATAGGATTGGCGTAGCTAAACACGTGGACAAACTGGAGTGATTACTTTGGTGAGAAGTGGAAGAAGTTCTTGCCGTCATTTGGGCCTTGATTTATGTATTTATCCCATAAATGTTTACTGAGTACTTACTCAGGATCTAACAGTAATCAGCATATAGTCTAATGGAGGAGTCAGACAATCAAAGAATCAACAAATAACTCTGTTATAAACTAAGATAACTGCTATGAAGGGGAATTACAGAGGCCATGAGTAAGAATCAGATCTAGTTGTGGGGTTCAGAAAAGGCCTCTCTTAAGATAACCTGAAAAATAAAGAACATTAGTCAGGTGAAGAGGTAAGAAACACATATTAGGCAGAGGAAACAGCATGAGCAAGGACCTTCAGGAGGTGTGAGCTTGAGGAGTCTGAAAAATAGAATGGGGGCCCTTTGGTCGAGGAATGAATCATTGATCCCCCCAGTCAGAAGAGACTTCAGAAGATATCTAACTCAGCATGCCCCCAATGTTTGAGACTCAGTCTACTCTATCCCCACCAAGTAGTTGCCCTGCCTGGGCTTGCTCATCGCAAGGATGAGGAAGCTGTATGCTTTCCAAAGCAGCAGTCTCATCTCTAGGCAGCTGTGAGTATGAGCAATGTCCACCAAGACATATAGCCAAGGAAATACAACTGATTATTTATTCAACAAATGTTTATGAAGCACTCATTATTCTAGGGATGCACTGGTGAACAAGACATACAAAGTCCTTTCCCCAAAGAGCTTATTTTCTAGTTGGAGAGATAGTATCCTCAACCAAGGGCTCAAAGACTTCCCATAGATAAATTTCCAGCCGCCATGAGTCACAATAAAACGTGAGAAAACTAAGGCACTGTGAGGGAGTGTTGGCAGATTCGATCAGCAGCAAAACTAGACACACAAAGAGTTCTGATATCAGAATTATCAGACACGGTGCAGAATTGTGCAGTTTTTTTGGGGGACCGGTGCTTTGTAGGAAGATCCCTCAAAAGTCCTCACCAATGAGGGAACGGTTTAGCTTGCCTTGGTTGTACTCCCAAATCACTCAAAAGCTCTGCTCTTAGAAAAAGCTCTTTTCTTTTTCTTTCAGCCCTTTTTATATATTGCTCAACAAAAGAGGGGAAACAAATCAGCCTTCAGATTAACACACACTCCTTCCCCAGTCATTTTTATTCAAGTTTGAAAAAGACAAGAAGAGTGAGATCTTCAACCTGAAGATCAACCAGACTTGCAAAATCAAGAAGAAAGAAATAAGCTAGGGGCTGGCCCCGTGGCTTAGCGGTTAAGTGCGCACGCTGCACTGCTGGCGGCCTGGGTTCAGATCCCGGGCAAGCAGCGATGCACCGCTTGTCTGGCCATGCTGAGGCGGCGTCCCACGTACAGCACTAGAAGGATGTGCAACTGTGACATACAACTATCTACTGGGGCTTTGGGGAGAAAAAGGGAAAAAAAAAAAAAGGAGGAGGATTGGCAATAGATGTCAGCTCAGGGCCGGTCTTCCTCAGCAAAAAGAGGAAGATTGGCATGGATGTTAGCTCAGGGCTGATATTCCTCCTAAAAAAATAAAAAAGAAATAAGCTAGAAAGTATTAATATTTCACATTTTTTTCTTAGATATCACTCATGACAAGAAAAATCACCAAAGCTTGAAAAGAGCAATGAAAAAATGTCGAGAACTCCTAGAACTCTACAGTATTAAACAGTTCTACAGTTGTCCCTTCAAAATTGCTCAGGTAATGAGAATGGCTAACATTATAAAGACAGACAATATTAAATGTTGAAGAGGATGGGAAGCAACCGGAAATCTCATACATTTGTTCATGGGAATGTAAAATGGTAAAACCACTTTGGGAAAAGTTCTGGTAATTTCATGTAAAACTAAACATACAAAATTGCCCAGAGAATTTGCTTTCCAAACATTCCATAATTTGGAGATGAGGCACCATGGTCATGACTCATATACCTTGCCCTATTAGTTTAGTTGTTTAGATCAAACTATCAATGGGGCCAATGTCACTGTTTGGATATCTCTTCAGACAAACTCTGCTTCCATTGATGGCTCTCCAAACCCTAGCCAGCCTCTTGCAAATGTAAACACTTGTCACAAAAAGGAGCTGCAAAAAACTGTAGTTGGTCCAATAAGCCATACACTTTTTAATTAGTATATTTATTCATTATTCAACAAATATTTAAGCATCTGCTGGGCACCAGGCACTATGTTAGGAGATATGGAAAAAAAGAAAACCTACACATCTTACTCATGTAGAGTCAAAGGTATCAGGTAATTTAAAATTCTCTGTGCATCAGTTTCCTCATCCATATAATGGGGATCTGTAAAAATTGGGATAACTCAATTGTTGTAAGGGTTAAATGAGATATTGTATGGAAAATGCCTTGCTTAGTGCCTGTCACATAGTAAGTGCCCAGTAGATTATACCTATTATAATCTTGTGAAGGACTTGATACACTGCCAAGTGCAACGAGAAGCAGAATGACACATTCTTTTTTGTGTGTGTGAGGAAGATCGGCCCTGAGCTAACATCTGCCAATCCTCCTCTTTTTGCTGAGGAAGACTGGCCCTGGGCTAACATCCGTGCCCATCTTCCTCCACTTTATATGGGACGCCGCCACAGCATGGCTTGACAAGTAGTGCATCGGTGCACGCCTGGGATCCAAACCGGCGAACCCTGGGCTGCCGCAGCGGAGCACGCACACTTAACCGCTTGCGCCACCGGGCCGGCCCCAACACATTCTTTTAATATATTGTCTCCAGACAAGATATTTTAGCTATTCCTGGGACCCTGTCAGCTCTATAGCATTAGAACCTTTCCTTTAGTCCTAATCCTATGAAAGTGTGACTCTTTCTGAGGATCTCAGTAATAAAGCTTCTTTCTAAAAGTCAGAGCTATAAAAAGCCATGCACAGACTCTATCAGTGGACGATTGGGTTGCTCCAGTTTTTCACTCTTGTAAACAAGACTGAAGTGAACAGCCTTGTACATCTTTGTACACTTCTCTGATTGTTAACATAGAATCTATTTCAGGGCTTTTTCTATTATACCATATATCTTGGAAGTTCATTTTCCCTAAATCATTTCAGGTCTTTGAAGTTTTTCTCAATTCAGATGAGCTCTGCCAGTTTGTAATGACTACATTGGATGGCCTGAAAAATCCGTACACCCAGCAATCAGCAGGAGAATTGCTGATAACATTGGTGGAAAATGCAGAGTCCAGATTTGAGAAGGTAAAAAGCTCAGTGGCCATTTCCCAGGTTTGAAATAATGGCAAGACCTCTCCTCTCCTGCAGCTGCTGAGGTCTCCTCTGCTGCTCCTATTCAGCTGAGAACAACTACCAATGGGGACCAGCCAGGATCAAAGCCTTAGTCCATTAGTCAATGTCGAACATTCATCCAGTTAACAAGCGTATAATAACCACCGTGTATGCAACTAGGGAGGGAGATTTTTAAAAATCTAAGTTGTGCCCATATTTTCCAGAAGAGTATAGTTTTTCTGGGAAGATATAATTAACACATATAAGAACGGTAACTTCAATTTAGACTCTCATCTAGCTTAATTAAAGGCGTCAAATTTTAAAAAGTCAAGCTATCAGTGATCCTATAAGGAAGCTGACTTAGTAAGCTTAAAATCAAGAGAATTTGTTTAAGTTTATCTAAAATTGATACATCAAGAAAACACAATATGATTAGATCATCTAGAGATATGGAAGGACATACTGGAAGAGATAAAAGGGATGAAAGCAATAGTCTCTGGAGAGCAGACCTAGGGAATAGGCAGGAGAGAGCCTTGAAATACCGTTACCGGATACATACCCAGGTTCTTGACCTGCCACACAAGAGGGGCCAAATAAAACTAGAATGCCAGGCTTATGGCAAGGAAAGAGTTTTTATTTCGGGTGACATCAGCCAGGAGACAAGAGCTCTCACATTTGTCCCGTCTCTCGGAAAGATGGGAGGCAAGGGGTTTTAAAGGTTGTGAGGAATGTGGCTGCTGGTAGGGAGGGGGAGCCTGTGGTCTTGCTGATCAGCACTTTCCACCAGCCTGTGTTTGGCCTTGTGAGGCTGCTGACAGGGAGGAGGATGGCGAGATAAGGGAATCACAGGTGGGTGTCCTTCAACCGTCTCCCCCGTCTCTGTGGTGGATGGTGGATTCTGGCGCCAAGAAGCCGAGGAGTTGAGGTCTGAGAAGCTTTAGCTTCTTGATATCAGTTTCCCTGTAACAAACCTTAAGAACTGGTAATTAGCCAAAACATCAGCGTGAGCCCAGCTTGAGGCCATCTGGGCTTTTAACAATTTGTAAAACAACCAATATGTCGCTTAGAGAAACAGGGGAAGAGGATGAGTGCTTTTGGTTTTAACCCCATGTATGCTGGGTTTAGTATAGGGGAACTGATAGGGCCAGCATAAATACCACTGGACTTTTTAAATTGTGTGCATGTGGCACTTTGATAAAAATAAAAAGTAATTTTAAAATGATGAACACCCAGGAGCCGGCCCCGTGGCTTAGCGGTTAAGTGCACGCTCCGCTACTGGCGGCTGGGGTTTGGATCCCCGGCGCGCACCGACGCACCACTTCTCCGGCCATGCTGAGGCTGCGTCCCACATACAGCAGCTAGAAGGATGTGCAACTGCGACATACAACTGTCTACTGGGGCTTTGGGGAAAAAAAGGAGGAGGATTGGCAATAGATGTTGGCTCAGAGCAAGTCTTCCTCAGTAAAAAGAGGAGGATTAGCATGGATGTTAGCTCAGGGCTGATCTTCCTCAGAAAAAATAAAAAATAAATTAAAAAAAAGATGAACACCCATTTTTTTAACCTATTAAAATAGCAAAGATGCAAAAAGAGCAGTATGATGAGAGCATGATGAGATTGGCACTTGTACCGGTTGGGTGCTTTCAGCTGTGAGAAGCTTAAACAAAGGGTTTACTATTTCATATAGTAAGAAGCCTAGAAGTAGAGTAGATCTTCTGGATTGGTTCACGGACTAAACACTGTTGTCAAAGAGCCAGAGGCTTTTCCAGCGTTCCGCTTTGCCTGTTCATATAGGCATAAGATAGTCGGTGCAGTTTCAGACTTTATGAGCAGGTAAGACGAGACTACCCAGCAAAGAAGAGAGATGTTGCCTTCCTTTTGTCCCTTTAATCAGAGAGGAAGATCTTTCCCAAAAGCCTCCAGTAGATTTTCCCTCATGTGTCACTGGCCAGAATCGCATCACTTGCCCATCCTTAAACCAATTTCTGGAATTGGTGATAATGACAGCCATTTAATGTAAGGTTGTTGAGGACTGCCTCTCTGAGAAGCTGCCGTTTCCGCAGAGACCTGAAGCCGTGAATTTATGAGCAGGAAGAGCAGTCCAAGCAGAGAAATGGACCAAAGCCCCACGGCTCCTGTTTCCTTTACCTGAGCGTGATAGACACCACTGGGAGGAAGGCAGGTGACTCCTCTGCCATTCTCATAGTCAGAGTGGAAGAGACCCCAGCTTCCTTGTAACACTTTTATTAGTTTGTCCTATTATAAAATCAATACATAATCATTAAAGAAAAATTAGAAAAAATATATAAGCAAAAAAATAAATATCCCATCACTCAAAAACACATTAACATCTTTGTATATACATTCTTCCAAATCTTTTTATATGCATATGCATACATACAGATATGTTTTAAGTCATTTTGATAATAAACCTTTTTTTTTTTTTTTTTTGGTGAGGAAGATTAGCCCTGAGCTAACATCTGTTGCCAATCCTCCTCTTTTTGCTGAGGAAGACTGGCCCTGGGCTAACATCCATGCCCATCTTCCTCTACTTTATATGCGGGACACCTGCCACAGCATGGCTCGATAAGTCGTGTGTGGGTCTGCACCCAGGATGCGAACCTGTGAACCCCGGGCCACTGAAGCGGAGCCTGTGAACTTAACCACTATGCCACTGGGTAGTAGTTTTAAATAATAAACTTTTTAAAAATTATAAACATTCTGGGCCCCATGGCTTAGCGGTTAAGTGCGCGCACTCCGCTACTGGCAGCCGGGGTTCGGATCCCGGGCACGCCCCGATGCACCACTTTTCCAGCCATGCTGAGGCCGCATCCCACATACAGCAACTAGAAGGATGTGCAACTATGACATACAACTATCTACTGGGGCTTCAGGGAGAAAAGAAAGGAGGAGGATTGACAATAGATACTAGCTCAGAGCCGGTCTTCCTCAGCAAAAAAAGAGGAGGATTAGCATGGATATTAGCTCAGGGCTGATCTTCCTCACAAAAAAATTAAAAAAAAAAAATTATAAACATTCTGTTTTAAAAGTCACCCCCATGAGCCAGTCCTGAGGCCCAGCAGTTAAAGTTCAGCGCACTCTGCTTTGGCAGCCTGGGTTCAGTTCCTGGGCGCAGAACCACACCACTCATCTGTCAGTAGCCATGCTGTGGCGGTAGCTCACACAGAAGAACCAGAGGAACTTACAATTATACACAACTATGTACTGCGGCTTTGGGGCAGGGCGGGGGGTGGTGGGGAGAAGAAAAAACGGAGGAAGATTGGCAACAGATGTTAGCTTAGGGCGAGTCTTCCCCTAAAAAAAAGTCACCCACAGGACCTCTCAGAAATAGCCACAGTATCCTCAATAACTATCAGTGTCGCACAGGATTAAGGTCTTAGTGATGTCCTTTCCCTCTTCAGGTGCCAGAAATTATGGGTGTTATCTGTGCCAGGCTATCCATTATCAGCCAGCCTAGAGTCCGCCAACAAATCATAAATACCGTGAGTTTGTTTATCTCCAGGCCCAAGTACACAGATACAGTGATCAACCACCTTCTGTGTCATCCAGTGCCGTATGACAGGTAACAGAATCTGGTACAGCCTCTGGATTAAATTGGGGTGTGTGGCACAGTTCTGAGTGTTGTGGAACATGGCTGCCCTCAGAAAACTAATGATATTCTTGTAGAGGAGATAAGATATAGACAGATGCCTCCAATATAAATCAGAATATAATGCACAAACATAAGGAAACAATTCAACAAATCCAGAATGAAGAACATTTTACAAAATAGTTGGACTGAACTCTTCAAAAAGGTTAATGTCATTAAAGAAAAAATAGTGCTGGGGGCACTGTTCTAGATAAAAAGACACTAAAGAGGCATAGCCAAATGCAAAATGTGGCTCTGATTGGATCCTGGATGAAAAACAAAAGCTATAAAAGAAAATTTTAAGAAAATTTAAGTATAGACTCTATACTAGATTATTAAATTAATGTAGTTTTCTTAGGTGTGAAATGATAATACGGTTATACAGAGGAATGTCCTTATTTTTAGGAGATAAATACTAAAGTTATTTAGGGATGAATGTCACGATGTCTGCAATGCACTTGAGAAAGATTTAGCCAAAAAATAAGTAAATATGTACATAAAAAATAAAGTTTAGGGGCCTGCCCGGTGGCGTAGTGGTTAAGTTCGCACACTCTGCTTCATTCAGCAGCCCTGGGTTCTCAGGTTTGGATCCTGAGCGTGGACCTACACACTGCTCATCAAGCCATGCTGTGGCAGTGTCCCACATACAAAACATAGAGGAAGATTGGCACAGATGTTAGCTCAGGAACAGTCTTCCTCACCAAAAAATAAACAAATAAAAAATAAAGTATAAATATATACATAAATGAGAATAGAACCATCGAGAGGAACAAATAAGAAGCTTTTTTTAGCTAGTGGTTTTCAGAATTGGAGGCACCTTGGAAGTTCCAGGAGATGCCTTATGGGGAAGACAGTGAGTCATGAGGAGAGAGTTCCAGGCCCTCACCCCACTTTAACCAGAGCAGTGCCTCTTTTTACCTGCTTTATATGTTGTGATTCTGGGTAATTACTGTATTTGAAGAAAAGATTTCTTAGCTTTAAACTGTTTGAAAACCACTTTCAAAGAATGGTTCTCACTAATGACTTAGTGTAATGCTGATGTTTTTTATAAGCTGAACTTAGTCTACCACTAAATCAAATAAAGGAGGACTTCTACCCACCCAGAGAAAAATATGAGTTAATTTCAATTTTTTAAAAAATATTCTTGCTTTTGTATATTTCTCTAATACATTGTTTTTAAATCTTTACTACTTGCTTCAACTTATCTACACTAAATTCTTATACAACATACATGATTTAGTACAAAATATTAAATATATCTAGTTATTTTAAGAGTAATTTCAGCATTATTTTATTGTTTGTATTTGTTCTAGCTCTTGGAAGACTTTGAGAACTACTGCTTTAGATCAGATGGGAACTGTGGAATCTATTAGAAATGGAAATGACTTAGTCAGGAAACTTCATTCTGGTTATATTTTTGGTCATTTGCCTGAAATCCGTTAGTTGGTTTACATACAGACTGGGGTGATTGTTCTTAGGAATCTGTTCGAGGCATCTACTATGTGCAAGATGCTGTTAGGCACTGGGGAAATGACGGACAGGACGTGGACCCTGCACTCAAGCAGCACACAGTCTGGTAGCAGACATAGACGATACCAGAGGATTCCAAAGCAAAATAGGAGAGTTCTGTGGAAGCCCATAGGAGGAGGCTTAACTTAATTAGATGAAAGATTGGGGAGGAATTTCCGAAAGAAGGGCTGCCCCAAGCTGAGTTTTTAGTGTCAATTAGCCAAGTAGATGGTGGGATGGTGGGGTGGAAAAGGCATTCTAGAGAGAAGGAACAGCAAAAATAAATGCAAGGAAAGTATGAAACAGCTTGATGAATGTTCATTCCCAAAGGGATGATGAGCAAACAAAAACCATGTCACATCTACAGAATCAGTATCACTGGAAATGAAACCTGTTCCATATTTTAACAAACTCTCCAGATGATTTTTTCACACTAAAATTTGTGAACCATTGGCTAAATAGGCCAATGTGTGTATTTTCCTAATTCAGATGAATTCCCAGCGCACTTACAAATGTATGGCAGACCAAAGCCATTTTTGAAACACTTCTTACACAATAAATAACTTCTCAAAGTACTTCATTTACTCCCTCAGAAATTCAGAGAAAAAAACCAACGTTAGATAAATATAGGGATTTCTTAGTTTCATCCCAGGAATGAATGTTCCTGTTCTACAGTCTATTTCCCCAGCGATGAGTCTTTTCAGCATCCCGCGTTGCCTTTCTGGCCTTCTCTTTAGGAATCCTTTAGGATCTTTTTGCTTGTTTTATTTACAGATTAGAGTCATCAGAAGAGGGAATGTAATGTTGGAATAGTTTTAAGCCTCTCAGTTTTTAGAGTGATTCTGATGCAGATAGTTGGCAGACCACAGTTTAAAAACACTGACTCTAGCACACGAGTATACCTAGGTAGATTTAAAAATAAGAGAATGGATTAAATGCATGAGCAACTCACAGTCTTCCTCCTGTAATGCTCCTCGACAATACTTGTATAACTCTCAGGCCCTACCTTTTGAGTCAGTGGTAGAAGAGAAGTTATTACATACTGTCTTTCTTTAAGAAGAGATCTCTTCTGAGGAGGATCAAAGCTTTGTTTCAGGGCTTGACCTTAGCCAAAATTTGAGGACCATAGATTGGATTGAATAAATATGTCTTTGAATGCCTTCTGTGAGCCTGGCATTGTGCTAGGTCCTGAGAGTTCATAAAAGAAAAGCCAGACATAATCCCTGCCTTCAGAGGGAACAGATAGACACACATACAGAGAACTGACAATAGTACATATAAGATTGAGACAACCTCTATAAAGAAGACATTTTTAAAGTGTTATGGGAACTCTCACAAGTGACATGGTGAAGGAGCAGCAAAGGCTTCACAGAAGAGATGACATTGGAGCTGGATTTTGAAGGATTTTGATGGGTAGAGAGGAGTTTTGGAAAGGGCCTTCCAATTTAAGGAAATGACATAAGCAAAGGTATAGGGTTTTCAAAGTCCATTGTTTGGTAAAAGTGAATAGTCTGGGGTAGCTAGAGCACAGAGTATGTGGTAGGGAAGTTGTGAGGCTGAAAAGGTTGGGTTAGGACCAGTTTGTGAATGGTCTTGTAGTCCATGCTGAGGCAATGGGAACTTGAGTCTATAAAACTTTGGGAATTACTGTTATGAAATCAGATGTAAGTCTTTTGATACTCTGAAGAACTGAGCAGATAGGAAAACCTCTTATAGACTGGATTCTAAACAGACTCTAGGAAGGTTGTGGTCATGGTAGGCCTGTGATAAGCCATTCTCTTGAACCCTCTTCCTCTGGGATTTCTAGGCATCTGGCTGAGTTGTGGAGAACTCTGGAGGTGGAGCTGCCCAGCACAACCTGGATTCTGTGGAGGCTCCTGAGGAAGCTGCAGAAGTGCCATAATGTGCCCACCCAGGAGAAGATGGCCTATGTGGCTGTTGCTGTAAGCCACTGAGCCCCTCCAACTTCAGCCCGCCATCCTCCCCTCCTAGGATGACTGACCCAACGCCCCCTCTGGAGAGTGGTCCTTTAGGTTCCTCTCGAAGTTTGCTTCTGTCATCCATTTATAAATCAATAGCGTGTCTACCAAGGAATTGACGTGGGGGAGCTGGAGAGAGGGAAGGAATCAGTGTGGTTTCGTATGTTTTAACATTCCTTCCCTCATCCTTTAAAAATGTGTATCATCATAGTTAAGAGTAATACAACCTCATGAAACAAAATGTCAAATAATATAGAAAAGTGTAAAATAGAAAGCAAAGGTCCTCCTTGAGCAGAGGTCAGCAAACTTTTTCTGTAAATGATGAGATGGTAAGTATTTTAGGTTTTGCAGGCCACATGTAGTTTTCATCAAATATTCTTTGGATTTTTTCTTATGCAATCCTTTAAAAATCTAAAAGCCATTCTTAGTTCATGGCTGTACTATCTCTCTGAAAATGAACTTTCTAGAAGTGCTTATACATATATAAAGTTTTTATATATGTATTTGGTATATTTTTTCCCCACTTTTTTCCTTTTAAATAGACTTTATTTTTTAGAGCAGTTTTAGGTTCACAGCAAAATTGAGCAGAAAGTAGGGCCGGCCCCGTGGCTTAGCGGTTGGGTGCGCGCGCTCCGCTGCTGGCGGCCCGGGTTCGGATCCCGGGCGAGCACCGACGCACCGCTTCTCTGGCCATGCTGAGGCCGCGTCCCACATACAGCAACCGGAATGGATGTGCAACTACGACATACAACTGTCTACCGGGGCTTTGGGGGAAAAATAAATAAATAAAATCTTTAAAAAAAAAAAAAAATTGAGCAGAAAGTACAGAGAGTTCCTATATACTCCCTGCCCACTATGTGCACGCACAGCATGCCCCCCACTATCAACATATACTTTTTTCCTTTATTTTCTTCCTTACCAGTTTATGGTTCAGCTTCCCCTAGCCTAAGTTATTATCATACTTTTTTTTTTAGCTTCCAAAATCATTTTGGCATTTCTAATCTGCTATTGTCTCCTCTTCTATTCTCTCTGTTCTTGTGGGTTTATGCCTTTTTAAAAATCCCTATAATGTCATTTTAGTTCAGTTTTAGGAATTAGGGCAGATAAAGGTATCTATTTAGTCATGTTAGTCTATAAATTGTATATATATATTAATAGGATCATACTATATATATTGTTTGATGACCTGCTTTTTTTCTTTTGACAATATATGAACTACTTTCCATATCAATATACAGGGTTCTCTGTTATCTTTTTCATGGCTGTATAGTAATTTATTTATTTTTAATTACCTTTTTAAAAATGGGTAATACTTACATGGTACAGAACCATTTATTTTGCTATCAAGTTTCCTATTAGTGAACATTTTGACAATTTTCAAATTTGTTTTGCCATTAAAACAGTGCTGTAGCAAACTTAATCATGCATACCTAAATTTTGTTATACATACCCAGTTATTCTCTTAGGATAAAGTCTGTTGAAGGAGAATTTCTAGGTCAAGAGGTAGACTTATTTAAACTTTTTATAATGTTCCCAGATGGTCCTCTAGAATGTTGCCCTTCTACCAGTTGTGTGTGAGATGCCCGTTTACCCACACCTTCACCCCACTGAGCATTACCAGTGTTCTCATTCTTGCCTAGCTGATAGGTGAAAAAGCAACATGTTTTAATTATAATTTCGTTATTGGTGAGGTTGAACATTTGTATATTTTTTGTTTCTTTGTTTTTTTTAATTATTTTATTGAGGTCATATTGGCTTATAACGTTGTGTAAATTTCAGGTATACATTATTATATTTCAGTTTCTGTATAGACTGCATTGTGTTCACCACCAATAGTCTGGTTTTTATCTGTCACCATACATATGTCTCCCTTTACCCCTTTTGCCCTCCCTGTATATGTTTTTTTGTTTGTTTGTTTGTTTTGTGAGGACGATCAGCCCTGAGCTAACATCCGTGCTAATCCTCCTCTTTTTGCTGAGGAAGACCGGCTCTGAGCTAACATCTATTGCCAATCCTCCTCCTTTTTTTCCCCAGAGCCCCCGTAGATAGTTGTATGTCATAGTTGCACATCCTTCTAGTTGCTGTATGTGGGACGCCGCCCCAGCATGGCCGGACAAGTGGTGCGTCGGTGTGCGCCCGGGATTCGAACCCGGGCCACCAGCAGCAGAGCGCACGCACTTAACCGCTAAGCCACGGGGCCGGCCCCCCTGTATATGTTTTTTAATTGGCCGTTTATATTTCTTCTTTTGTGACTTGTCTGTTCATGTCTTATACACCAGTGTTTCTTAATTTTAATGTGCACACAAACCACAATCATCTGTGGATCTAATTGAAATACAGATTCTGATGCAGAAGGTCTGGGGTAGGGGCTTACGATTCTCCATTTCTAACCAGCTTCCAGGTGATACCAACGCTGCTGGTGTGTGGCCCACACATTGAGTAGCAAGCCTTTACGTTTTTTCTTTACTGATAAGTAAAAGCATTTTATGTATCAAGAATATCACATGGATGTGAATACTTTTCCCGGTTATTTGTCATCTAAATTTGTTTATGATAAATTTTATCCTGGCTTTATATTTGTATGTGGTCAAATATGTTGATAGTTTCCTTTATAGTTTCCTTCTGGATTTCAGGACTCCCCTCACTCTTTGGTAGCTTTTAATGACCACTTCACTCCTATTCCTTTTCCCCTCACTCTCATGTCCCGGCACTGACTACCACTTCTGTTCTGCCTATGGGATAGTAGAACCAGAAAGCATGTTCTGGCACAAGCAGAAGTAAAGCAAAAGTAAGGATGAGGGCTAGCAGGTGTTCAGTTCTGCTGTGTGTCTTTTCTACCACAGGCAACAGATGCCCTTTATGAGGTGTTTATGGGAAACAGACTCCGAGCAGCTGCATTCCGACTCTTTCCTCAGCTTCTCATGACACTGCTCATCCAGATTCACCACAGCATCGGCCTCTCCATGTCTGATGTCGCCATCCCAAGTGGCCTATACACAGAACAGGAAACGTCTTCAGAGGTCACCCCTTTGTGGTATTGCCCCTTGTGATTTCATTGACCTTTTCTAAGCACTGGGCACTGTGGTGGACACAAGAATAGCCAAGATGTGGTCCCAACTGTGGGAGAGTTTACAGTCTGCTACTCTCATGAGACATCAAAATGAAATGCCCATGAATCATTCTGGGCTTTCATTGGTTGTCTTTGTTTTTATTGGTGCGAAGGTAAATATGGCTGTCTGGGTGCAGATGCCCTGCAAAATAATGTGTGATTTCATGCCAGCCCCTTCTTGATAAATCAAGTAGAGACAGAGACAAGCAAAGCAGCCTTAAACCCACCTCCAAAATTGTTCTGATCCACAGTTGAACAATTCCTCATTTCTGCTTTATTGCATGCAGAGGTATTTTTAGTTCCCTATTGGGGTCTCAGTAGAAATTTCTTTTTTTTTTTTTTTAAAGATTTTATTTATTTATTTTTCCCCCCAAAGCCCCAGTAGACAGTTGTATGTCATAGCTGCACATCCTTCTAGTTGCTGTATGTGGGACGCGGCCTCAGCATGGCCAGAGAAGCGGTGGGTCGGTGCACGCCCAGGATCCGAACCCGGGCCGCCAGCAGCGGAGCGCACACACTTAACCGCTAAGCCACGGGGACGGCCCACAGTAGAAATTTCTTAGTGTCGCTGTGGCACATGGATTTCTTTCAGAGGAAGTTCTGTAATGTGGAATATTTAAGAACACCTAAGAGTCAGGAGAAGTGAGTTCTGTTCTCATTCAGTTGATTAGCTGTGTACCCCGGGCAAATCTTTCTGTTGCTCTATGCCTTAGTTTTCTTATCTGTAAATGAGATTGGGCCAGGTGCTCTCCAAGGACCCTTCCAGCTTTAAGATTCTCTAATGTTATGTCCAGGATACTATTCAGTAACTAGTTTTAAAAAACAATGGGGGTAAACTTTATGAGGTGTAAATTGTATCTAAATAAACCTTAAAAAAAAGCAGTGGGTATCTGTTTAGCATCTCATATCATTTGTTTTATCATAGATTTCTTTCCAATCTCCCAGGGAAACAAAATCTAGTTATTAGAGCATTAAGAGTCTTTTGGGAAATCTATAAAGAAGAGAATTACAGTCCAGCAGCTATCAATGCATGGCCTTCCTCAATGAGAGCAGGGCAATTGTGTGCTGTATGTTGGAGAGTCCTGTTCTATTCACTTGTACTGTTTTTGTTTGATTTAGCTTCGCCATACAGGCTACAAAGACTCTCCTTCTCAGAACATTGTGCTGGCAGGAATTCAACATCATGGAAAAAAATAAAGGATGGACCCTCCTGGAAGGAAAAGATTGCCATCTTCAGGGAGTATCTCTCCTTGCCAAGTAAGGCTTCCTTGCCATGCATATCTGCTCTAAATCAGCATTGTTTCAAGGTATATTTTTCCCTTTTAGTTGTCACTGCAACCAAAGTTGGATGACCTTCTCATCACAGGGTGGGCAAAGACTCATATGCCAGGCAGATTTTTCAGAGGTCCTGGCCCTGCCATACTCTCCTGTGCACCTGAAGCTGGGCAAAAACTTCAGAGGGCCCCCAGCCCTGGGAACAATTCCCTCTGGATAGGAGCATTTCTAAGAGTTCTTCTGTCGGTGTTCTGTGTTGCAGCGCATTGCTGGAAAGAAGTCACCTCCTTGCACATAAAGTCATGTACTTGTTAGTCCCTTTTCTTAACCGAGGGAACGATAAGCATCAACTCACGTCTGCAGGCTTTTTTGTGGAGGTAAGACTCATTCTGTAGAAGCTGGATTATTCAGGAAGCCTATAAAGCAGTACCACCTGCCTTCCTAGACCCTTTCAGACTTAGTGGCAGGCTGGGATCCATTTCAGATGCGGGATGGACACGGTTTCAGATTCAAGCCTATTGAAATTCTTCTTTCCACGCATTCATTAGTCAGTGTTCCTTATGTACCTACAGTGTAAGTGTCATCCTGTAATGTATATGCTGTATAGTAGAGGTTTCAAAGGAAATATGTATTTTGGAGTTGGTGGGAAGGTGGCTCCTCTCATGAAGAAGGGCCTAAAGGTAACTTCTTTGGCTGACTTTTGGGTTCTTTCAGCTTCTCCAGAGTCCAGTGGCTAGGAGACTGCCCAGCATATACTCTGTTGCCCGCTTGAGAGACTGGCTACATCATGAAAATAATCTCTTTAAAATTCTTGGCCTGAAGGGACTGAACTATCTTCTCGGACACCAGGAGATGGTAGGAGGGGCCCCCAGACCACTGATTCTTAAGTCATAAATAAAACATACCCCAGAAGGATACCTAAGAAACTGGTAACAGCTGAGGAGGAAAATTGGGTAGCCTGGGAACAGGAGTGGGTAGGAGTACATCCCTTTGTACCTTTTGAATTTTATTCCTAGGAAATTTGCAAGTACTGACTATTAAACATTTAATGAAATTAAAAGAAATAAAAAGTCCAAGTCAATTATATTCATAATATTTGAATCTTGCAGTTTGTGTGGGAGATACCCTCATTATCATCACAGCCTGGGCAACATTCGAGTGTCCTTTCATGCCTTGTACCATCTTGCTGTATGGCTAAATTGCATAGGCCTTTGTATCTGCTTCCAAGATGCTTATCATGTAAGACAAAGATCACTGACATTCAAATTGGAAGCTCGTTTTCCACAGGCCTACCTAGAAACTAAGCCTAGGTCAGAAGAGAAGATTAACCCCTGAGGCTTCCATTTTATCACTTGAGTTCTATTTCTTTTATGTAAAAAATATATATACATATCTGTGAAACAAAAATGACAAATGTTAACATGTTAATCCTGGTTGATTGGATACAGGAATATTTGTTGCCTTATTCTATTTACTTTTTACGTGGATGTTTTAAACTTTAAAACCCTGAGACTGCTTCCTTTTGGGGGTTTCAGAAGAGCAGAATCCCAGTTCAGAATGAGAAGGACCCTAAGGGGCCCTCAGTCAATTTCTGCTTGAATTCCTGCAAGGAATCTTTTAGCCTTTGGAGACCTTCCATGTTGGAGAGCTCACTGTGACCTGAGCTAGCCATTCCACTTTCTCTCATTGTTAGGAGAGCAGTTCCTTACATTAAGTCCAAGTCCATGTTACTGGACCATCCCCACCTAGTCCCACTTCTGCCCTGTGAGGCAACTCACAACAGTTTGCTCCCTTCTCTACATATCAGCCCTGCTGATACTGAGAAAGGGCAATCATGCCCTCTTTACTTCTTCTCTGTTCTTGACTAGCCAGCACCGCCAAAAATTCCACACGCACCAGGTACCCAGTAAAGGTAGGGAGCCTCACTTTGGTACCAGATGAAGTGCTATCAGGGGAGGTGGTAATGCGCTCCCTTTGGGCACACAGAGGGAAGACATCAAGAGCCTGTTGCCGAGCATCTTAGACCTCTTACGTGAAACCGATGAGAAGATTGTTTTGTTGGCCGTTCAGATACTCCTGCAACTTGTCGGGACAATGGAATTCACCACCCTGACTGCCATGATGAGGACCCTGTTCTCCTTATTTGGTGATGTAAGACAATGAGAGAGGAGAGACTTTCCTAGGGGGAGGGTAATTGGCATAATAGCAAATAGAAGTTGGGCTTGTCATAAATACACTATTTTATATAGTACTTTTTATGTTCAAATCTCCTCTCTTAAGATCCTTCCAGATAACCTGTGATGTTGGTAGGGCTGGTCTTGATGTTTTTCAGATAAAACTGAGACATAGAGACTTGGCAGGGTACTCTCCTGCTTCGTGGGATGGGAAAGGAGTTTGTATAAGAAAAAACTTTGTCTTTCCTTTCAAGGAACAATGAGGACTGAGTCAAGATGGCGGACTATACGTATGCCCCCATCTCAAATCCCAAAGATTGTTTAAAGAGAAAAACATGGAGCACAGAGAACTACATCCATGGAAGAGTCAAATATGCCAATGCTGGGATTTTCAATTTCAGCAAAACAGCTTATGTGAATGGTTAATACCAGTATCAGGCACAAGCCACTATAGGTGGGACTGTGCCCATTTCTTACCTGTAGAGTGAGAGAACAACAAGTAGTGCAAAGCAGCAGGTCTTGCTGTTTCCACATACATTTGGTTTCTTGCCCTCAGCTACCTACAGCTAAATAGCCTCATGTTAGGACTAGCGTTTCAACTGACCTAGAGCTCTTATAAGCTAAGCACAAAAACTTTCAGTGAGTTGCTTCCCTTTGGATACTCCCTTCATAGGTGAGACCTGATGTTCATCGTTTCTCCATGACCCTCTTTGGAGCCTCCATAAAGTCTGTGAAATACACAGATAAGAAGGGTGTAGAGAACCAAGTCCTGGACAGCTTGGTCCCACTACTTCTGTATTCTCAGGATGAAAACGATGCAGTAGCTGAGGTAATGCCTACTGTCAACGTCTTTCGGCTTGAATAACTTCAAATCCAGAGCCAAATCTCCAAATAAGTGTTCATATCTTTGAGGGCAGGGACTTCGTGGTACCATCTTTATTTCCCATTTCCTCTGGCACAGGCTACCTTTCAATTATTTTTCCCAAGTGAATTGTGGAAAAAATCTTACGCCTCATTTTCGTATAGCAAATTATGGCCCTTCGTGGGTAAGAATGATGTGTTATACCTTTTTGTAGCCGCAGCCCAATATTCAGCCCAACAGAGAGTCCTAAATACAGCGCCCATTCAACAAACTCTTTTGTTGATGACAATGATGATATTCTATTATCTTTCTTCTTTCACTCAAGAACTGCCTCATGGTCTTCAGGCAAATAGACTTATGTTGAGGCTAAGTCAGAAATAGTAGCTTCTCTGACTATCTGGAGAAGCCTTTACCTCTCCTTAATCTTCCAGGGGTTTCTGCCATAAGAGTTGTGGGTGGGATGTCATCATCTTTAGTACTGTCCCTCAGACTGTCCTTTAGACTGTCCCTCACACCTCAGAAGCCTGTCCATTTCAAGGTGCTAACTATGACCACCAGTTACAGCAAACCAGAGAGGTAGGTTTAGGCCGCAAGGATTCTGGAAAAATGCTGGAGCTGTCACCTATCTATGCTCCCTCTTACAGAAATGAAAGCAGGTTCAGAAACAGGATTTAAGATTATGGTGGGCCTTGGCACCTTGTTATGGGGGAAGTTTTATGGCCTTGTAGCCATAAATATGAAATATTTCCGATCCCAATAAAGTATAGAGCAGAGCTTCCCAACAAAGTGATGGGAAAGTATGCCCTGTAGGGGTCACAGATATGTGGAGGTATTGATACCCACCCACCTCCTGCTCCCGCCAGCCTTTGGCAATCATGCAAGGCATAGAGCAGCTCAGGCTCTGGGCTTATTTTCCTTCAAACCTTGAACAACCTCTAGCTACCTCTTCAAGGCTCCTCAGAGGGTAGCCTAAGCAGAGAGGAGGGATCTAACATTAAACAGGTTAGGAATCACTGACAGAGAACACCCATATATCTACCACCCACTCTAAGAACTAAAACAGGAGTAAATCATGCACCTGTTCCCAATTGAATTCCCCCAAGAACTACCATCCTGAATTTTGTGTTTATCATGTCTGTGGTAATATTTTTCATGTTTTAAAACTTTATATGTTGTATCATTTATAAATCTTTCAGCAATTTGCTTTTTTGTTGTTGTTGTTTAACATTATATTTGTAAGATTTATCCATGATGTATAGCTCTAGTTCATTTGTTTTCACTGCTATAGAGAATTCCATCATGTGAATATCCTACAATTTATTCCATTTTCCTATTCCTGGACATTTGGATTATTTTCAATTTTTCATTATTACAATGCTGCAATGAGTATTGTACATATTTTTTGTGTGTGTACATGTGTGAGAGTTTCTTGAGGGCATAAACCCAGAAGTGGAATATCTGGGTATCTTTAACTTTACTAGATACTTACAAATTGTTAAACAAAGTAGCTTAACTAATTTGTGTTCCCATAAATTCTCAAAGGAATTTTAATGGCCCAAATATCTAGTGGATCTGGGACAAAACACTTGCTTGAAGACTCATCAGAAGTGTTGTATGGTGTATGGAAGGCATTCTGAGAACAGTGAAATGAATACTGAAGAGGCCCACTTGCTAAATTTTGCTCAAGTATCTGGATCAGGAAAGGATCAATACTCTCCAGAGTTCCCTCCAAGCCAGAGATTCTACAAGGACTGTGAGAAGAGGAGCTACACTTCCCTGTGTGGAGTGACAGAAAATTGACATAGGAGCAGCAAGTGGGCATAGGAGCCCTGTCTCTCGGGCATGGGGTAGTGGGAACTCCTGCCCACATGTCTGGGCTGGGTACTACACCTGGTAGCTCTCACTTTTGCCCTAGACTGGTGGTTCTCCATCCTCCCCAGAACCCCACAGGTTTTATGAGTTCCCTTTAGAGATGGTTTGGGGAAGTTGAAGGAGGGCAGGATTCTGGTTCCTTTCCACTCCTCCCCTCACTTCACCCAGGGTAATTCTGAGTTCATCAGCTTTTCGTATTGGACTTTAGTATCACTTTCATTTGAAGTAAGGTTATTTCAGCTAAAAAATGTTATAAAATGCTGATTTCTGATAATCCTTTTCACAGGAAAGCAGGCGAGTCCTAACTATATGTGCCCAGTTCCTGAAGTGGAAGCTGCCCCAAGAAGTGTACTGCAAAGATCCCTGGTACATCAGCCCTAGTGAAGTTGGAACAGTCTGCAAATTCTTTGTATGTGAGCAATAATGGCTTTTTTAACTCCTTAATATGCTGACATATTTATTTTGTTCAGACATAGTTTTTAATGGAGGAACATGACATGAAACATTTCCCATCCCTTTTTACAACAGCAGTTAATATCTATGAACTGTCTTGTACTGTGAATCTATTTTTCTAGTTTCTTCTCAACTGGGTCACAAATTCACTTCATGTTACCACCGTTCCTCAAAAAAAAGACTGGTGAACTCTTGGGAGCCCCACTAACCCGGGTCAGAGGGTACAGGGTCAGGCTGATAGTACATGCTCAAAAAACGACTTGTGGAGTGAGTTGAAATGGAGTTATGTATTGCCTTTACAATGATCTCTAATCCTTTCCTTGGATTTAGTGGATTGTTTTACCCTCCATCAGAGCATGTTCAGGGAGCCCCACACAACGGCTGCCATGCTGTTATAGGCCATGCAGCATGACGGCAGCATACCACTGGCTCTGCCTGGACCCAGATGGCATCCTTTCTCTTCAAAAACTTGACAAAGGCTACTGTGGCTGATATTAGGGCAGGCTTGAGCCAGGGAAGCCTCAGGATGCCCATCCATGGTTTTCTAGACAACTAAGTCTAGAACCACTGGGATCCTACTATGAACACCCTAGGTCTGACTATTCCCAGGGATCTTCCACATGTGTAGTCTCTTTGGGACTCATTATGGGCTCCTCCAATCAGATTTACAGGGCTAAGAAGCCCCACAGTGCCCTTGCATCAGGCTTTCCACTGGGGATTATCTCTCTGACCTATAGCCAAACCTATATCTGATGCACTGATGACAGTATTTACAGCAGGAAATTCAGTGCTCTCAACAGATAAGACTACAGATTGTCCATGTTAAATCATAAGTTCTGTGAGAACAAATTCCTACTCTCCTCCTATCTCTAAGGTGCCTATCATTGTAGGAAATCCATTGAGAGGTGAATTCATTCATCCAATAAGCATAACACATCCAGTGTGCAATAGGCCATGGAGAAACCAGAAACGTGCCAAAGATTAAAACTTCCTAAGGGGAGTTTTGTGCAAGCTAGTAAGGGAGATAAAAGATAAAACCTCTGAGGAACATTAAATAGAAACTCAAGGTGGAAAATTATATGTGCCAAGAGAGGAGCACCTGTAAAACACTCAGAACAGGGTTAGATCAGGAAGGCAAGAGCTGTCAGGGAAGAGCTCACAGGGAGGCAGAGCTCAAGATGGGTACAGAGAACAGAGAAGACTTAGATACAGAGAAGTGAAGACGGATTGAGAGGTGTTACTGGCACAATATGCAGCATGAGTTGGTGTGAACAAGGTGTATTCAGAGGATTTAACTTTGTCTAGGGGCTTGTTATTGTGAATATATAATATTAATTGAGCAACTGTAGTTATTTCAAGCACTGTATATGTATATCTGACATAGTCACTGACTCTGGAACTATAGTGAGGCTGATAAAAATAGTGCTGCTACTTCACTCCTTTATACTCTTACTTTTTTCCCCACTTAGGGAAAAAAATGCAAGGGGAAAGTTAACATCCTAGCCCAAACATTGATGTTCTCCAAGAATGCAAAACTTCCTATCAGAAGAACAGCAGTCTTGTTTGTAGGTACAAAGAAAATCCTTTCATTTCTACGTTCACTTTTATCCTGTACTTTCCTAAATTGTGTTGTTGAGTATCACTGTTCTTTATGAAGATGACGTTGAAAATACTTCTTTGGAGAAAGGGGCTGTGTTATCTATAGGTAACTATCGGGCACTTGGAAGTCCAATTTTTAGAATCTGTCTAATTATCAAAAGGCCAGTTCTGCCAACTGCTTACAGCCGAAGCCGGATCACAGACTTACTGACTTTCTCCTGCATTTAGGGCTCTTATCAAAGTACATGGATCACAGTGAGCTCAGGACGAAGGGTACTGGCTGGATAGAAGATGGTAAGTGATAACACACTTGGGTTGGGGTGCCCCATGTTTTGGAAGGTATCTGAGGCAGTGACTGTGGGCAGGTTTTGGGGCAGAGCTGAGACTCTGGGAACCAGAAAACCTGACCTTTGTGATAATAAAGCTCTTAGAGACTTTAGCTGAATGACGGTCTTATCCCAGTCCAATTCCCTCTTTAGGAAAGGACATGATCCTGTTTGTCTGGAAATCAGCTTTTTATTTATTTATTTATTTTTTTGTGAGGAAGATCAGCCCTGAGCTAACATCCATGCTAATCCTCCTCTTTTTGCTGAGGAAGACCAGCTCTGAGATAACATCTATTGCCAATCCTCCTCCTTTTTTTTCCCCAAAGCCCCAGTAGATAGTTGTATGTCATAGTTGCACATCCTTCCAGTTGCTGTACATGGGACGCGGCCTCCGCATGGCTGGAGAAGTGGTGCACTTAACCACTAAGCCACGGGGCTGGCCCTGGAAATCAGCTTTGATGAGTGTCTCAGAGACAATTCCTGAACTTTGTCTGTCAGGAAATAAGACATTAGCTAGAAATAGTATCTTAGTAAATTATGATGACACCTCTCAAGTACCCCACAGATGACTGCAGCACTATTTTCTATAAGCAGTTGTCGTGTAAGCTGGTAGGACTTGATAATAGAGATGTTTTACAGTCGTGTAAGGCAACCATCATGCAATTGATTTTCTGAATTGTCAGTGAGTGAAAATTTTCTATAATTGTACAACTTTGAGGATTTAGTACTCAATTATTTACTCCCACTTAAGAAGTAGTCCTACAATTAGAAAATGCCATGAAATGCTAAATCTCACAATCCGAAAGCATGTACTTTGAGAACCAAATTAAAATCGTGAATAATTCACTGCTTTTAAATTAAAAATACATAACTGGTTAAATAGCCAGAAGCTAAAGCTTATTTAAGAAAGATCATGCCACTTTTCTCTAAGGTCTCCTACTTCTCCACAGATATCAGAAGCAAGAAAAATAGGAAAAGTCATGTAGATTATTTTATTCTATGAGGTAGGATTCTACATGGTTGATTCTATTCAATTAAAAGGAAATTATTATATAATCTAAAACACTGGGGAACCAAAGTTCCTTTTCTATTCTGAAGTTATCTATATAGAAGATCTAGAATATGTGTATAAATTATATACATATATATATAAATTATATGGTCTGCACCATATGAAATTGCCATTTTGTAGGGCAAAAACAGTCAAATATCAGCAATCTCATGTACTTCAATCTAATGGAATAATCCCACCCTCTTCCTTCCCTAACAGTGGCTTATCTGTCTTAGAAATAGGGTAGTAGAACACCCTAGCACTCTTTTCTGAACAAGTTTATGTCATTTGCCACAGCTAATTTTAAGCTAAATTTAAACAGAAATAACAAAATTTTAAGTATCAATTTAAATCAATTTCATGACAAAATAAGTTTCAGTTCCTTCCAAAATTGATGTCTGCTCCCTCATGTATTCTGTGGAACAAGTAGATCTTAATGCAAGAACTGAAAGAAACTAAAAACTAGTCAAGTATTCCATTTTGGAAATAAACATGATGAATATAAAGGCTAAAATACTACTTAAATAATAAAAAGCCCCACACTATGAAGAGGTCCTGAGCATTTTGTGACCTTGGAGAATTAGAAATTAAAAAGAGAGCCTTTTTTGGGGCCGGCCCCGTGGCGTAGTGGTTAAGTTCGCACGCTCTGCTTCAGCGGCCCGGGGTTTGCTGGTTCAGATCCTGGGTGCGGACCTACACACTGCTCATTAAGCCACGCTGAGGCGGCATCCCACTTAGAGCAACTAGAAGGATGTACAACTATGCCATACAACTATCTACTGGGGCTTTGGGGAGGAAAAAGGAAAAACGGAGAAAAATGGGCAACAGATGTTAGCTTAGGGCCAAAAAAAAAAAAGAAAAAAGAGAGAGCCTTTTCTAATAGGATACAAACACAGATCCATAAAGTAAAAGAATGATAGATTTGTCTACATAAAAATTTTAAACCTGGGGCCAGCCTGGTGGTGTAGTGGTTAAGTTCAGCGTGCTCAGCTTTGGCAGTCTGTGTTCACGGGTTCAGATCCCAGGCAAAGACCTACACCACTCATCAAGCCATGCTGTGGCAGTGACTCACATAAAAAAAATAATAGAGGAGGATGGGCACAGATGTTAGCTCAGGGCCACTCTTCCTCGAGCAAAAAGAGGAAGATTGGCAAAAAGCTGTTAGCTCAGGGCCAATCTTCCTCACCAAAAAAAAAAAAAAGTTTAAAAACCAACTTTGAAAGAAAAGAGAAAGTGACAAAACTGAAAAATAATCATATGGAGGGGATTATTTGCAGTATGATAAAGGGTTAATATCCTTAAATCAGTACTTTCTCAAAAGAAAAGTGGCAAATAATATGAATAAGCAGTTCATAGAAGACAAATGGGCAATAAATACATGAAAAATATTCAATATTACTAGTAATCAAAAGTTTATGAAACAAAAAACTGATGAGATACCAGTATGTGTTTTTTTGTCAAAATGGCAAAGATTACTAATTAATACTCAACATTGATGTGTTAAGGGAAAACTGATATTACCATCCACTGGGCTGGGAAAAGCATAAATTATACGACTTTTTTATAGGAAAGTTTGGCAATATGTATCAAAACCCTTTAAATAAACATATACTTTGACCTATCAATCCCGCTTCTAGGAATTTAACCTATGAAAATAAGCAGAAATAGTTACAGGAATGTTCATTTCAGCAAATAGCAAAAATGGGAAACATCCAAGATGAGAAACAATAGAAAGTTAGTGAAATAAATTATAGCATATCCATATTGTAGAATCATATGTAGCCATGAAAGATATTGTAGAAAAATGTTTAAATGAGTTGGATAAATGATGATGTAATATTATTAAATAAAAAAGGCAATAATTAGATAATATGTATAATATAGTTCCATTTGGAAAAAAATAAAAGCATACGTGTGTAAATAAATGAATAGAAAGAAGACCAGAAAAATAACAGTGCTTTTCTCTGGTGATAGGATGATGGGTGATTTTGATTTTCTTCTAGTGCTTACATATATTGTCTAAATTTTCTACACAATGAACACATATTTCTTTTGCAATAAGAAAACATAAAAACTAAAAATTTAAGAGAAAAATTAAAAAGAAATAATGATTTAAGAGTAACCTCTAGGACCAAGAGAGGAACTTAGAAATTAACGATATTAGACATAGCTTGGCAGGTCAGATCATTGGACTTTAAATAGACTACTTGGCAGTGTGATTATTGTAAAGGAGTGAAATATTTGGCAACAAGTAAGTTTTGTAGGTCAAAGTTGGAATTGATCTGCGAAAGTACAAACTTTCAGACAGAGGCTTGGAAAAAAAGTTAGCCCTTCATCCCAGCTTCTATAGGCATGTTGGCTGTCTGATGTCTGGACTAGTGATCATTTCCACAGATCTTCACCTCCAACCTGGGGTTTCTTGCCACTTAGATCTAAGAGATCTGCTACGTGACCCTGAGCCCTCTCTGCGCATCATCACCTCCCAGGCTCTGTTCCGAGTCCAGAAGGTGGGGGCTGAATCAGATCCCACACAGACAGTTTTCGGGTTGAGGAAGCTCATGGGTTGTCTTCCTACCTAGAGATGCAAGGCAAACAACATCAGGTAAAAACTCATCCTTTCAGGGGCTGGCCTGGTGGTATAGTGGTTAAGTTCATGTGCTCCACTTTGGCGGCCCAGGGTTCACGGGCCTGGAACCCTGGGACACGGACCTACACACTGTGCATCAAGCCATATTGAGGTGGCATCCCATATACAAAATGGGGGAAGATTGGCACAGATGTTAGCTCAGGGACAATCTTCCTCACCAAAAAAACAACAACAACAACAACAAAAAAACCCTAATCCTTTCAGAAACCACAGAAACAACTAATACTCCATTTTTTTTCAGACTTAAAGCAATGCCAGCATGAAGATACCTCCACTCATTTAATTACCTCAGAACATCTTTTTTGTTGTCAAAAGCTTTAAGGAATTATAATGTATAAGGGAGAGAAGCTCTTGGTTTAAATTAGCAGAAATATTGAAAATCTACTGAGTTTTTGAGGCATGCCAGACCATCCATGAAGTTCCAGTCTTGATAAAGCTGTCTAGGACAGCTTCAGAAGAGATTCTAAATAAATGTTAATGTTGCAATGTTTGTGTTGTTGGTTCTTTTGTCAAGGCCCAGGTCTACTTGTCAACAATCTTAAGAATAAAGGTACAACAAGTTCTTATAGTTTGATATTAATGATTTTTTTTAATAAAATCTCTTATGGCCTTTCTCTTTCCTTTCCCTTTCCCTTAAAAACTTGCAAGCAAGAAAAAATTTCTGAAGTGATGTAATGCTAATTCTATCCTAATATATTTGAAGTTTCCCCTCCTTACTTCCACTTTTTCATTTTCCTGATTCTCTCTCCTACAGCTACTGTCAGATCCTCAAATGGCTCTAGGATGGGAACTATTATTTATGAGTTCCACTGTTTCTTTAAACATAGATGGAGAAAATTTTCTTACAAGCAGAAATTTTCTGAGAAAGAGGTTAATTTGTATTAGGCGAATACTTTGATAAGCTGCAAGAGGCGTGCTAGATTAATTAGAAATGGTCACTATCAGTCTAGTTCCTAGGCTCTTGTTTGGTTGAGGAACATAAGTGGAGAGCCAGAATATGAACTATTAGGGCAATGAAGAAGCCTCTTGGAGTTGGTGTGGGAAAAGAGAAAGAAATGAGGCAACCAGCAATGAAGAATAGACATATCCAGTGGTGGATTGCATTAAGTTTTTGCTGTCAAATGAGCAATGTGAATCCTTACCACCCTATTCCCTCACCTTTCACCCCCATCTCTCTGCCAAGACATCTTTAGGAAGAAATTTCTCCATGATTCATGGTAAGTTGGATATGTTTTAGGGGATGCAACAACGTGCCAAGTGTGGCCTCAAGAGGATCCCTGCCCAAGAGAGGTGTTCATATTTAGGACTAGCAGTCAGGAGTTTTGAGCTAAAATGCAGGCCCCAGCTGCCTGATGGACTAAATCTTCACCCTTGGGCAGAGCCAAGAGTACACCTTGAGGGTGGCCACTGGATGCTAAACTTCAGTGCAGCGAGCACATTTGAGTTACGTGTGTCCCTCACTGCTCTCTCCTTGCTCTCAGTGCATACAACCAACTCCACTCTCCACTTCTGAACTATCCATTTTGTGGATCATCCAGTAAAAATGACTAACACTTATTGAGTGCCTACAATGAGCCAGATTCTAAGTACATTATGCAATTAACTCTTTTAATCCTCATAATCACTCCGTGTATTATTATCTCCATTTTGCAGATGGGGAAGCTGATGAACAAAACCTGAAAGTGACTTGCCCAAGGTCACACAACTAGTAAAGGCCAACTCGAGTAGCCTGCCTCCAAAGCCCGTATCCTTGGCTGGTCTGCTCTGCTCCTCTCCAGTCTGCTCATTCCCTCCACTGTGAATAAATGCAGATTTACTCTACAGTTAATCTCAGTTGCTGAACTCATGCCCCAAACTCATGTACGCAAACAAATGTTGTAAAGTGTTATTGAGCCTCAAATAATTACAAAGTTGGAACACATCTTACCTAAAAGTTAATGTACCTTTTTTTATTTTTTAATAGGATAGAATGCACATCCTACACTGTAGAGAGTGGAGTTAGAGCAAAAAGTGGTGGTTATTCTTGAGGAATATTTTTTGAGTCCTTGGTTTGATCTCATGAACTATCCCTGTCTCATAGCAGAAAATAGACCTATAGGTTTACAATGCAGTTTAAATATCCAGTGACATATAAGAGGATGAATGAATCCTCTCTCTTTACTCATATTTACACTACAGTCCCTTTCCCTCCAGGCATATTTTTATTATCTGAATAATACCACTAACGGAGTAGCAATGAAACAATGCTTATTTTATTTATGCCTTATTGTGTTAAAATTCACAGAAAGAAGCATCCTTTACGAGACAGAGGACTGCTCTTTACTGAACTACCTCAGCAGTTTGGGAAGGATTGAAGAAGTACTTAATATTGATTATATTACCAAGTCTATTTATTCCAGATATCTCCATTATTTTTTTACAAGGCTCTCCTCAGAGATAAATTTATGTTTTTATGGAATTTTTTAAATACACAAAACAAAAATTTCTGGACATTTAATTTTGTTATAATATGTTGAAATAAAAGTGCAATATAATGGAATATCATTTTGGCTTTATTTTCATTAAAATGTATTGTTGATTATTTATATTACTGGCCCAACTATGTCTTTATTATTTTAGGTTCTCTCTTTTTTTACTTTGAGTATTGCTTTTCCCCCTTATACTGAGATACCTATTTCATAAGAAATGTTTTTTTTTCTCTTATTGAAAGATTAAACTATCATATAAATACAAGATGGGATTGGGGAAGGGGAGAATCTCGCAGGCTTCAGCCTGGCAAGTAAAACTGCACTCAGTAAAATTGTAAAATGAGTCAAATTACTCTGCCCCTTCCAGCTTCCCACTCTTTCCTTCTCCCATGTTCTTGGCTCCATGCTCCTTTGTCTCTCTCTCTCTCTCTCTCTCTCTCTCAGGAAAGGACCTGATGTTAATGTAGTGATTAATGCAAGACTTGGTGAGGTTAACTCTTTCAGAGATTTTTGCTTTTTAACAAAGAAGACTTCTTAAGCCAAAGGCATGAACCTCTAATAGAGAAATTTTAGATGTTACTGAGCAGGATGGAGAGAGGAGGTATTTGGAGATGGAGTTGGAGGTGATGGTGAAGGATAGATATTTTCTTGTCATCCCCGAAACTGTATCTATCATATGAGCAGCTGCTTTCCCTACATCTTCCCAAACCCTCCTCAGAATCAGAACACAGCAGAGGAAAAGGATTAGAAAGGATAATTAACAACTGCCTTCTGTTATGCAAAACACAAAGGAAAGTGATGGATTCTATCTTTCCTGAAAAATGATGATGACTTCCAGCACATAGCACCACTTCCCTTACTTCAACACCAAGTGCCAACTCCTGAATGATTCAGTTACGTCTTTGACACTTTCTCTCACCCTGTAGAGTTTATCATCTGATGTCCAAGGAAGACAGCACTGGTTTAAAATGGTTCCTATGGATACTGATAAAGTTACTTCGTATATTGGGACCCACAACATGGAGGCTGTCCCAGTGGCCTGGCCCATGTCACAAATCTAAACCTAAGTGAGCCTGCACTTATGGGAAACAGCTGTCAAGGAATCCTAACATACACCCAATCACCATCCTCTAACTCAGCTTTAGCTAGCTTACCTTACCTAGAAAATAGGACCTGCTAGCCTCAGATGGAAATCCCTGACCTCCTAGCCAATCATGCCATTTCCACGTTGCCTCTTCTAAGGTTCTATGCACCTCACTCTTGCCCCAAATCCCTCGGGAACAGTGCTCCACTGCTCATGAGGCACTGTACCCACCCCTATCCATGGATTGTTTTCCCTTGAATAAAGGACATCAAACTCATTACTAAATTGTATTATTTTTGTCATTTGACAATACCAAAGAATCTTTATGAGGGAACTGTCACACCCCCCTCCCCCCTTTTTTTAACAGAAATGGTGGCATGAATATAGAAAGGGAAATTTTAAAAGGGAGCAGGGATATGGGAAGAGGTTAGGAGGGAGATGGAAGTTGGGACTCTAGAAAGGATGTCCACCTGTGAATGAGATTAAAAGGTAGAAAGTTGAGCCAATATAGAAGATATATCAAATGTAGGGTTCAGCCTTATTGGCCCCTAGGACCCTGGTTTTCAGTAAAATCTTCCCCTAGACCACTTCAGAAGACCACAGTTAGGGTAAAGAGTCTGCTTCCCCAGCCACTCTTGGGTTTAAACGATTAGATCAAAAGTCTACGTATGCTATAGAAGGGTGCCTCTCCCAAGCCTTTGTCTTTCAAGCAGCTACCAACCAGATCAAACTACCAAATCCTGCTGAATTTAAACTCATTGTGTATCAGTTGATTTTAGGAAATCACTTCTTTTGTGGCAAGAAGGTCAGGACACTAAAAAGGAGAAGAATCTATAGGCAGTTTAAGTGTTGTAACCTTAAAACTAAAGAACTTGATTTTTCCAAGAAAGACCTCAAGCCTTTTCCCTGCAATAGCCTTGGTGATTTCTAAAGAATTTCTGTGTTGTATTACTGCCCAGATTATCATTTCAGTTCAAGACTCCATAGAATTATAAACTCTGGCCAAGCAATCTCACTTCATTTTAGTAGTTTTATGTGAAAAAAATTTTTTCAAATAGGTTTAAGCCAAATACATTTCCACAACTTCCTTTGTGGTAACCTGTTTTAGAGCTTTAAATAATTTTGTCAGGATTTTTAATTTTAAGTTTCTAAGACAAAAGTCCTTTGCAAAACTATTTCCATCAACTGTATTATTAAAATAATTGAAATTATTATTAAAATAATTGAAAGTTTAAAAAGTTATAAAAGGATTTTCTAATGCAGACCTTCAAAGATTTTACTATTTAACAATTAATGAAATTGCTATAGCATCCTGGTTGCTAAAAGAACCTTTAAAAATGTTTGAAATATTAATATTGTAACACCACTCAGGCCTCATCACTGCCAAAAGTGAAATAAAAACATGAAATAGACATTAGTTAAGTGGTCTTTCTTGAAATAAAATCAGTAAGTGATTGAATCTGAAAATAATCTCAAGATACTATCTCTGCATCTGATTCCTTATATGAAAGCTCTGACCTCAAGATACTCTTTTTAAATCAGAATATTAAGTCAGGGTTTATTTGAAATTAAAATACAGTATTTAAAAAGAGAAAACATTTTTGTTTTTCTTGACTTATTACAGATT
Source organism: Diceros bicornis minor (assembly GCF_020826845.1). NCBI lineage: Eukaryota > Metazoa > Chordata > Mammalia > Perissodactyla > Rhinocerotidae > Diceros > Diceros bicornis. Next base: position 22,929,208 of record NC_080758.1, read on the forward strand.
TACTAAAGTGGTAATGCATATATATGTTCAAAATTCAAAAGTTACAAAATATTCCCAGCCATCCACTTCACCTCCCTGAAGGCACCCTGTGTTACCAGTTTCTTGTATCTCCTTCAAGACATAATTATGCATTTATGAGCCAATATATGAATTCTCTTCTCTGCTTTTTTCACAAATTATAGTATTCTATACATAACGTTCTGCACCTTGCACTTTTTCTCCTTAATATCTTTGAGATTTTTCCATATTAGTCCAAAGAGTTTCCTCATTCTTTATTCCTGCCCAGTATTTCATTGTATTTATTATATTAATGGACGTTTAGGCAATTTCCAATCTTTGGCACATACAATATTGTCGTAACTATGGACATACATATTTCACACATGGCCAAGTGTGTCTTTAGGATAAAATCCTAAAAGGGGAATTACCAGATTAAAGGATACGTCATTTGTAATTTCAAATTAAAATATTGCCAAATGACTTCCATGGAAGTAATAACAATTACACTCCAGTGTTGTAAGACTGTGCTTTTCTCCTCACATCTTTGCCAGCACAAGGTGATTTTCATTCCCTCCACAAATATCCACTCAGCTCTTGCTAGGGGCTCAGCACTGTTCTATATAAGTAGGAAACATCAAGGAATAAAACAGAACAAAATCCCTGCCCTAGTGGAGTTTATATTCTAGCAGGGGGCGAGAAATAATATAATGTATAATAATATAAATAAACATAAAACCATATAGTTTGTTAGAAGCTGGAATGTGCTCTGGAAGAAAGATCAGAGTATGAGGAATCAGGAGTGTGGTGGTTGTGGGGAGGAGGGGGTACAATTTTAAACAGGATGGTTAACAGTAGGCTTCATTGAGAAGGTGATATTTGAGCAAAGACTTGAAGGAAGTGAAAGAGTTAGCTATGCAGATGTAGGGAAAGAACATTCTGGGCAAAGGAAATAGCCATTTCAAAAGTCCTAAGGGGCTAGGGTTGCCTAGGGTATTCAAGGAACCACAAGTAGGCCAGTATGACTAGGGTAGGGTGAGAAAGGAGAGAGAAGCAAATAAAGGCAGAGAGAAATGAAGTTATATAAGGGACCAGATCTAGATCCTTAGTGACTTGGCCATGACAAAGAGTTTGGCTTAACTCTGAAAGAAATGGGGAGTCACTTCAGTGACTTTGGATTTTTGCCAATTGAATACATTTAAAAAATGGTTTTTCGGTAGTTTAAATTTGCATTTTTTCTTATTAGAAAGGCTGAGTATCTTTTCATATCTACATACTATTTGTATTTCCTTTTCTAAGACTGTATTCAAATCCTTTCCCCATTTTGAGGAGGTTTGTTAGTCTTTTTCTTGTTGATTCATAGGAAGATTTTTATATATTGAGGAATTAGCCTTTAGTCTGTCACTTTAGTTACAAATTAAGTTAACATCTGAAATGATCTGACCACCTGGGTTTTACTTTTGTCTGTTGCATTTCAAACTTTAGGACCTTAGCAATAACACTGCAATTGCGTATGGAGATTAATTCATGATTCTCCACCCCTGGGTCTTATTTTTTAAAATCAAATATACAGAGAAAAATCGTTTCTGAAATAACAAAATGCTTAGAAGTTCTTTTTTTTTTCTTTTTTAAATCATTTTATTTATTTATTTTTTCCCCCAAAGCCCCAGTAGATAGTTGTATGTCATAGGTGCATATCCTTCTAGTTGCTGTATGTGGGACGCGGCCTCAGCATGGCCGGAGAAGCGGTGCGTCGGTGCACGCAAGGGATCTGAACCCGGGCCACCAGCAGCGGAGCGCGAGAACTTAACCGCTAAGCCACGGGGCTGGCCCCTGCTTAGGAGTTCTTAGGTGCAGTTATAATTTACTGAGTTTATCAATAAAAATTGGTAGTAAAGTTTCTTAAGTTATCATAGCATACGTATGTGGGATGGGGTCTATTTTATTTTATAGCATACATCGTATTCATTAAGTTAACTTTTCGCGTAAGTACAAAGTTCAAAAGATACAAAAAGATACACAGTAAAAGGTAACTTTCTTTATGCCTATCTCACCACTATTGAATTCCTCTTCCCTTAGGCAACTACTGTTCCCAGTTTCTTACGTATCCTTCTAGAGATAGTTTATACAGATGCATGTGTGTATATAATCTTCGGTCTGTTTGCTGTAAGTGGACCCATTCCTAATCTTGAATAACTTATTCAATTTAAAAAAATTCATGCCTTTAAGAATCAGTTATATTGTTTGAGGTGATGCACTTCAAGATGCGGAAATAAAGCAGATTAGAGTTGATTGGAAAGCACCCAATTGTTTCTGGTGCAGTAGGAAAACAGTGGAGGAAATAGTAAGTTATAACTGTTATTTGTATAGAACTTTCACGTTATTTTTTTACGTTGCATTAATTGTGTAATTTAGATATTACGGTTATTGCTATTTTATAGATGAGGAAACAGGCTCAGAGAGGTTTAAATAACTCGTCAGAGAGCACAAAATCAGTAAGTAGCAGTGCTAGGACTTAGACTCAAGTCTCTTGATTCCAATCCTCTGTACTTTCTTCAGTAGCTCCACAGGTAACAGCCTTACTTGTTTCAAAGAAAAGGAAAATATCAGTTTCTCTAAATTTGAGGAAACTGAAATGAGGAAAAAAGCAATAGGGATAATCTCGCCAAGATTGTTTGCTGTTGCTGTCTATGGGTGCCACATACAGCCCCCTCATATGATTTGACTTTTCCACCAAGACCTTCTGCTTAAAGGCTAATATCTGGGGTGGTTTGTAGCTAATAATGTTCAGTTTTCTAGCTTCCCTGGGATTACGGAGGAGCAGGGTTAACCCAGAGAAGGATGGATTCAGGAAACAAAAATGATCCTAAGTTTTGGTTCTAGGCAGAATGAAGTCTGTGTTAGAACAATCTCTTAGAGTAAAACTTAAAAGAAAATACTATTCTGAAATATCTTCTTGTGACCAAAGTGAGTGCCCTAGGCATAGATTTTGATGGATAAAGTCCTTAGAATTAACATTTTTAAGTTCAGTTGGGCTTTTCAGTTTCCCATTTTCTTATCCCAAGTCCAAAGGAAGTACAAAAATCACTTAATTGCCCTTGTGAGTAGGGCTGGCACTACTTTCCCTGTAGGGACCCAGCTTAAGGACCATCACTTTAGTTTTTCCTTTGAGGAACAAGAACAGTAAGAATGATGAGGTCACGTCTTGCCCCTCCCCCACAACTATCAACTGCTTTTTTTGACAGTTAGAAGGTTAGATGAGTAGTTTTTCCTAAGAGGGGCACGTGCAGACCAAGAACCTGCTTAGGGCATAGCAAAGCTGAGGGACAAAAAAAACTGTCTTGGAAAGAGTTTCAAAACAAAATAACCATGTTGGGAAAAATAATCAGAACTTTGTTGCACTTTCTTACATTTATTTTGTAGTTGAGAATTGTTTATATTTTGAATTACATTTGGGAGGGGGTGCACTATAATCTTTTAAGTCTTGGAGCCTCTAAAAGTTTTAATCAAGCTCTGGACACATGCTCTGGGGAACTCTGAAATATTAAACTACAACAAGGAGGCTAATCATAGAGGCTATCACACAATGGGATCAAAATAGAAACAACCTTCACCATGTATCTGGATCCAAAATGAAGGACAGAGTAAATCTATTTCACTTCATGTTCTATTCAAAAAAGCTCAGTTTAGTGTTAAATGGGCATGCCACTGGATAACAAGAAAAAAATTAAAACCAACATGAACCATGATAAAAAGTAGGGAGAGCATACTGATAAAACGGGGGGAAAAAAAAAAGCATGCAGGTAAGGCTGGATCTGATAGATGTGTCCTCCATGCTAAGCTCCCTAAATTTGATTCAGCCGGTAATAGTGAACCCCTGAAGAGTTGTGAGAAAGAAACTGACACGATATAAATCCCGCTTGAGAAAAACTAGAGTAGTAACTAAATATAAGATGGATTGGAAGAGAAAGTAAAAAATGTTGAAAGACAACTAGAAACCTGGTAGAGGAGGAATCCGCAAGATTTAGTGATTAGGTGTAGGGGATGAAGGAGCAGGGGAGTCAGTGATAACAAAGAGGACAGCACGGTGCTTGTTTTTGATGATTATGGCAGTACTGTTTATTGAAAACCAATGATAGTTTAGTTACAATCCAAAAGAAGAAAAAAAAAAAAAAAGAGCACTGCTTAAATCTGCTTTATTTCATAAGAGAAATAAGAGAATTCAAGAATATTTTCCTGGGCCGGCCCTGTGGCTTAGCGGTTAAGTGCACACGCTCCGCTGCTGGCGCCCGGGTTCGCATCCTGGGCGCGCACCGATGCACCGCTTCTCCGGCCATGCTGAGGCCGCGTCCCACGTACAGCAACTAGAAGGATGTGCAACTGACATACAACTATCTACTGGGGCTTTGGGGGAAAAAATAAATGAATAAATAAAATTATTAAAAAAGAATATTTTCCTCTTATCCTGGCCTCATTTCCAAAGCCTGTACTTTCTAATAATTCAATTCCGGACAGTCTGAGAACATGGCAAAAGGAAAAGTCACAGAAGCGAGTGATTGATTGGATGTAAACGGTGACAGATCAGGTGAATCAAAAGATAGGAGATGAAAATGGAAGGCTTTACACAGACAGGATACAACTTACTGAAAATCCAAACTTAGAGCCCAAATTCAGTCCTGAAGAGAAGAAAAAAACCTATAATGTTTCTCAGTTTTTGTTTAGTGGATGACCTTTGAGAGGTGTTTCTTTTGTTCTGGGATCATTTTCAATCCAGCAATGCCCCTCAATTCAAGTCTGGATGATCTGATAGTCACAGCAAAGGAAGAATCAGTATCTTGCACACTGCAAGCATTCAGTAAACATTTGTGGAATGAAGAAATGAAGGGTCTTCAGGACTTAGTATGCATAAAGTGGAAAAAGAATCAGGAGAATCAAATCCAGTAGCAAAGAAGAAATGGGCTATAGTACATATACTGCAACTCACCAAAAACCTAACTACTAAAGAGATGAAAAATAGGGCAATGAGTCTCTGATTTTGTTTGGTTTATAATTCCTGAGAGCTATTTCCTTCTATCTTGGTTTCTTTTCAAGGCCAGAATCACCCTCTGCAGTTCAGATCTGGATAAAAAAGAGATTGATTAGTTATAGCAAAGGAAAAAAACTTGAGGCTTCTCAGCTCTTGTGATCCTATCCAGGCCCAGCTGTGAAAGCTGGGATCCTATGGGGTAGACCTACTTTGATTCCATTTTTCCTCAAAAATTCTGTCATGATGTTTGCATTTGACAGACTCAGCGATATTTCTCAATAGTTATTCCAAATCTTTACCACTCTCAACTCCCTGCTGCATGTTGCTCTATTTTCCACTCAGCAGAGGACCTAGCAGGTCTGTTTAATCTAGATGTAAGGTGATAACCTTCCAGACAGGAGCTATTTAGAGGAAGGACAGGCTCTGGATTTCCAGCTTGGCCACCTTTTCCAGGGCGTGGCTATATCAATGATCTTTTTTTTAACTTCAGTCTCTCTCTGCCTGCTCCTGTTCCTGATTATTCACATGCTTGTGTTTTCCCTATCCTAGAAAATCCTCTTCCCTTTGCCTTGCCTCCACTAAACTTCTTAAAGAGAAGTTTTTACTTCCTACTTCAACTTTCTGATCTTCCTCCCATTAGCCCCTCAGCCTCAGTAATCTGGCTTCCACTCCTACTGTGCTAAAGAAAACTGCTCTGACAAAGGTCACTAAAAACATATGAACGATAATATTGGAGGTCTTGTTTGAATTCCTCATCCTATTTGAGTTCTCTGCAGTGTTGGACTCTATGGAATACTTCTTGCCTGCCCTCAGATACCGCTCCTCGTTTTTATACCTCTCTGGACAGTTTTTTGCACACTCCTCAAATTCTGCCCATCCCTGAAATGTTGGTGTTCCTAAAGGTTCTACCCTTGAGTCTCTTGTCATGCCAACACACTCCCTGAGTGATATGAACCTGCTCACTTGGCTTCAGATACTGCGTGAATATTTCCAAACCCATGTCCAGGCTGTCCCCAGTCCTGGAGCTTTCTCCTAAATAAGCACAGTAGGTTAATTAGAAAACAAGTGAGCTACTACAGGAGGACCTTCATCCATCTCACCTCTACTAACCCTGCCATTTCTTTGCTGACAAGAAAGGAAGTTGAGAGCAGGGATGATAACCCCTGTTATATACCCCTTGGCACTGGAGATAGATCTCCCCCCAACTGCCCATAACCACTCCTCTTTAAATAAACAAAGACTCGTGGGAGGAGAGTCTCTGTGCAGACACTATGCGCCAGCATCCTCTCCAGAGAATAATGAGATGGTCCTGAAGTCAGCTGCAGCGGTAGCTTCTAGAAGGAAACAGAGTTGGAAGTACCACACAGGTGGTTAAGTTTGAGTTTTTTGGGGGGAGTTTGAGTTTTTACTCATTTGAGACCTGACTTGTGGCTGATTCCCAAGTTGCACCCTCTCTATGTGTGGAGAATGCAGAAGATTGGAAAATTGCCAGGAGAGAGGGGCTACCTTCCAGGATCCGACTGCCTCCTCTTAAACTTCCTGCAAGCATCCCAAACATTTCCAGAACTGATCTCATTCTTCTGCTTGTACTCCCATTCCAGTTAACAGCATCACTTTTCACACTCTTGGCCCAGATGGAAACCTATGTTATTGGGGACTCCTCCCTCTTCAGCAGTGACCCCCTCAGTTCTACACCAGGGACCCCCACCTCCAGCCTGGCTCCTTCCTCTGCTGGATGAGCCCCCTACCACTTCCATACTTCTAGTCTCTACTCCATCCAAACCGTCTCACACAGCAGCCAGAGGAACCTGTTCAAAACACACACCAACTCATCACCTCCCTTTGTTAAAACCCCACTGATAATGTCCAGGCTTTTAGTGGGGCGTATGAGGTCCTTGGCAACCTACCTGTCTTCCACTTTCATCTCTGGTGACTCTTTCCTTCATCCAAGCAACAAGGGGCTCTTTGTAATCTTTCAAACACATCATGCTAAGTACTGAGTGACACTAATCTAAACTTTGGAATACAGTCAACATGAAAGGAAGGTCCCTGCTCTCATGCAACTCATTTTAGTAGGAAGAGCCAGTGAATAAACAAATAAGATAATTTCAGATAGTGATAAGGTGCTATGAAGACAACAAAATGGGGATGTTGGGGGGCAGGGGGCAGCTACTCGGGAGACAGCGCTCAGGGATGGCCTGAGAAGGTGACATTTAGTTGAATGATGAGGGGAGCCAGACAAGCAAAGATATGGTGTTGAGTATTTGGAGCTGTTTGATCAGCATGTGAGAAAGGCCTTGAGGCAGGAACCAGCTTGGCAGCTTGGCATTTTCAAGGTTCCGAAACAAAGCCGTGAGGCCGGGCCTTATTATATACCCGGGTGGGACAATGCCCCACGTGAGGTGGGGCCAGATCACACGGGGCCTTCTAGACCATGGAAAGGAGTTTGGATATTATTTTAATGGCAAGAGGAATCTACTGCAGGATTCTGAGTGAAGCAGTGACATGCTCTGATTTACCTTTTAAGAAGAGCACTCTGGCTCTTCCCGGAGAAGAAGTTTTGGTGGAGCAGAAGCGTAAGCTCCAAGGCCAGGCCAGGCCTTCAGGCTTATGCTCAGGCCATGCCTAAGCCTGGAATGACTGTCTACTGGGACGGTTCCCAGGGTCCAGTGGGCTGAGAAAGGGCCTCCTTACTGCAGTTCTCTCAGCCCAGGCCAAGCCTCGTTTAGCGATCAAGGAGAGAAGAGGAGGTGTTCCCTACCATCCCTGCCTCACCAACCCTTCAATCACTCGACAGACCACTCACTGGGCGCTGGAGACAAGGACGAGAGTCCGACGAGGCCCCCCACGGTCAAGGGACGACTTTTTTCTGTTCTCACCTCCATCTCTTAACTCAAGGGGCAAGTCTCAGTCAGACTATGTTTGGCGCAGCAGGGCAGTGACAAACCCAGGCCCATGGGTTGGCGGGGCAAAGGAGGCTTCTCCCTAAGATGAACGAGGCCACCTCGCAACAGGCAGCCCAGGCCTTCCCAGACCAAAAAGCCGCGGACACAAGGGCGGCGCCGCTGCCTTCAAGACAGGAAATGGACTACAACTCCCAGCACACTCTGCGCGCGGACTGCCGATCCCTCCGCTCCACATTTGCCCCGCTGGCTGTGCCCGCCGCTGCCCGCCAAGGCTCAAGCTCAGGTTTTTTTCAGGACCCAAGGTCCATCTTCTTATCACATTTCCGGAGAGGGACGGCAGGGAGCCCTGGAGGACAAGCGGACTTTTTTGAGGAGGAACGCGGATGCAGACTGTGGAAGAGACGTTGCTCTGTAGCTGCCGATTTTCGCGCGCTTTGGCGCGGGTGGTTGTGGGTAGCGCGCCCAGGAGGGAGAAAGGAACCGGGGGCTGTGACTGCGCCGCCCGCAGGGCCTGAGGGGATGTTCGAGGACGAGCCCCACGCCGAGGGGGCGGCGGTGGTCGCCGCGGCCGGGGAGGCGCTGCAGGCCCTGTGCCAGGAGCTGAACCTGGACGAGGGGAGCGCGGCCGAAGCCCTGGACGACTTCACCGCCATCCGGGGCAACTACAGCCTAGAGGTGAGCGGCGCAGGTGGGGCGGCCGGACAGACCCCCGCCAGGCCCCACCCCCGCCCCGCCCCTCCCCACCCCATCCTCTGGGGTGGTGGGAGTTCCCCACCCAGGAGGGTCGCTGCCCTGCCGGGCGCCGAGAAGTGCGAAGCTGGAAGGGCGGGTGCAGATTGATCGATCCTTTTTTTTTTTTTTCTTTTTTTTGAGGCGGGAAACTGAAGTCCGGAAAAGGAGCTGCTTGTCCAATGTCACACGCCCCTCAGGGGTCCCCTAGACTCCAGACCAGACTCCCTCCGCCCCGCCAGGCGCCACAAACGTCATGGTACTCCCCTTAAATCGATTAAAAAAAACAAAGGATGGTAAAAACTAAAATGAATTGTGTGCCGAGACGCCACTGCCAGCGCCACTGCAGCCCTGGAACAGGTTCCCCTTCCACAGATGAGGAGGCTGAGCCCCGAGAGGCGAAGCTGCCTGCCCGAGGACACAGGGTTGGTGGTGGGGCCGGACCGAGGAGTCTGGGCCACTGAACTTCGCCGTCTGCCTCGCTAGGGCGGAGGTGTGCGATGCTCGCGCTGGAGCGCTGCACGCCCCAGCATCTTGATCTGTAGTACTTGGATGCTGTTTCCCAACAATTCCCTAATCAAGCCTTCCAAAAACATTCCGCCTAAGCTGTCCTGCCTCGTTTAATGCCTTGAGCAGACAAGACCTCTCACCACTTTAGGGTGGGAACACTGGGTTTTAGCTTTATTGGTGGCCGCCCTTTTCTACCCACCCCTTTCGGATTGTTGCAAGAAATCTTTTTATCCTTCTAGAGTCTGGCCTTAAAGAGGATCTGCAGAACAGTAAATAGGAGCAGTATTATGTTGTGCTGTGCGATTTGTATCTAATTCTTTGTGTGTGTGTGTGTGTCTAATTCTTAATCCCTAAATTTCACATAGAGTTCAGCGATGAAGTCATCAAGTGATCCTAGCTTGGAGATGTCTCAAGTCTAAAGCAGAGAATTAAGTGTTGAATTCCCAAAAGTCATCTTTTTTGTAGCACTGTAAATCGAGATATCTGCTAAGATAGAGAGCCATACTTACTGTTTTAAAGATTGGAGTAAATCCTCCAATTTTTACCTCACAAAGGTGACACTCTCCTTTATGTTGTGCAAGATAGGTATTAATTTTTTATATGTGACTCCCTTGCCATCTTTCTACTCCGTCCTTTGCTTTCTCTGCCAAACTTAAAAAAGAAACATAAAACTAAAGTGGTAGAAAGGAACATCAGCATCAATTAAGGCCATGACTGGTGTTTTAAAATTGAGAAAGCTAATGCTAAGAAATTTTAAGAGAACTCTTTCAATAATGCTAGATTTGAAGTGTAGGTGAGAGATCTGTCTTTAGATTAATACTGATTTAGCCTGTTACACTTTACTGAGAGGAGTTTTGTACCCGTTACTGCAACTAACTAAGCTTTGTCACCAAGAGCAAATATCTTCACCTCTTTGACCTGTTACATGCAGAATGAAAATTAGACCAGACAATTCTAAGGTCTCTTCTGGTTCCAGAATTTAAGCATTTTAACATAATATATGCATTTTGCTGTTTGTCTTTTGCCTGCCAGGGAGAAGTTATACACTGGTTGGCATGTTCATTGTATGTTGCATGCCGCAAAAGCATTATTCCTACAGTTGGAAAGGGTATCATGGAAGGAAATTGTGTTTCACTTACCAGAATACTACGTTCAGCTAAGTTAAGGTAAAGCACTTTGATTTTTCAAACGTTGTTTTATATAAGTCCTAAATTTAATTTTAGAATTTAATTTCTCTTTATTTTAAATCATTTAACTTCATTTCATTCTAAGTTTTTTATCATATATGCATCCTTTCCCAATTCTCAGCCTTTCTTCCTCAAATTCTGACTTCAGCCAGAGGCCTCTATACTAAATCTTTTTTATCTGTAATTTTTTCATTAATTTTTTTATATCTGGAAATAATTTCAGGCTTTCAGAAAAGCTGCAAAAATAAGAAAAGTTCAAAGAACACCCATATATTCTTGACCAAGATTGACGTATTATTGACGTTTTACCCCATTTGCTTTGTCATTGAGCTTTCTCTGTTCAATATGTATATCTTTTTGGCCTTTTTTTTTTTTTTTTTTTGGTGAGGAAGATCAGCCCTGAGCTAACATCCATGCCAATCCTCCTCATTTTGCTGAGCAAGACTGGCTGTGAGCTAATATCCGTGCCCATCTTTCTCCACTTTATGTGAGATGCCACCACAGCATGGCCTGACAAGCGGTACGTCAGTGCACGCCCAGGATCCGAACCCCGGGCTGCCAGCAGCGGAGCCCAAGCACTTAACCACTACACCACGGGGTCTGCCCCTCTTTTTCTCTTAAGTAATATTTTTCCTCAACCACTTCAAAGTAGCATACGTTGTAGCCCTTTACCCCTAAATACTTCGGTGTGTATTTCCTTAAATAACTACAGTACACTTATCAACTTCAGCAAAGTTAACATTGATACAATAATTTTATCTAATCTGTCATCTCTAATCTAGTTTTATTAGTTGATCCAATAATGTTATTTATAGCATTTTTTTCTTCAAGTACAGTCTCCAGTCTAAGATCAAGTATTGGCATTCCTTTATCATGTCTCTTTAGTCTCTTTGTTTTTTATTTTTATTATTTTTTTATTTTTTTTATTTTGGTGAGGAAGATCAGCCCTGTGCTAACATCTGCCGATCCTCCTTTTTTTTTTTTTTTTTTCTGAGGAAGACCGGCCCTGGGCTAACATCCATGTCCATCTTCCTCCACTTTATATAGGACGCTGCCACAGCATGGCTTGCCAAGCGGTGCGTCGATGCGCGCCCGGGATCCGAACCGGCAAACCCCTGGCCCCCGCAGTGGAGCGCACGCACTTAACCACTTGTGCCAGCGGGCCGGCCCCCTCTTTAGTCTCTTTTAATCAGGAACGTTTTCACAGCCTTTGTCTTTTATGACATTGACATTTTTGAAGAATATAGTCCACAACCACTTCATCCCCCTTTTAATAGATTATTCCTCCTTTTGGATTTGTCTCGTGTTTCCTTATGATTAGATATAGGTTATACATTCCCAGAAGGAAAACTACATAAGAGATTTTGTGTCCTCAATATCATATTTGGAGGCACATGATATCCATCTGCCTCTCATTGGTGATGTTAACTTTGATCATCTGGTCAAGGTGTTGTCCTGTTTCTCTACTGTATAGTTAGTATTTTTTACCTTGCAACTACTAACAATTGGTGGGTCTTAGCTATAGCTTTTACTTACTCTAGTATTAACCATATGGAACTATTTGCCTGGATACAAAACAAATGAAATGGAGTGATCCAGACTTGGATAGGTGCTAATGTTCTCTGTGTCTGGGTTTTTTACCCGTGACAAAATTATTTGAAGTCATTGTCTATTTGCTATCCTGGATTTCCAGGGTAGAAGAAAAACAAACTTTAAAGTCCTATCCAGGGAGGGAAATTAGGTTTTGTTCATGCTAAATTAAAAAAAAAAAAAATTTGCAGAACAATTTTGGTTTCTATAAATAGAAAAATAATAAAGTCAAGACAATTTTAAAAACTTAGATATCAATTTTTGTCATTGATGATAAGAATAAAATGAAAGTATAATTAAGATTGATGGAGTTTAGGTAATTTTTTAATGGAGCAAAACCTTATCCATTGTAGTATAAAACAATCTGATCGTTTTCTATCAAAATAACTTAAAATTTAGAGCAGTACAAGCTCATGATAAAAATTTGAAATAGTGAAAAGAGTTCTGGAGATGGATGGTGGTGATGGTTGCACAATGGGAATATACTTAATGCCACTGAACTGTACACTTAAAATTGTTAAAATGGCGGGGCTGACTTGGTGGCCTAGTGGTTAAGTTCGGCATGCTCCACTTTAGTGGCCTGGGTTTGGTTCCTGGGCGTGGACCTACACCACTCATCGGTGGCCATGCTGTCTGTGGTGGCGACACACCTACAAAATAGAGGAAGGTTGGCAACAGATGTTAGCTCAGTGCGAATCTTCTTCAGCAAAAAAAATAATAAAATGGTTAAAATGGTAAATTTTATGTTATATATGCTTTTACCACAATAAAAAAAAGATTAAAAAGTTTCAAATAATACAGAAGAGTTGAAAATAGAAAGATGTTTTCTTTTTTTCACTCCCCAGAATTAACCACTATTAATAATTTACTGTTAATAAATTGTCAGAGAAAAAATCTCTTTTTCATTTATTTTTTATTTTTTATTTTTTATTTTTTTTTAAATTTTTTGTTTATTGCAGAACATTGGTTTATAACATTGTATAAATTTCAGGTGTACATCATTATACTTCTATTTCTGCATAGATTACATCATGTTCACCACCCAAATACTAATTACAACCCATCACCACACACATGTGCCGAATTATCCCTTTTGCCCTCCTCCCTCCCCGCTTCCCCTCTGGTAACCACCAATCCAATCTCTGTCTCTATGTGTTTGTTTATTGTTGTTTTTATCTACTACTTAACGAAGGAAATCATACGGTATTTGACCTTCTCCCTCTGACTTATTTCACTTTGCATAATACCCTCAATGTCCATCCATGTTGTCACAAATGGCTGGATTTCATCGTTTCTTATGGCTGAGTAGTATTCCATTGTGTATATATACCACATCTTCTTTATCCATTCGTCCCTTGATGGGCGCTTAGGTTGCTTCCAAGTCTTGGCTATTGTGAATAACGCTGCAGTGAACACAGGGGTGCATGTATCTTTACGCATTGGTGTTTTCAAGTTCTTTGGATAAATACCCAACAGTGGAATAGCTGGATCATATGGTAGTTCTATCCTTGATTTTTTGAGGAATCTCCATACTGTTTTCCATAGTGGCTGCACCAGTTTGCACTCCCACCAGCAGTGTATGAGAGTTCCCTTCTCTCCACATCCTCTCCAACACATGTTGTTTCCTGTCTTGTTAATTATAGCCATTCTGACGGGCGTGAGGTGATATCTCATTGTAGTTTTGATTTGCATTTCCCTGATAGTTAATGATTTTGAACATCTTTTCATGTGTCTGTTGGCTATCTGTATATCTTCTTTGGAGAAATGTCTAAATAAGATCATACTATATGTATTGTTCTGCAGTTGGTTTTCTTACTTTGTATTCTGTAAATCCTTCCATATCAGCATACGTAATTCTACCTCTATATTTTTAATGACTCTAAGATATTTTAAGATGTAAGGATGTTTCATATATTTAGTCAGCCCCTTTTTGATGGCCATTTAGGTTGTATCCAGTACTTTGTGATTACAGACAAGTGAACATCATTGTAAATATGTATTTCAGATAAATTCCTAAAAGAATAGAGATGGATCAAAAGATGTGCTTTTTAAATGTAGATTGATACAAAAAAATTTTTTTAAGTGTCAAATTCTTAATTGCTAAAAGAACAGTTGACCAGCATCAACATATTCATTCAAACAAATAAAAAAGTATTGCAAGTGGGGGCCGGCCCAGTGGCGCAAGCGGTTAAGTGCGCGCGCTCAGCTGTGGCGGCCCGGGGTTTGCTGGTTCGGATCCTGGGCGCGCACTGACGCACCGCTTGTCAAGCCATGCTGTGGCGGCGTCCCATATAAAGTAGAGGAAGATGGGGACGGATGTTAGCCCAGGGCCAATCTTCCTCAGCGAAAAGAGGAGGATTGGCATTGGATGTTAGCTCAGGGCTGGTCTTTCTCACCAAAAAAACAAAAGCAAGTGATTTTGCTATTTGCATTGATTTATAATAATTTGGGCTGTTTTCAAAATATCAACTTTAAATGTAATTTTAAATGATTGTATAGATCTTTATAGACATGGGAAAATACCCATCAAATATTTTAATATCATACTGCAAAACAGTACAGTATAGTAATGTAAGTATAGGTTATAGATACACATGTAAAACTAGCAGATTTTTATTGAGTACTTACCTGTGTCCCAGACACTTACTATATGCTAAGGGTTTGCATGTATTTATTCATTTAATCTCCATAGTAATTCCATGAAATAAATCTCATTTTACAAATGAGGAAATCAAGGCACCAAGAGATCAAATTACTTCCCAGAGGTTATATATACCTCTAAGTGGCAGAGCCTCCCAAGTCCATGCTGTATTACATATATCTGCACACAAATGTGTCTTAGTTATGTCTCTGTTTTGAACTGCATTTATATTCAGTTTCAGTTTGCAAAAAAAAAAAAAACTTACCCAAAGCAACTTCCAGCTTTAAAAAAAGTTTCATGTAAAAATTTGTTTGGCTACTAAGTGTAGTATTTTAAAAAGTAGTATCTGTTGTGCACTTTGAATTTTTAATTCATTTTCATAAAGAAGTTGTCTGCATCTTATTGTTTTAAGTATTGAGAAGTAATTTTTCCACGAGTTTTTCAGTAACTTGTGATTTAAATCAAGATAACTTTCATTCATCCATTATTTTTATATTATGGTAGAACCTGAATAAAAATTTAGTTCATGAAAAATTATTTTTTATACATTTTAATTGGAACATTGATGATGTTAATTTTTTACAAAATAATTTGCTTTTTTTGAGTGCCATTAAAACTCAGTAGTGTGCCAATATTGGGACATATGCCCCATGTTTACCATCTCTACTCTATACTTTGTTTTTGTTTTGTGTATATGTATTAAAATATACATTACGCAAAATTTACCATTTTAAGTGTACAATTCAGTGGCATTAAATACATTCACATTGTTGTGCAACCATCACCACCATCCATCTCCAGAACTTTTTCATTTTCCCAAACTGAAACTCCATACCAATTAAACAATAACTAACCTCTTCCTCCTAGCCCTTGGCAACCACCGTTTTACTTTCTGTCTCTATGAATTTGACTGTTCCAGGTACCTCATGTAAGTGGAATCATACAGTATTTGTCCTTTTGTGACTGTCTTATTTCACTTAGCATAATGTCTTCAAGAAGGCACAGCATATAAATACTTAGTATAATGTCTTCAAGGAAATGGCTGATTCAAAAGCTGGGGCAGACCTATTTTTCTGATGAACCTGGATCAGCTTATTATGCCAGAAAGTAAGGAAGTGCACAGAAAAATGTTGGAGATGTGTCCAAGGGACATAGAAGCTATCTTGAAAAGCCTCCCATTAGTAGTGAAATCTGGGATAATTTGAAAATCCAAACAAATAGGGACAGTAATAGATTATAACTCACTGAATAAAATCTATATTGATGATAAATAGAGGAGAAGGGAAAACTTCCTCACATTAGAATGCCAACTAATAAATGTAGAGAAATGGTCGAGTTAGAAAAAAATCACCATTTTGCAACCTCGTAGTAGTAGTTGGTTGAGGCAAAAATCATCAGTGGATGCTAAAACTAGTGGATAGAAGTTTCATGAGAGCAGAATATTTACATAATTGCAAAGTAGCTCCCTACAAGTCACTTATTAATTACAAAGGGAAAAATAGTAACTTTGAGGTGGAAAACCTGGTAGATCCACCTAAATCAAGTACAGGGTTATCATCAATAATGGGACAAGTGGATATGATCCTCTGAGAAGGATATGACATCACTTATATAATACTCTGTCAAAAATACAAAGCCTAAATCTAATAATGAGGGAAGCATGAGACAAACTCAAATTAGGGACTACGAAATAACTGGCCTGTCCTCTTCCAAAATGTTGGTGTCACAAAAGAGTCTGAGGAACTGTTCCAGATTGAAGGAAACTAAAAGGAAATAACATAAATACAACGTATACTACTGGATTAGATCCTAGATTTGGAAATTAAAAATTGCTATAAAGAACATTATTGGGACAACGGTGAATTTTAAATTTAAATTTAAATATGGATCAATAGTATTTTGTCAATGTAAAATTTTCTAATTTTGATAATTGCACTTGGTTATGTAAAGACAATATCCTGCTTCTCAGAAAATAGAAACTGAAGTATTTATGAGTAAAGGGGCATGATATCCACACCTTACTCTCAGTTGATTCAGAAAAAATTGTATATATGTTATATTAGTTAGGGTTCTCCTAACTAATATATATATATATATATATATATATATATATATAAATAAATAACATATATATATGATATTTATAATATAATTTATATTATATATATGTTAGAGGGATTTATTTTAAGGTATTGGCTCACATGATTGTGGAGGCTTGAAGAGTCCAAAACCTGGGGTAGGCCAGCAGGCTGGAGACCCAGGAAAGAGTTGCAGTTTGAATCCAAAGGCAGTCCACTAGCAGAATTCCTTCTTACTTGGGAGGAGGTCAGTTCTTTGTTCTGTTAAGACCTTCAACTGATTAGGTAAGGCCCACCCGCATTATGAAGAGTAATCTGCTGTACTCAGGAGTCTACTGATCTAAATGTTAATTTCATCCAGAAAAACACTTTCACAGAAACATCCAGAATAATGTTTTTTTTTTTTTTAAAGATTTTATTTATTTATTTTTTTCCCCACCAAAGCCCCAGTAGATAGTTGTCTGTCATAGCTGCACATCCTTCCAGTTGCTGCATTTGGGACACGGCCTCAGCATGGCCGGAGAAGAGGTGCGTCGGTGTACGCCCGGGATCCGAACCCGGGCCGCCAGCAGCAGAGCGCGCGCACTTAACTGCCAAGCCACAGGGCCGGCCCCCAGAATAATGTTTGACCAAATATCTGGGCACCGTATACATCTTTTTAAACCATACTTAATCCCTAAATAAAGACAATAACAAGATCATTCTTTCACCTAACATAATATAAGTATCCTGCATACATCCAAAAACACACTAATTCTTTCCCCAAAAGAGGATCCAAAGTCCTTGGGTTATGTTTACTCTTCTCCTTGATATCCTATAACTTAAATACTATAAGGTCAATACATACTATGTTACATGACAAAGGGATAAGAGGAAAGAATACAAAGATATTTGATATATATATATACACACACACAAACATATTTATAACAAAACATGAAAGAAATACTCATGACAATTACAGTCCTCATTTCTATAACTGGTCACATGGTTGTAGTTGGTATTTGTAACTACCTTCTTTCACTGTCCAGTCCATATTTCCTTTGCCCTCAGCAAGCACCTCAGCGGATTGTGGTTCTTTACTTGGTGGGGTGACCCAGATCGTCATTCCTGAAGAGTTTGGGCCATTAGTAGTCCTGCCTGGATTGGATTGTTGTAGTTTTCCATTGACTTTAATCACAGGGCGTCATGATACTAAGTGATGCCCTAAGGGATCTCCTGTATTCTTCTCTTCTTTACCTCCATTGTGGAGTAGAAGTCCAATTGCTCCTTGATAGTTCAGATCAATGACTCCACCTAGCACGGTAGCTCCCTTCTTTGGCTGTTGCTTTAGAGGCATAAGGAGCCCAAAGTGGCCAGATGGCAGTCTTAACTTTCAGGTCAATGGATCATTGTTGTGTCTCTTGGTGGAAGCATTCATCCCTTTGGAACTAAGTCTTCTAGGCCAACAGAGCATATGTTATGGGGTCAGGAAGCAAAAATTTTGCTAGTGGGTCATGAGGGGTAATAATGAGTGGTGCCACTCCCATTTCCATCCCTTGATTCCTGATTCAGAGCATATACAGCCTCCTGAAGAACCTTGCCCGAGCCGTGCAAGATATTGCCTCCTAGCTGGCACTGTAACTGAGTCTTCAAAAAGTCATTCCACAGTTCTGTCAAGCCAGCTGCTTCAGGATGGTGGGGAACATGGTAAGACCAGTGAATTCCATGAGTATGGGCCTGTTGCCGCACTTTATTTGCTGTGAAGTGAGTTCCTTGATCAGAAGTAATGCTGTGTGGAATACCGTGACAGTGCATGAGGCATTATATAAGTCCATGGATGGTTGTTTTGGCAGAAGACTAATTTTGTAGTTGTGCATTTCCTATTAAAAAAATAAAACCAAGGGGCTGGCCCTGTGGCCTAGCGATTTAATTCATGCGCTCCGCTTTGGCGGCCCAGGGTTCGTGGGTTCGGATCTCGGGCATGGACCACTGCACCGCTTTATCAAGCCATGCTGAGGCAGCATCCCATATAGAGTAGAGGAAGATGGGCACAGATGTTAGCCCAGGGTCAGTCTTCCTCAGCAAAAAGAGGAGGATTGGCAACAGTTAGCTCAGAACTAGTCTTCCTCACAAAAAAAATAAAATAAAAAAATAAAACCAAAAAAGAGAAGCATCATTCAAATGGTATTGTGATATGTATCTTTGTATAGATATTTTTGTCTATATCTTTGACTTTCTCCTTAGTTTAGATTCTTATAAAAGCAATTTTTGGATGAAATGATTTGAGCATTTTTAAGGCTTTTTATTCATGTTGCCAAATCATCTCTAGAAAGGTGAACAAATTACTACTTCTAGAACATTTCACTGTACCCTTTTTGGAGTAGTATTTTTGGTTTATTAAACAGCCTTATTGAATTATAACTTACATACCATACAGTTCATCTATTTAAAGTGTACGTTCAACAGTTTTTCATATATTCACCACAACAACTTTAGAACATTTTCATCCCCCCAAAAAAAATCCTCATACCCATTAGAATTCTCTCCTTATTCTCTGCCCTCCCCTACCCCTATCCTCTGGCAACCACTAATCTACTTTCTGTCTCTATTGATTTATCTATTCTGGACATTTCCTATAGGTGAAATCATACAATATATGGTATTCCTTTGTGATTGGCTTCTTTTACTTAGCATAATGTATTCAAGGTTCATCCATGTTGTAGCATGTATCAGAACTTCATTTTTTTTGGCCGAATAATATTCCATTGTATGGATATACCACATTTTGTTTATCCATTTATTAGTTGAAGGACATTTGAGTTGTTTCCACCTTTTGGCTAGTATGAATAATGCTGCTATGCACGTTTGTGTACAAGTTTTTGTGTGGACATATATTTTCATTTCTCTTGGGTATATATATGTATGAGTGGAATTGTTGGGTCATATGGTAACTCTGTGTTTAACCTTTTGAGGAACTGTTGGACTGTTTTCCAAAGTGACCACCAGTTTACATTCCCACCATCAGTGTATGAGGATTCCAATTTATCGACATCCTTGCCAATACCTATTATCTGTCTTTTTTATTACATCCATCTTAGTAGGCCTGAAGTGGTATCTCATTGTGGTTTTAATTTGTGTTTCCCTGATGGCTCATGATGGGGAGCATCTTTTCATGTGCTTATTAAAGTAGTGTATTCTTTATAACAGAATCCCAGTGAACGGAATTGTTTGAAAGCTGTGAATTTTACTTCTTTTTTTTATTATTTTATTTATTTATTTATTTATTTATTTATTTTTTAAGGAAGATCGGCCCTGAGCTAACATCTGCCAATCCTCCTCTTTTTGCTGAGGAAGACTGGCCGTGGGCTAACATCCGTGCCCATCTTCCTCTGCTTTATATGGGATGCCGCCACAGCATGGCTCGCCAAGCGGTGCGTTGGTGTGCACCCGGGATTCGAACCCGGGCCACCAGCAGCAGAGCGCGCTCACTTAACCACTTGCGCCACTGGATCGGCCCCTACTTGCTTCTTATTTTAGTTTTAAAAATCACAATCATAGTTTGTGATTACAATGCTGTAAGTTTTTTTGTTTTCAGACACTCTGATGCACTTTGTTCCAGGTTAGGGCAGCCATTTTTGGATTTATATGAGGATGTATCAGTCAAGGCTCTTGTTTATAAAAAACAGATACCAACTACCAACTTTGCTAATGTAAGGAGAAAAGAAATTTACTAGAAGGGTATTGGATAGCTTACAAAGTCTTTAGGGTGACTTGAGAAATTAGGCTTGGAAAATGGCCAGGAACAAAAGGAGCTGGCTACATTCCCAAAAAGCATATCACAGAATCCATCTAACAAGGACACAGCTTGCATGGCCAGCAATGCCATCCCTGGACATTGCCGCTATTTTTCTCCCTAGGAGCTAAATATTGCTATTGATCCTGCTGTAAGAATGTACCACTTTGTTAATTCTCTGCACCACCAGCTCCAGATTCAAAATTCCAAGCAGATATAGCTGATCAGGGACCTCAGGTTTTATGCATTCACCCTAACTTCCAGAGAAGCTGATCTGTCTAGTAGAAGGCAAGACTCAAAAGTGGGGAATTCCTCAAAGGAAAGGATTTCACCTGCTAAGCATCACCCACCTCCAAAACAAAGTCGTCTATAAGAGGCTATAATTTGTTAGCCAAAAAAAAAAATTTTGTAATCTGGCAAAATTCTTTTGGTGCTATTGATAAGAACCTTTTAAAGAGACTCTTAGATTCTTAGATTTCACTCAGCCTGTTTGGGGTATGAATACCTATGGACAATTAGCTCATGATGTCTTCTATCATGTTTTTTAAAAAAATTACCATTATCACTCTGTATATAGTGCTAGACACTTAAATGACCTTTAACACTACAAATTTTCTATCTAAGACTGTAGTAACATGGGGACATAAAAAATATACTCATAATTGAATAAGCCAGAAAGGTGGAGTAATAATCTATTAAGTGATTTTCTGGGTAGGTACTACCTTCTTAGTTTATGTTTGGTGGTGAAACCACACACTGGAACACAAACACTTGAATTTTATTCATTTATTTTTTTTGTGAGGAAGATCAGCCCTGAGCTAACATCCATGCCAATCCTCCTCTTTTTGCTGAGGAAGACTGGCCCTGGGCTAACATCTGTGCCCATCTTCCTCCCCTTTATATGGGACGCCGCCACAGCATGGCTTGTCAAGCGGTGCCTTGGTATGCTCCTGGGATCCGAACCCGGGCCACCAGCAGTGGAGCACATGCACTTAACCGCTATGCCACGGGGCCGGTCCCACACAACACTTGAATTTTATTTCTAACCTGTAACAGTCTGGTGCTTTGTGATCCATGTCCAGAATCCACCACTTGTGAGATTCTGTGTTTTCTTCAAACTAATTTTGTGAACTCATCAATCTATTGACTAACATTTACTTTGTAATTTTTATGCAGATCATTGTCTAGGTGCTGTAGAAAATGAAAGAAGTAGATACTGTCACTCTCTGCATAGTAGAAGACATTTTTATGTAATGACCATTGATTCAAAATCTACATTCCCATGGTGATTCTGGGAACAAAAGCAATTTCATAGTACTTGGGAGTAAGGTTTTTGGATTTTGTTTCCTTTTTCTTTTTTTTGATAAATTCAGGCTTTTTGGTAAAGATTCTTAGGCATAAATAGAATGTTTCCTTTTCCATCTGTTATATGGACTCATTTGTTAATAGTTATTGTTACTATTATTATTATTTTAAATTGTATTGAGGTCATAATCATTTATAACATTGTGAAATTTCAGTTGTACATTATTATTTGTCAGTCACCATATATATGTGCCCCTTTACCCTTTATGCCACCCCCCAACCCCCTTCCCTTCTGGTAATCACTAATCTGTTCTCTTTGTCCATGTGTTTGTTTATCTTCCACATGTGAGTGAAATCATATGGTGTTTGTCTTTCTCTGTCTGGCTTATTTTGCTTAACATAATACCCTCAAGTTCCATCCATGTTGTTGCAAAAGGGATGATTTTGTCTTTTTTTTTAATGGCCGAGTAGTATTCCATTGTATACATATACCACATCTTTCTCCATTCAGTTGATGGGCACTTGGGTTGCTTCCATGTCTTGGCTATTGTGAATAATGCTGCAACGAACATAGGGGTGCATAAGTCTCTTAGAATTGTGGATTTCAAGTTCTTTTGATGAATACCCAGTAGTGGGATAGCTGGGTCATATAGTATTTCGATTTTTAATTTTTTGAGAAATCTCCATACTGTTTTCCATACTGGCTGCACCAGTTTGCATTCCTACAAGCAGTGTATGCGGGTTTCCTTTTCTCCACATTCTCTCCAACATTTGTTGTTTTTTGTCGTGATAATTATAGCCATTCTAACAGATGAAAGGTCATATCTCATTGTAGCTTTGATTTGCATTTCCCTGATGATTAGTGATGTTGAACATCTTTTCATGTGCCTGTTGGCCTATATGGACTCATTTTAAGGTTGCTTTTTTTTCTATTTTTTTAGTTTAATACAGTTTTTTAATAAAATGAAAAAGTGGATGGACATGTCAAACCTGCCGCAAGAATTTCGTGAACGTATAGAAAGGCTAGAAAGAAATTTTGAGGTGTCTACTGTAATTTTCAAAAAATTTGAGCCAATTTTTTTAGATATATTTCAAAGTCCATATGAAGAGCCACCAAAGTTACCACGAAGCAGAAAGCAGAGGTGAGACCCTTAATCCTTGTATAATTCACATAAAAATTATGATACAAACTTATTAAGGGAATTTGCATTTTTAAAAGTCTACTTTTTATCAGAAGTATCCATCTGCAAAAAACTTAAATTTCTTTTTAAATCCATCTATAATTACCCACATCTGGAAATTCAGGGTAATACTTTTACTTATTTTTCTATGTTCTGCTTATTTTATGCAAATTAGAAAGGCTTATTTATTTAAGTCCATTTAATGAAACATAGATTGTCTTTTGTGAATGGAATTTTGTATGTAATTTGACTTTATTATTATTTATATTTGCTGTTTCAATTTAAATGACAATTGTGGAGTGATATTTAGCTACCTAGTCAGATAAAAAGTGCATTTTTTTTCCATTTTTAGGAGGATTCCTTGCAGTGTTAAGGATCTCTTTAATTTCTGTTGGACGCTCTTTGTTTATACTAAGGGTAAGGTGATACTTTCAGTGGTTTTACATTTCTGCTGTGGGAACTTGGTGTTATTTGACATGAAAAGTTTCTGGTTTTTGTGTCTTTTTTTTTCTTATAAAGGTAATTTTCGTATGATTGGAGATGATTTAGTAAACTCTTATCATTTACTCCTGTGCTGCTTGGATCTGATTTTTGCCAATGCCATTATGTGCCCAAATAGACGAGACTTGCTAAATCCCTCATTTAAAGGTAAGACCTTATTTGTTTTTGAAAACTGATAATTAATTTTTAGAAAAAGAGTTTTAAAAATTGACCATATTCTTTCCCCCCCTATTGCTCTTCATACCCTGTCACACTAGGTTTACCATCTGATTTCCATACTGCTGACTTTAGGGCTTCTGAAGAGCCTGCCTGCATCATTGCTGTACTGTGTGAACTGCATGATGGACTTATAGTAGAAGCAAAAGGAATAAAGGAGCACTACTTTAAGCCATATATTTCAAAACTCTTTGACAGGAAGGTACTGTACTTATAATTAACTGACTGAGGTTTTTTGTTGTTTTTGTTAAAGCTTCAGTGCATGGTTGTGTATCCTAGTTGTTAGTTTTAAATGACAGATTTTTAGGGGTCAGCAGCAGCAGTTTCAAAGGGAAAAACAATGTTTTTAGCAAGTTCTCAACGTTATAGGACTCAGGATTCCCAGGTCTCAGTCTCTGCTGTGATACAGAATTGTCCTATGATCTATGATGTGTGAAACTGAGCTGTTGAAGAATGTGACCAGTCATATGTACTGGCAAGTAAACACACTGTCAGAGGCAACCGTAGGAGGTTCTGATAAAGAACTATGAAGAACAGAGCATCAGAGTAAGCCTGATAAAGAATTATGAAAAGCAGGAGGTCAGAGTAAGCTAATTTACTGCCACAATTTGAATAACTGCTATTGACTAAAAGTAGGATGATGCATAACAACTGTAGCTTTAATTTCATATAAATAGAGCAGAAAATCCCTTATAGTTTTGTAGCTCCTTACAGGCTACCTACATGCATTCTGGATTTTTTTTTCTCAGTAATTTACTTAGCTGTTTCTGTATTTATGAATTGGCTTGTTCCCTTGGGTCTCAAGTTCTTATTTCCCCTACATTGAGCTGTTTAATCCAGTTAGGCCTTGAGTTTTCTTGTTGGTGAAAAAACAGATTTGGATTAGCTCATTCCTGTCGTCCCCCTGTTTGCAAATATTATGAGATTTTTCTTTGAGCATAAAGTCTTGCCTTACTGGGTGGTTCTCTTATATAAACTTTTGTATTTAGTCTTATCTTTACTCGAGTACATACATATATATTTGTGTGTGTGTGTGTGTAACGGCTCATTGTCTGTATGTTAAACATCTCCGGCGAAGTAAACTTTTAAAAGAACCGGAGGATTATGTCCATTGTGCTCTGCAGAAGCAGCACACTAGGGGCCCCTCGGTATGATGACCATACATCTTGGGTTGCCTGGATTATCTGGTTCTTGGCTGTTGTCTTAGTGTAATTATTATAGCACCTGCTTTCACTCCAAACTACCCTAGTTTGGACAATGGTCCTCCTACCTAATGGGCCACAGATGTTTTGTTTGGCCTATGTAGGGTGTTCTTTATTTTTATTTTGTTTAATGTTTAGTTTACATATAAAGACCTTTTGTATGAAAATCTTTTAAAAATCAGAAGCTATTGGAAACTGGGTTGGAATTTCTTACATGAATTTCTACATGGGTAACTCTTGTCAAGCTAAATGATGGCCACTTCTTTTAGGATGGAAAGTGTGCTTTGTGTCCTCTTCATTTATGTATGTTGAACCCTGACCCTTGAAGCCATTTGAGTTTGCAACCTCTGATGTGTAGTAATCTGAGTATAGTGTGGGTACACAGAAAATATTAATAACAGTGTAGTTTTTTTCTCTTACCAGCAACGGTACCTTTATTCTCTTTGAATCTTTTACTTGTCTGACACATATAATCATTCAGTAAATGTTAATTTCCCTTCTCCATAGACCAGTGTTTAAAACTGGACAGCTTTCATCAGCATCACTTGGGGAATTTGTTAAAAAGTGCTGCCTCAGCTCAGGTCTTGAGGTCCATCAATCTGCATTTTTAACAAGTTCCTATAAGTGATTCTTTCTTTCTTTCTTTTTTTTTTTTTTTTCGTGAGGAAGATTGTCCCTGTGCTAACATCTGTGCTAGTCTTCCTCTATTTTGTATATGGGATACCGCCACAGCACAGCTTGCTGTGCGGTATGTAAGTCTGCACCTGGGATCCAAACCCCAAACCCTGGGCTGTTGAAGCAGAGCACATGAACTTAATCACTACGCCACTGGGCCAGCCCCCTAAGTGATTATCATGTCACTAAAATTTGGAAACCACTGCCATAGACTAACTTCAAAGTATTTTTAAAACTTGACTTTAAATGTTTTATAGTATTTTATTTGCATGCTCAATAGGATTTACTGGTCTGAAAGAAATATTTAGTAATTCTGTTTTATGTATGTGTTATTTATAACAACTACCAATGTGAAAATTTAGATAAGTGTCATGTCTTTGTGTGTATGTTAATATGCTTAATTATATGATGTCATAAAATGACTTTTTCTTCCCAGATTTTGAAAGGAGAATGCCTCCTAGACCTTTCCAGTTTTACTGATAATAGGTAAGTAATCTAGCACTAAATGGTATATGGCATTTTATAAGCTGTCAATAGTGATTTGTTGCAATTTCTAAAGTGAAACATTATATCAACATAACTCCTCCAAATTCAAGTTCCTTCTGAGTTAGTGGCATTGAGTGTGTGTTTTCATTAAGCCTTGTTGTCTTTAAGTACCTTTATTCTAAGAAACCATTGGCAGGTAAAACAGCTGCTCTCCTGATAAGCTCACATGGACTCAATGACTTCTGTATTTGATTTTACATTGTTTTATTAATCAAATGTTGGCAAATTCAGAATGTGCTTATATTTCAAAGCCACTATTGGTTCTTTAGTGATCAGATCTTAATTAGGTTCAACTAGATTTCAGATTAAGTATATATTCTCTTTTCATTTACTTTTCAAAGTATTTTATTGCTGTGTATGTGAATGTGAAGAATATCCATAATCAGATAGGAACCTCTGATACGTTAGATGGGTAGAGTTAATAAAAACTAGAAAGTCATCAGCTTTTCCAGGCTGTGGAGTCCAAATCTATCTTCAAGTCGGGATAAATCCATTGTGTAACTTAGTTTTATTCTAGCAGCTTAAAATAATTCTCTTTTCAGCAAAGCAGTGAACAAGGAGTATGAAGAGTATGTTTTAACTGTTGGTGATTTTGATGAGAGGATCTTTTTGGGAGCAGATGCAGAAGAGGAAATTGGAACTCCTCGAAAGTTCACTGGTGATGCCCCATTAGGGAAACTGACAGCACAGGCTAATGTGGAGTGTAACCTTCAGCACTTTGAAAAAGTAATATAACCTAGCCTGGCCTCAGTCTTGAATGATCTTTTTCTCTCTGTGTGTGATTCTACTAACAGCAGAAGCATCTTTCAAGTTAAATCTTGAGTTTCTTCTATTAATTCATATTTTTCATGAAAGCCTTAAAAGGTAATTTTTATAACTATAGCGCTTAGTATTTTTACCTCATTTCTTGCTATTTTTCATATTTTGGATATATTTACCCACAATGCCTGTGTTTTTCAATGAAGTATGTGTCTTTTGACATAAAGGATTTATGCTTTCTTACCATTCTTTCTTTGCATCACTTTAGCCACTGTTCTGTTGCTTTAAAATTTAGTTTGCTTTCCTACTCGTGACAAACTATGTGCTCTTCCCAAACTTCAGCCATGTGACTCTGGGCTTGATTGTTAATAGCCAAGGCTTAATTCTGTATTTATGTGTGAAATGGGTTGGAGGATGAGGTCTAATGGAAAATTCGCTGGTTTAGAATGTAGAAAACCTAAGTTTTAGTCCAAGCTCTGCCATTAACTTTGTTAGCTTAAACAAGTTCTTTAACTTCTCTGTGCTTGCTTCCTCATATCTAAAATGAAAATGTGTATGTTGTATTTCAAATCAGTGTTATGAAGATAAAATGAGATTGTAGGTAGAAAGTACTTTGAAAAAGTGTTACTCAAATGTAAGGGTGTTATTAGCATAGTATTGGTAAAAATTTGGTGGGTAACCATAAAAGGGGGAAAAGGTAACCTACTAAATATGAATAAAGAAGATGATATATGTAGTGAATTAAACACATAATGAGGGGGGAAGGTAACTTCTTAATCTCATAGATTTTTCTTTTCTGACAGAAAACATTTGCACCTTCTACCCCACTGACGGGACGACGATATTTACGAGAAAAAGAAGCAGTCATTACTCCTGTTGCTTCAGCCACCCAAAGTGTGAGCCGGTTACAGGGTATTGTGGCTGGACTGAAAAATGCACCAAGTGAACAACTTATAAATATTTTTGAGTAAGTACATTATTATTATTTTTCTAAATGTCTCTTTTCAATTGGATTCTGTATTTTATGCTAATTTTGGTATATTTAGAATTCTTGAGCTAGTAGATATACATTTGGCAAGTTTTACTATACCATTTCAACACAAAGTATGTTGATCTAAAATCAGATAGAAGTACCTACTGAAAATATGTATATATTGGGGCCGGCCCATGGCTTAGCAGTTAAATGTGCACTCTCTGCTGCTGGCGGCCCGGGTTCGGATCCTGGGCGCGCACCAATGCACCGCTTCTCCAGCCATGCTGAGGCTGCATCCCACATACAGCAACTAGAAGGATGTGCAACTATGACGTACAGCTATCTACTGGGGCTTTGGGGGAAAAAAAGGAGGAGGATTGGCAGTAGATGTTAGCTCAGAGCCGGTCTTCCTCAGCAAAACAAGAGGAGGATTAGCACGGATGTTAGCTCAGGGCTGATCTTCCTCACACACACACAAAATATATATATATATATATATATATATATATATATATATATATATATATATATATTTCATATTATTACAGTCGACTTTTAAGGTTAAATATACCTTAAAGTTTATTTAGCTCTGGCATTCCACTTTTGTTAACTACCCCTAAGTTATGCATTATTGTTTTTCTTTTTACATTGACTTTATTTTTTTTTATTTTATTTTATTTATTTATTTATTTTCCTCCAAAGCCCCAGTAGATAGTTGTATGTCATAGCTGCACATCCTTCTAGTTGCTAGTGGGACGCGGCCTCAGCATGGCGGTGTGAGGATGCGTGCCCAGGATCCGAACCCGGGCCGCCAGTAGCGGAGCGCGCACACTTAACCACTAAGCTACCGGGCCGCCCTTTACATTGACTTTAAATGGGTTCAATCAAATGTCCATCAAATGGGGGACTGATTACATATTGATGGCGCAACCATAAAATGGAATTTTATGCAATTGTTTAAGAAAAAGAAGCATGTTTCCTAGTAAAGATGGTAGAATGAACCCAGATCAGAGAACCTTCTTTCCTAATACCTAATGAAATAAGAGAATAGTAAAAACCAGCAAACTATTTACCAGGAGTAAGCAAATGAGGAGAGAGATATGATTTCATGCTATAAATTTCCAAAGTGGTGGTCAAGAAAGCAAATGAATGGTTCTGGCATGCTCAACCCCAAGAAGCATTACTGGGGAAAGAGAGTATGTTGATAGGATCTTGAGAATGTCATTAATACGCCAGACTGCAGAGAAACAAATGGGCTGAGTAGGCAGATGGGTAAAAAGCCATAGAAACCTCCCCTAGTGAAAGTCAGAAGAAATCGTGGCCAAAATATGAAAAACTCCAAGGGCCTGCCGCTTTCCAAGGTTTTATGTTGATTTGGGGAGATATCCTCATAGAGTTAGAAGATATCCCTTACTAGGTATAGTGAACCCTGGAATGGGGCCATGTAATTCAATCTCAGAAGAGAAGGCAAAGCTCTAGTCCTCCAACAAAAGCTGCACAAAAGCTGTAAGGAAGACTTTCACGAAGATCTATCCTCATAGCATTTGAATGCATAGGTCTGGACTGAACTACCCATTTAAGCATGAAAAGTTGAAAAGAAGTGGCAAGACAGCTATGCAAACATTTTATAGCAACAAGAGAAGAAGGGAACGGAAACATAGAATGCAAAAGACAAAGAGTCTAGAAACAAATGGGAAGATATTCCATGTTGATGGATTGGAAAATTTAATATTATTAAAATGTCCATATTACCCAAAGCAATCTACAGATTCAATGCAATCTCTATCAAAATCCCAAAGGCATTTTTTACAGAAATAGAAAAAAAATCCTAAAAATCATACGGATTTTCTAAGAACCTTTAATAGCCAAAACAATCTTGAGAAAGAAGAACAAAGTGGGAGGCCTCATACTTCCTAATTTCAAAACGTATATTACAAAGCTACAGTAATCAAAACAGTGTGGGATTGGCATAAAGACAGACATGTAGACCAAAGGAACAGACTAGAGAGCTCCAAAATAAACCTCTCCGTACATGGTCAAATGATCTTTGACAAGGGTGTGAAGACTATGCTATGGGGAAAGGATAGTCTCTTCAACAAATGATGTTAGGAAAACTTGATGTCCACATGCAAAAAGAATGAAGATAAACACTTATCTTACACCATATACAATTATAGTTAACACAAATGGATTAAACACTTAAACGTGACACAAAACTATACCACTAGAAGAAAACATAAGGGAAAAACTTTATGACATTAGAATGAGCAATGATTTCGTGGATATGACACCAAAAGGACAAGTAACAAAGGCAAAAATAAACAAGTGGGACTACATCAAGCTTAAATACTTCTGCACAGTAAAGGAAATAATCAACAGGGTGAAAAAACAACCTCCTGGAATAAAAGAAAATAATTGCAAACCATGTAGCAGATAAGGGGTTAAGAGCCAAGCTGTATAAAGAACTCCTACAACTCAATAACAAACAAACAAAAAAATTCACCTGATTAAAAAATGGGCAAAGGACTTGAATAGACATTTCTCCAAAGAAGATATACAGATGGCCAACAAGCGTATTCTCAAAATTCTCAACATTACCAGTCATCAGGGAAATGCAAATTAAAACCACAATGAGACCTTGCCTGCGCCCTCCCCGAACCAGCGGTTCTCCACGCATCCAGCTTATGGCGAGATGTGCCTCGCACCAAGGGAGCGGACATGGGCAGAGCGATGGTGGCCAGGCTTGGACTGGGGCTGTTGCTTGTGGCGCTGCTCTTACCCACGCAGATTTATTCAAATCAAACAACTGTTCCAAACACACTTTGAAGTAACACCTCCCGGAGTACCTCGGCTGCCCCAAATCCAGCTAATGTCACCACCAAGCCAAGTAGCGGTGCTCTGCAGTCAACAGCCAGTCTCTTTGTGATCTCATTCTCCCTTCTGCATCTCTACTGTTAAGAGACTCAGGCCAAGAAACATCTGTACTTCTCCATCTTGTACACCCAATCCAAATGGCATGTAGATGTCCAGTGTGGCAAGGAAAAAACAGGTCTTAATCGAATGTGCTAATTCCACACTTTATTTTATTGACCCAGAAAATGTTGAAGATCCCAAATTTGATTGACTTGAAGAGCATGTGAAAGATTTGACTAGAGGATGAATGCCAATATTAAATCTGCTGGAGTTTCATGTACAAGATTATAAGATGAAGAGAGACAACCTCCAAAAATTTTAAGAGATGATTTCCTGAAACGTAGCTTAAGAAATATGGGCACATAAAACTCTACCTTGAGGGGGCCGGCCCGGTGGCGCAAGTGGTTAAGTGCGTGCGCTCTGCTTCGGTGGACCGGGGTTCACAGGTTAGGATCCCGGGCGTGCACCGACACACCGCTTGGCAAGCCATGCTGTGACCGATATATATATATGGCGCCATATATATATATGGCGTCCCATATAAAGTAGAGGAAGATGGGCGCGGATGTTAGCCCAGGGCCAATCTTCCTCAGCAAAAAGAGGAGGATTGGCGTTGGATGTTAGCTCAGGACTGGTCTTCCTCACAAAAAAAAAAACTCTACCTTGAAAGTAAGAATAGATTTTATCTTATCTAGAGATCAAGGATGGGATGTGAAACAGATATTCAGTTTTCATTTGGTTCTTTAAATCTACAAGGCCATAAAATATAAAATAGGTAATATGAAAAGCTTCCATGATTCTATGTACATTAGAAGGAACTTCCAGGTGTCACTGTAAATCCTCAGTGTATTGTTTCAACAGCACTAATTTTTTTTTTTTTTAAGATTTTATTTATTTTTTCCCCCCAAAGCCCCAGTAGATAGTTGTATGTCATAACTGCACATCCTTCTAGTTGCTGTATGGGATGCGGCCTCAGCATGGCCGGAGAAGCGGTGCGTTGGTGCGCACCCGGGATCCGAACCCGGGCCGCCAGCAGCGGAGCGCGCACACTTAACTGCTAAGCCGTGGGGCCGGCCATCAGCAGCACTAATTTAATGCTGATGTACTCTTCAAGTTTTACATTGTTAAGCTATCACTGTTCTCTTGAAAACTGAACTGTTTTCCTCTGAGGCTTTGGATTTGACATTGCATTTGACTTTATGTAGTAATTGGCATGTGCCAGAGTAATGATGGATTGGAATTGCCCCTAAATCCAAGCATAATATCACCTGTATTCAGCAAGAGCGCCAGATTCGTTTAACTGAACTGATTCCAAAGAGTAGAAGTGTGTTGACCTCAACTAATTTCAAAATGCTTTCTATGTCAGCCTATGTTGAATACTTCTTACAATTTAAAAAGTGGTCTGTTTTGAGGGTAAAATTGACAAATCTTGAAGTTAAAAAGGCAAATATGTGAAGGAGCTGAAACGGTAAATCAAGTATTTGGGAAGTGGAGACTGGAAGCTAACTTGCATGAAGTTCAGAAAAACTTTTATGCTCTTTCTGTAAATACTTTTCTTAAAAACTATGAATCAGAATAGCCACGTCTGGAGCACTTTCTGTTATCAGTCAATATTTTTAGAAAGTTAGAACCTGGTCCTAAGCCTAAAGTGGGCTTGATTTTGGAAAGTAAATCTTTTCACAACTGCCTCGATGCACAAAAACCTTTTTAAAAATAGACACTCCCTAAAGTCTTCTGTTTGCATGGTCACACACTGATGCTTAAATGTTCCTGTATCTGATATGACCACAGTAGTCTTCATAACCAGTCATCATTTTTTCCATCTTTAGAAACCTACACCGAAACAACAGCACCCAACAGATCTGGAGTTAGTGTGTATGAATGAACATTCTCTTTTGTTTCATATCTGAATGCTGTACATCCATTTTGGATTGTATATTGTGTTTGTGTATTTCTGCTTTGATTCATAGTAATTTCTCATGTTATGGAATTGACTTGCATTGAACACAAACTGTAAATTAAAAATGGCTGAAAGAGCAAAAAAAAAAAAAAAACCACAGTGAGATATCAGCTCACACCCATTAGAATGACCACTCTGAAAAAAACAAAAAATAACAAGTGTTGGTGAGTATGTGGAGAAATTGAAACTCTGGCCCACTGTTGGTGGGATTGTAAAATCATGTAGCTTATATGGAAAACAGTATGGAGAGTCCTCAAATAATTAAAAATAGAATTTTTATGACCTAGAAATCCCACTTCTGGGTATATATCCAGAAGAATTGAAAACAGGCTCTCCAAGAGATGTTTGTACACCTGTTGCAGCATTACTCACAATAGCCAAGATGTGGAAGCAACCTAAATGCCCATGAACGGATGAATGATATAGAAAATTTGGTTTATGTATACAATGGAATATTATTCAGCCTTAAAAAGAAGGAAATCCTTTCATTTATTTATTTATTTCTTTTTTGCGGAAGATTGGCGCCCTGTGCTAACATCCGTTGCCAATCTTCCTTTTTTTCTTTTTTCTCCCCAAAGCCCCGGTACATAGTTGTTTATCATAGTTGCAGAGTTGTAGCTTTTCTATGTGGGACGCCGCCTCAGCATGGCTTGATGAGCAGTGAGTAGGTCCGCCCCCAGGATCCGAACCAGCGAACCCTGGGCCGCTGAAGCAGAGCACGAGAACTTAATGGCCACTCCGCTGGGCCAGCCCCAGGAAATCCTTTCATATCCTACAACATGGATGAGCCTTGAAGACATACTAAGTAAAATAAGCCAATCACAAAAACAAATACTGCATGATTCCACTTATATGAGGTATCTAAAGTAATCAAACTGATAGAAACAGAAAGTAGAATGGTAGTTGCCAGGGTTTGGGGAGGGAGGAAATGGGGAGTTGTTTAATTAGGTATAGAGTTTCAATCATGCAAGATGAAAAAGTTCTAGAGATCTAATATACAACAATGTGCACATAGTTAACAATACTTAAAAATTAAGAGGGTAAATTTGTTATGTGTTTTTTTATACCACATAAAAAAATGACAACCTAGTTGGAAGAAAACAGATCAAGAGGCACAGCTTTGCATTAGAAGAATGTGATAAGAACACAAAATATTTTTGCCG
Organism: Diceros bicornis minor; assembly: GCF_020826845.1. Taxonomy (NCBI): domain Eukaryota; kingdom Metazoa; phylum Chordata; class Mammalia; order Perissodactyla; family Rhinocerotidae; genus Diceros; species Diceros bicornis. Next base: position 22,963,041 of record NC_080758.1, read on the forward strand.
TGTGTGCTATATACTGCTCTGCACGAGATACTGGTCTGTTTGAACATGGGATTGGGGTCCTGAACCCTGCACTAGTTATTTGGCTTTGGGCAAATCACTTTCTCACATCTTGGATTTGTTTATCATGTCTGAATTAAGACTTGTCTTCTGTGTTTGAATGATAGAAAGGTAAGAATTAATAATGTAAAGGTAACAAAGTTAATTGCTTCTTGCCTAGTGTCTTTTTTTTAGTGCTGTGTTTTTCTATTTGTTATTTTTTTGGCTTTGATAAGAACTACCTACATGCAGTTTATGGTTCTACAACCACACACACACACACACACACACAGCGCTACATCATCTATTTTTTTTTCCTTTCATGTTAACATTTTATTTAAACCAATACAAGCACTATACTTAATGGAAGACTCCAAAATAAACATGCAATGTGAACTAGCAGAGACTGAAATCACAGCTTAAGAAGTTGGGCCAGTTGTTGATTTTGTTAAACGATGACAAGGAACGGTTAAAATTGATGAGACTAAACCATTCATGTTTCAAGCCTCCTAAATGAGATTGTATTGGACCATCTAGTTCGGTGGAAACTGCTCTGACATGTTAGTGATCTCAGACAATATTCAAGTAATTATACATGTGTGAGCTATATTCTAGAAAGCAAGAAAACACAGTTTCTATCACAACTTCAATGTAGTTGTTTTAAATATAACAGGAACATGATCACTGATCTGAAAGGTCCAATGGTATAATGGGAAACAAATTTTTTGAGAATATTCAACTTGGGACTGTTGGTGTTAAGTGGCCTAGAAGATTTACATTGTTCCAGAAATACGAAATAACATTTGTCCAGAAATGTTTGACACTTCTTCACATAAGTTGTAAAGGCTCAAATTCTTTAGATTCCAGGATTATCAGTCTGTTGAACAAATAGAGAAATCAGCTGTACTAAGAATATTTGAATTGATGGAATATGAGTTACTCTCTCCTTCCATCAAATGTCAGCATTTAAACTCTTATGAAAATGTCTGTTCATCACTAGTCCATGTTATGGATTAATGACATTGCTCAGGTTTTAAAATAGTCCAAACATTTTTTAAAGTACAACTTCCTTACTATGTTTATGGGTGAAGAATAAAGACAGCCAAATTTAATTTGGCAATAAACTCCTCTCACTGGAAATTTTTAGTTACAAAGTGTCAAACCAGGATATAGTTTATGGCTAGGTTTGTCTCCTGAAAATAGGAGAGAAAAGTGCTGACAGACATTTTGCTACAAAGGTTATTTAGTAATGACAATAAAAAAATTTAGCAACACCCTGTTAAACAAGAGTATGTTTAACTGTACTAGGCATTTAGTAAACTTTTTAGAGATAGACAATTTGAACATTTATTTTAGAAGTCAATTAAACAAAGACAATGTCAAACAACGTTTTTTTCTTAGCATGATTGCTTCAGTACCATGTTCAAAACTGACATTTTGGTATTTCAGCATAGTAACCTGAGGACGGTTTTCTTCATATATCACTTATGTTGCCACAAAAACCCTACTAAAAACATACCATGATTATTAGTTGGTTCTATTTTGACCACATTAGATGCTATGCAGAACTTATGGAAAGCCAACAATTTCAAAACTAATGCTGACTTAAACAAGACCATGAAGGAGATTCCCAGGAAAAAAGTTGCTGCCAAAAAGGAAAGATTAAGATCTAAGGCTGAATGGGAATGGCTGTACCAGAAAGCTGTGGAATGTAAAATCTATTTTTCTTAGATCGGGTTTATTGAAGGATAATTTATATACAGTAGGAATCATTCTTTTTACTGTACAGTTGTATGAGATTTGACAAATGCATATGGTTGTATAACCACCACCAACCACAATCAAGACATAGAACAGTTCCATTTTCCCCCCCAAATTTATGCTCCTTTGTAGTCAACCCCTATGCCATGCCCAGCCTCTGGCAACCACTGATATGTTTTCTGTCCCTATAGTTTTGCGTTTTCTAGAATGTCATATAAACAGAAGCATAGTATAGAAGACATTGACTCCTCTAATGTTGAAATTCCAAAACAGTGATTTTATTTAAAAGCTGTAGACTTGTTTGAAATATGCAGTGTTTACATATCTAGGTTTATAACTGAGAAAAGAACGTTGGTCACTAAAAACCAGACTAATTCTTGAAAGAAGAAATGTTGGTAGTCTGGGTTTTTTTTCCTGGTAATTAGGTTCCTCTTGTATTTTATAGATCTTGTATGCGTAATCCTATGGAAAACATTGTGAAAATAGTGAAAAGAATAGGAGAGACTTTCTGCCAACACTATACTCAATCAACAGATGAACAGCCAGGATCTCACATAGGTAAGAAAACAAAACTAAAGTTGACACAGCGTTGAAAGTAGATAGATTGTCCCCCAAAAAGTAGAAATTGGGGCCCGGCCTGGTGGCGTAGCGGTTAAGTGTGTGCGCTCCGCTGCTGCGGCCCGGGGTTCGGATCCTGGGCGCGCACCGATGCACCGCTTGTCAAGCCATGCTGAGGTGGTGTCACATATAATAGTGGAGGAAAATGGGCATAGATGTTAGCCCAGGGCCAATCTTCCTCATAAAAAGAGGAGGATTGGAGACAGATGTTAGCTCAGGGTTAATCTTCCTCACACACACACACACACACACACACACACACACACAAAAGTAGAAATTCAAGTTTTTTCTTTCCTTCCCTGCTATTCTTAATGTAGCAGATTTAAGTTTGTAAGTTTTGTTCTTTAGTCCTTAACAGGTACATTTCATTAACACGTTTTCCCTTTATTTCTCTCGTAGACTTTGCTGTAAACAGACTAAAGCTTGCAGAAATTTTGTATTATAAAATATTAGAAACTGTAATGGTTCAGGAAACTCGACGACTTCATGGAATGGACATGTCAGTAAGTAAATCCACTCTCCCAGCCACTGGCAAGGTCCAAAAATTCTAAGTTTGGAAGCAGTGTGTTGAGAGGCTGTTAGTGCATTGTAGGGTTAGCAATTAATGACAAGCTTAGCCAAGATGACATATTAGTTGACCTTAGTTGTCTTTGACACATCCAGAGCTAGCCACCTCTAGGCAGAAATGTGAAATATATGAAATTCCTCTTTGGCACACCATCAGTATCCTTTCCCTTCAGGTCTTTTTTTTGTCCTTCATTCCCAGCTAGCTAATAATGAAAACTCCCAACTGTTAAGCCAACTGATAATTAAGATATTTGTTGGGGCCAGCCCCGTGGTGTAGCAGTTAAGTACGCGCGCTCCGCTGCTGGCAGCCCGGGTTCGGATCCCGGGCCCACACCGACGCACCGCTTGTCAGGCCGTGCTGTGGTGGCGTCCCACATAAAGTAGAGGAAGATGGGCATGGATGTTAGCTCAGGGCCAGTCTTTCTCAGCAAAAAGAGGAGGATTGGCATGGATGTTAGCTCAGGGCTGATCTTCCTCATAAAAAAAAAAAAGATATTTGTCATACATCCCAGGGATTTGGGGGGTATAAAATGTTGGTATGGGCCCGCCCTGTGACTTAGCGGTTAAGTGCGTGCGCTCCACTACTGGAGGCCCAGGTTCGGATCCCGGGCACGCACTGACGCACCACTTATCCGACCATACTGAGGCGGCATCCCACATACTAGAAGGATGTGCAACTCTGACATACAGCTATCTACTAGGGCTGTGGGGAGAAAAAGGGAAAAAAAGGAGGAGGATTGGCAATAGATGTTAGCTCAGGGCCGGTCCTCCTCAGCAAAAAGAGGAGGATCGGCATAGATGTTAGCTCAGGGCTGATCTTCCTTACACACACACAAAAAATGTTGGTAGCTTTTTAAAAAAATTGCTTTGTTTGTTTGAACATTTGATCAAGTCTGACCACTCTCTCCAATAACTATGTAAAGGAATTTCTCTAAAAAGTCAAACCTGTCATATGATCTTTCCATTGTCTTCTCCTTGTCCCTCTTGCTACTCTTGGAGTCTTCTGACCTTCAATTCCAATGGGAACAGGTTGAGGTATAGGGGTGCTGCATAACTATTGTAATAAAATTTCTCTTTGTTTCACCCTGAAAATTTTCATCTCTCTTCTGTGTTCGTTCCCGTTTTTCCTGGATTCCATATCTTTCTCTCTTGTGATTTACCCTAAAATTTGATAGAGCATATGCTTCTATATCTTCCTGAGAAAGAAGTAAATTTTCAACTTTTTATTTTGAAATAATTATAGATTCATGGAAAGTTGCAAAGGTAGTATGGAGAGGTCCAATGTACCGTTTACCCAGTTTCCCCCAGTGGTTACATTTTACATAGTACAATATCAAAACTAGGAAATTGACACTGAAACAATGTATATGTCTCCCTGTATACCATTGTATCACGTGTAGATTATGTAACTACCACCAGAATCAAGATACAGAACTGTTCTATTACCACAAAGATCTCCCTCATGCTACCCCTTTATAGTCACACTTGTTCTCTTCAACCACTGATCTGTTTTCTATTTCTGTACTTTTATAACACATTCTGTATGAGTTCAATTCTTTTGAATTTGTTGAGGTTTATTTTATGACCCAGGGTATGATATATCTTGGTAAATGTTCTGGGCACTTGAAAACAATAGATATTCTGCTGTTGTTGGGTGGAGTGTTCTGTAAATGTCAATTCTATCTTGTTGATTGATGGTGTTGTTGAGTTCTTTTATATCCTTGCTGATTTTCTGTCTAGTTCTATCAATTGTTGAGAGAAGGGTATTGAAGTCCCCAAATATAATTGTGGATTTATCTATTTCTCTTTTCAGTTTTATCAGATTTTTTTTATTTACATATTTTGAAGTTCTGCTGTTTGATATGTACATGTTGAGGATTGCTATATCTTCTTGGTGAATTCATCCTTTTGTCATCATAAAATGTCCCTTTCATCTTTGTTCCAAAGTCTGTCTGATGTATATATATAGCCTGCTTTCTTTTGATTAATGTTTGCCTGGTGTATTTTTTTCCATCCTTTTACTTTCAAGCTACATGTATCATTATCTTTGAAGTGAGTTTTTCTTTTTTTTTTTTTTGTGAGGAGGCTCGGCCCTGAGCTAACATCTGCCAATCCTCCTCTTTTTTGCTGAGGAAGACCGGCTGTGGGTCTTCCTCTCGTATAAAGTGGAGGAAGATCCATGCCCATCTTCCTCCACTTTTATGGGACGCCGCCACAGCATGGCTTGACAAGTGGTGCGTCAGTGCACACCCGGGATCCGAACCGGCGAACCCCGGGCCACCGCAGCAGAGCGCACGCACTTAACCACTTGTGCCACTGGGCCAGCCCCTGAAGTGAATTTCTTGTAGGCAGTATATAGTTGAGTCATGTTTTTTAATCTACTCTGTCAGTCTCTTTCTTTTAATTGGTAAATTTAGACCACTTACATTTAATTATTGATATATTAGGACATGAGTCTTCTATTTTATTTTTTGTTTTCTGTTTGTTCTCTCTGTTTTTTGTTTCTCTCTTTTCTTTTTCCTATTTTACTATGGGTTACTTGAACAGTTTTTAAATATTTATTTATTTACTTAGTGTGTATGTGTGTGTGGGTGTGGGTGCGCGCGAGGAAGATCAGCCCTGAGCTAACATCCATGCCGATCCTCCTCTTTTTGCTGAGGGAAGACTGGCCCTGAGCTAACATCCGTGCCGATCTTCCTCCACTTTATGTGGGACGCTGCCACAGCATGGCCTGACAAGCTGTGTGTCGGTGCGCACCCGGGATCCGAACCTGGGCCCCCAGCAGCAGTGTGTGTGCACTTAACCACTACGCCATGGGACCGCCCCTACTTGAACAGTTTTTAGACTGTCTCTTTGTATAGATTTTTTTTTTTAGTGGTTGCTCTAGGTGTTACATTTGTATACATAACTTCACAGCCCACTGGTATAAACATTTTGCCAGTTCAAGTAAAGTGGTGAAACCTTACCTCGCCTTAAGTCCCTTTTTTAAAACTTTAATGTCTTTATTTTAGGGCTGGCCCCGTGGCTTAGCGGTTGGGTGTGTGCGCTCCGCTACTGGCCGCCGGGTTTAGACCCCAGGCGCGCACCGATGCACTGCTTCTCAGGCCATGCTGAGGCCGCATCCCACATACAGCAACTAGAAGGACGTGCAACTATGACATACAACTATCTACTGGGGCTGTGGGGGGGCTGGGGAAAGGAGGAAGATTGGCAATAGATGTTAGCTCAGAGCTGGTCTTCCTCAGCAAAAAGAGGAGGATTAGCATGTATGTTAGGTCAGGGCTGATCTTCCTCACAAAAAAAATAAATAAATAAATAATGTCTTTATTTTAGACTCACACTTAATTGATAGTTCTCTGTGTATAGATGTCTAGATTGACAGTCGTTTTCCTTTATGAATTTGAAAAGCATTGCTGCATTACCTTCTAGATTCCAGTGTTGCTAATTAGAAAGTCCAATGGCATTCTAATTCCCAGTATTGATATATGACCTGTTTTTATTTTCAGAAATCTTAGTATCTTCCTTTTATCACTGATGTTCTGAAATTTATAATAAAGTGCCTTATTGTGGGTTTTTTCATTCGTGTGTTGGGCATTCTTACAGAGTTGCTCTTTTAGTCCAGAAATTTATGTCCTGTGGTTCTGGGTCATTTTATTGCATTATTTCTTAGATAATATATTGCCCACTAATTTATCTTTCTGTAGCTTTTATTATAATTCAGATAAAGTACCTTCTGGATTGATCCTCTTATTTTCTTTTCTCATTTTCCATTTCTTTGTCTTTTTGTTGTACTTCTAAGGATATTTACTTAACTTTCATCATCCAATCCTAATGAATTTTTTATTTTAGCTATATTTTTATTTCTAAGATCTCTTTCTTGTTCTGAGGTTATTAATTTAGATTTCTTTGAGATTTTCTTCTATTGCCTGCAGTGTCTTTGTTTCCTCTGAGTTTCTTTTCTGTTTGTTTTGATCGTTGTCTTTCAGTTGGAGGCTTTCCTCAAATATTGGATTATTATTCTTATTTATTTATTTATTTATTTATTTATTTTTGTGAGGAAAATCAGCCCTGAGCTAACATCCAATGCCAATCGTCCTCTTTTTTGCTGAGGAAGATTGGCCCTGGGCTAACATCCATGCCCATCTTCCTCTACTTTATATGGGATGCCGCCACAGCATGACTTGACAAGTGGCGCGTTGGTGCGTGCCTGGGATCCGAACCTGTGAACCCTGAGCCACCACAGTGGAGCGCATGCACTTAACTGCTACGCCATGGGGCTGGCCGCAAATATTGGATTATTCTTGAGTGTCCACTTATAGTTAAATGAGGCACTAAAAGTGAGACATTAATAAATCCTTATGTTGGCAAAACAGTTTGGTCAAAGCTCTGTGTTCAAGAGCAGGAATAAAAGTCCAACAGCCTCAGTTGATCATGTAGTATTAAGGACCCTCAACTGTTGGTGTCTTTAAGCCTTTTCTGGAATATTTTGGCTTCTCTAGAGAAGTATCTGCTAATCTCTTGCCTGGCTGTTGGTGTTGTGGAGCAGAACAAGGAAAGGAAACTTGGTCTCACAATTCAAGTCTGCAGACTTGCACCTAAAACCACAGTCTCTTCTGTGGTGTTCTCAAGCTCTGAGTCTCTAGTTCAGTCCTATACGGAATAATTCTTCAAGAACACCCCTGTTGGGATAGATTAGATAGTCAGACTATCATCTGACTACTTAGAGTCAGATTTGGGTGGGGACCTGAGGAGTTCTAACTACTACAAACTTTCAGATCATCCATCTGTGTCAGCCCCTGCCTAACCCCTGCTTTCCCTTGTGCCTGTGCCCTAAGTTTCTGTGTTTTTCCCAGGTTACATAGAGCAAACTCATTTGTTTTTTTTTTAATTTTATTTATTTTTTCCCCCAAAGCTCCAGTAGATAGTTGTATGTCACAGCTGCACCTCCTTCTAGTTGCTGTATGTGGGACGCAGCCTCAGCATGGCCGGAGTAGCGGTGCGTCAGTGTGCGCCAGGGATCCGAACCCGGGCCGCCAGCAGCGGAGCGCACGCACTTAACCGCTAAGCCACGGGGCCGGCCCCAAAACTCATTTGTTTTAAGTGTCTCTCTTCTGGCCCTGTTGGACCATCCTACCTTCTGCTGAGTAATTTGTCATCCTTCCATCCACTTTTGGTTTTCATGTATTATGGTTTGCAGTTACAGATAACTCCTAGTTTTATCCAAGACAATTTCTGTTTCTTATTCTCTTTGTTGGTTTGGAGTGATAGTTGAAAGAAGGGTGGCAAGAAACACCATTTTTAAAACTGAAAAGTGGGGCCGGCCCCATGGCCTAGCAGTTAAGTGAGCATGCTCCGCTTCTCTCGGCCTTAGTTTGGATCCCGGGCGCGCACTGATGCACCGCTTCTCCGGCCATGCTGAGGCGGCGTCCCACATTACAGCAACTAGACGGATGTGCAACTATAACATACAACTATCTACTGGGGCTTTGGGGGAAAAAAGGAGGAGGATTGGCAATAAATGTTAGCTCAGAGCTGGTCTTCCTCAGCAAAAAGAGGAGGATTAGCATGGATGTTAGCTCAGGGCTGATCTTCCTCACAAAAAAGTAAATTAATTAATTAAATAAATAAAACTGAAAACTTACGTTAAATCTTAAAGTCCTATTTCACCATTGAGTTTATCTTCTCAGTAAAATATTTCTTTCTCTGAACTTTTTTAAAGTCTCAACTGTGACATTATAATACCTTTGATTTTAGTGTTTTGATTAATAAACCCTTAATGTTGACAAAACAGTTGTCGTAAAACTATCATTAAAAAAAAAAAGGAACCAATCCTAGTGCTTTTCTCTTGATGGGAATTTTGACTCTTTTATTATTTGCTCAAATTTCAAAGCAGATTGTTGTGTATGCCTCATTTAAGTTTAATATCTACTCTGAGAAAGATTATATAAGAAAACTTTACCAGTTGAGAACTTGAATTTTTCTCTCTGATAATCTAGTATAATATAATGCACACAAGTTGTTTTATCTCGTTTCTATAGTCTTCTTTATAGAATGGCAAAGGCTGAAATTGCTGAGAAGTGTTAAACCATGATCTGTCTCTTCTTCCAGGTCCTTTTAGAGCAGGATATATTTCATCGTTCTTTGATGGCCTGTTGTTTGGAAATCGTGCTCTTTGCCTATAGCTCACCTCGTACTTTTCCCTGGATTATTGAAGTTCTCAATTTGCAACCGTTTTATTTTTATAAGGTGAGATGAGAGTAAAGTTCTGTTATGGTGTTCCTCACATAAACATTCTGTTTATCATAGTGCTGAAGAAACAAGCTGTAGTGATATCTGGAAAATATTTCCAGAGGTATCCTGAAAGCATATACAATACCCCTACCCTTATTTGCAGGGGATACGTTCCAAGACCCCTAATGGGTGCCTGAAACCACGGATAGTACCGAATTCTATATATACTATGTTTTTTCCTATACATACATACTTATGGTAAAGTTTAATTTATAAATTAGGCACAGTAAGAGATTAACAACAATAACTAATAATAAAATAGAACAATTACAGCAATTTACTGTAATAAAAGTTACCATGGATCTTAGCAACTTCAGTGTATGATTTTTTTTTTTCTTTCCTTATTAAATCAAGAATTTTCACCTTTTCACTTAAAGGAAGCACTTTATGGCTTCTTTTTGACATATTCCAATTGCCGTCATCCCTACTTTTGCACTGCAGGGCTGTTATTAAGTAAAATAAGGGTTACTTGAACACAAGCACTGTGATACTGTGATAGTAGATGTGATAACCAAGACAGCTACTAAGTGGTTAACAGATGGATAGCATATAACAGCATGGATTTGCTGGACAAACGGATGATTCACTTCCCAGGCAAGGTGGAGCAGGACTGCACGAGATTTCATCACACTACTCAGAACAGTGTGCAATTTGAAACTTATGAATTGTTTATTTCTGGAATTTTCAGTGTAATGTTTTTGGGCTACAGTTGACCACGGGTAACTGAAACTACAGAAAGCAAAACCGTGGATAAGGGGGGACCACTGTATTTCTTTTGGGTGGAATCAAGGACAAAAGGGAGAGAATGAGAGTATCACTAAATTAAGCCAATCTTACAGCTTCAGTTCTTTTTCCATCACTTACTTGCAAATATGATCAGGAACTAAGTACTTCACTTTGAATTTTCCATATCTATGAATAAAAATCATAATCCTGTTAAATAGATGCATGATGAAGAACAAGAACTTTCTCCCAGGAGAAAGAAACAGTCTAAAATTGATTATGGTGATAGTCTAGCTAATGAAGCTATAATAAAGATCATGCTCCTTCCCCAAATTTGAGCTAATTCAGTATGGATGAATCTTACTTATCCTTTTTTTCTGCTAGAACTATTTTTATTAACTTTTTTCTTATAAAACAGAAATTATAGCTTCAATAACATTTAATGTTGCCTAGTGTCTGAATTTGACTGATGCTACTATTACACTTATTGGCATGATTTAGTTAATATTTTGCCATCTTTGCTACTTTCAAACTATTGACAATAGAAACATTAGTTTGAAGTTAAATTTTTATATCTAAAGTATGCCTAAAGTTGTAGAAAATGCAGATCATTGGAAAGCTTATCTGAATTATTGGCTAAGTGGGATTAAAATTTTTTTCAGATTCTTAGGGAAAATTGCTTCAGTATACTTACTTTAATGTTGATGTGTGTGTTCAGATTTTCTGTTAGGAAATATGTGTATATGTAAATATTTGTATTTTTATTCAAGGAAAAAGTTTAGTTTTTGCCCTCACCTAATAGCAATTTATTTTTATTTGTGACATCCTCTTTTCATTCAAGAAGTTAAATGCCTTTTTTTTTTTTTGTGAGATCAGCCCTGTGCTAACATCTGCCAATCCTCCTCTCTTTTTTTTTTTTTGCTGAGGAAGACTGGCCCTGGGCTAACATCCATGCCTATCTTCCTCCACTTTATGTGGGATGCCGCCACAGCATGGCTTGCCAAGCAGTGCGTCAGTGCGCACCTGGGATCCGAACTGGTGAACCCCGGGCCGCTGCAGCGGAGCGCACGAACTTAACCGCTTGCGCCACCGGGCCGGCCCAATGCCTTTGTTTTTTTAACCACATTAATAATATACACTCCTTGAAGAAAAACAGAAAATACACATAAATGTAAATATTAAAACCACACATTATAATCCTAATTATAAATAGTGACCATTATTAACAATTTTGTGTATATACTTAGGCTTTGTTCTAGATATTTACTCTTATTAAAATGGAACTATAGTGTATATAAGCAAAGTTTCTTTTAAATACGTTATTCATTCTGTTCTTTTGAGCTATTGGGAAGAATAGTCTGAAAATAGGCAGTAAATTCAAAATTACACTGGCCTGGGAACCTAAGACCAGGCTTCTACCACTATTGGGCTATTGCCTAGTTTCCATCTATCATTGCCTCAGTTTTCCATGTATAAAATAAAACGTGAAAGCAGAAATGCATGGGAAAGTATTTTGAAGATCTTAAAAACTCCTTTATAAATTAGAATATATTATTAAGCCATGGAATTATGGTTCAAAGATATCCTTGGTTCTGTGTCATTAATACGACCAGAACTAGTCTTACATGCAAACTTGGTCTAGAACTGACTGCTTGAAACCTTATTACCTTCTCCATTTTCTCTTCTCCAGGTTATTGAGGTGGTGATTCGCTCAGAGGAGGGCCTCTCCAGGGACATGGTGAAACACCTGAACAGCATCGAAGAACAGATTTTGGAGAGCTTAGCATGGAATCACAGTTCTGCGCTATGGGAGGCTCTCCAGGCCTCTGCAAACAAAGTTCCTACCTGTGAAGAGGTGAGTCAGGGCAAGGCTGATAATCCCGTCATTTATAAAATAACAGCTTTAGGGCCGGCCCTGTGGCTTGGTGGTTAAGTTCGCGCGCTGCGATGCTGGTGGCCCGGGTTCGGATCCCGGGTGCGCATCGAGGCACCACTTCTCCGTCCATCCTGAGGCTGAGTCCCACATACAGCAACTAGAAGGATGTGCAGCTATGACATACAACTATCTACTGGGGCTTTGGGGGGAAAAAATAAAAAATAAATAAAATCTTTAAAAAATAAAATAAAATAAAATAACAGCTTTATTGAGATATAATTCACATACCATACAATTCACCCATTTAAAGTGTACAATTCAGTGTTTTTAGTGTATTCATAGGTACATGCAGCCATCACCACAGTCAATGTTTTGGAACATGTTCATCATCTCAACAAGAAACTACCCTTTAGCTCACATTTCCCTACTCTCCATCTTCTCCCTAGCCCTAAGCAACCAGTAATCTACTTTTTGTCTCTATTGATTTGCCTATTCTGGACATTTCGTATAAATTGAATCATACAATATGTGGTTCTTTGTGACTAGCTTCATTCACTTAGCATAATGTTTTCAAGGTTCATCCATGTTGTAGTATGCACTTCATTCCTTTTTATGGCTTAATAGTATTCCATTGCATAGATATATGACTTGGTTTATCCATTTATCAATTGATGGACATTTGGGTTGTTTCCACCTTTTGGCTCTTGGGAATAATTCTGCTGTGACCATTCATGCACAAGTTTTTATGTGGACATATCTTCATATTTCTTGGGTATATGTCTAGGATTGGTACTAGGTCATCTGGTAGATCTGTTTAAGCTTTTGGGGAACTGTCAGACTATTTTCCAAAGGGGCTAAACCATTTAACATTCTCACCATCAGTATATAAAGATTCACATTTCTCCACATTCTCTCTAACATTTATTATCTGACTTTTTGATTCTAGCCATCCTAGTAGGCATGAAGTGGTATCTCATTGTGCTTTTTATTTTATTTTGGCTGAGGATGTTCAACATGTTTTCATGTGCTTATTGGCCATTTTTATATCTTTGGAGAAACATCTGTTCAGATGTTTTTAATTGGATTATTTGTCTTTTTATTATTAAATTATAGGAGTTCTTTTTATATTGTGGATACAACTCCCTTATTCGATGTATGATTTGCAAAACTTTTCTCCCATTCTGTGGGTTATCTTTTCACTTTCTTGATGATGTCCTTTGGAACACAAAAGTTTTTAATTTTGATGATGTCCAATTTATCTGTTTTTTTCTTTTGTTGCTTGTGCTTTTGGTGTCATATCTAAGAAACCATTAATCCCATATAAAAAATTAAATACTTTTTATTAGTAGTATTTCAAATAAAAAAATCAAAAGTTTGTGCTTCATACACACAAATCACACGTTTAACAGTTTAGTATCATGTGAGTAACTGAGTTTTTTCCCTCCACCTCTGATATTCTTTTGTAACTCCTGTCTTCATCCTTCTTCGCTTTTCTGTGTCTCCTTATGCTTCATTATTCCTCTTAAATTTTTCCCTGATCCCAAACTACTGGAAGAACTACCCAAGACCAGGAAGAACTGAAAAGAAGATGGTTGCTTGAAATCTCTCTTCCATGCTTCTTTGGTCTTTTGCAGCAGACTGATTAATTGGGCAATCTTCAGTATTCATCAGTATTTCCATTGGGGAAGTGAAAAAAAAAACCATGACCTTGAAGGAAAAGGATTTGGTTTGAAGCCCTTGCTCTATTACTTAATAGTAGTAGTAGTGTGTCCTTAGGCAAATCTCACATTTTGAGCCTCTATTTTCTCATACCTAAGTGGAGAATGATAGTGCCTACCTCGTAGGTTTACTTCTAGTGGCCAATAAACTTAAATAGATAAATTATAAGATTAAGTGAGATGCATTCTTTACATATATTTAACAACATTAACTATTGCAAATTTTTATATCTTGTGAAGAAGAAAGGAGGAAAAGGAAATAAAACAATAAAAGAAGTTAGACCTTTTTTCTCGTTTTTTCTGTTGTAAGTTTTCATCAGTGGCTTTATCTCTATATAAAGCAAAAAGTTTTTGTTTTCTACAGGTTATGTTCCCAAATAACTTTGAAACAGGAAATGGGGGAAATGTACAGGGACATCTTCCCATGATGCCAGTGTCTCCTCTGATGCATCCAAGGGTCAAAGAAGTTCGGACTGACAGTGGCAATCTTCGAAGGGGTAGGTTCGGCATTAATAAAACAATGAAAAAATAACACAGATTTTTTTTTTCCCCAGAGAAAATTTCAAGTCTTGCTAATATATTATTAATAAATCTAATTTCTTCATAAGGATTTGAAAAGGGGCTTAACGCTTATGCCAGCACCCTCATTTGGCTCATTGTGTGCTTTTCTATACTGAATTAATAAGATTTCCACCCTGATTTTGAATATAATCTATTTTTTTAATTGCAATGTCAGTTACTGTGGAAATAGTATTTTGGCCTTTTAATAAACACACATAACCTTTCCTAAACGCTTAATGGAAAACTATTTAAATACACTAAATACCTACTTTTCCAAATATGACAGAAGTTATATTCTTTCTCTGTCTATATATGTCTCTATAGAAAGACAAATATTTAAAGCAGAACAGAGAACTCTTTGGGCTGCATAAGTTCGTCTAATAAATGACTTATCTATACTCTCTTAAAATAATTTATTTGAGCCTTACTAATAGGAAGATAGTAGTAAATTTTTTATTTTCTCTTGTGATATAGCAAACTGATGTGTGCATCTTCTGGATTATATAGCTCTTGAAATTTTTGAGTCAGGTAAGAAAATCTTCTGATCACAGAATATCCCTGAACAAACCTCAGATGAACAAGTATTAAGGTTACGTAGTAAGGTAGTTGTAGATCCATTTTTGGACTATAATTGTGTGTATGTGTGTGTGCAGTCTTTGCTTTACATGTAGTGCAAGTTCATAAAAATGTACAAGCTGTGCGTGCAAAACAATCTTCATAAGCAATGGGAATAATTAAGATTGTTTTATGACCTTTATCAGTTATTAATGTTTATAGAAATGAAGAAATAGTAAAAATACTTAGTAGACTATAATTTAAAACATTGGAAACATTGAGAATGAAAGTGTTTTGTTTTTTTAAAAAAAACTTAGAAAAATAAGTTTAAACAGTGCTTGCTGCCTTCTTCTCATGTAACTTATGATACTGAGTATCTTTTCTGCGCCTTGGTGCACTGTCATGTTCCTTTCTAAGTTTAGATGGGCTTTCAACATTTTATCCTTTGTGCTTTCAGTCTTGTGAAATATCTCTGAGAGTTGCTTTAATGTGAAGTTTTTTTGCCATCATCACTTCCTGTTGGACATCTCCATCTTTTTTGTCGCAATAACTTTTTCCTCATATCAATAAGTTTTATTTTTACAAAGTTCTGGCTGCATTTCTAATCTCTTGAACAGCGGCAGTGTCAACATTCCCAGGGTTAGCTATTTCTTCTATAACTTCATTGATACTCTATTTTAATTTCACTTTCAGCATTATTACTTTTCATTTCTTTGTTGCACTTTGATCTTTTTTTTTTTGACAATTTCCTCCTTCATTTGTCTGTTTTTGTAAGTGTCATGTGGTTTTATCACCGGGAGACAAGAGACAACATAACTATATGCTTTACTGTCTGCATGAATTGAATAACAGGTGTGCTCTGACCAATCACCAACAGACTTTGAAAGAAGTGACATAATTGGTCACTGATCATGATGCACATCTGTTATTTACATAATAACTTGTAGACTGAAGTTTGTAGTTTATGCAGTTACTCACAGTTAATATACCATGGCAACTGAAATGTGAAATTGAACCATTTTGTTAAGGCTGTTAATTTTTTTTTTTATATATAATTTTATTTATTTATTTATTTTTCCCCCAAAGCCCCAGTAGATAGTTGTATGTCACAGCTGCACATCCTTCTAGTTGCTGTATGTGGGACGCGGCCCCAGCATGGCCGGAGAAGCGGTGCGTCGGTGCGTGCCTGGGATCCGAACCCGGGTCGCCAGCAGCAGAGCGCGCGCACTTAACCGCCAAGCCACGGGGCCGGCCCTAAAAATGTTTTTTTAAATTTTTTTTGTGAGGAAGATCAGCCCTGAGCTAAGATCTGTCGCCATTCCTCCTCTTTTTGCCGAGGAAGACTGGCCCTAGGCTAACATCTGTGCCCACCTTCCTCCACTTTACATGGGACCCCGCCACAGCATGGCTTGACAACTGGTGCATCGGTGCTAGACCGGGATCCGAACCCCAGGCTACCGCAGCACAGCACACACACCTAACCGCTACGCCACCGGCCAGCCCCAAGGCTGTTAATTTAACTGAGCTGTGGTAACTAAAATTCATGCAAATTGGAACTGCACAAATCATGAACTGCCTCTGTGTGTATGTGTTTGTATCTCTGTCTGTAATTTACATATTTATTATATATACGTGTGTGTGTGTGTATTTGCAGCCTAGCTAGAGATCTGAGAACTAAGATCATGAAGAATGGTCACCAAAATGTGAGTCTCTCCAGGTGGTGAGATTTTGAGTGAGTGTTCCTTTCTTCATTTCAGTTTTTTGGTATTGTTTGAATTTTTTTCAGTGAGCTTTTTTTTTATTGAGATATAATTCACATACCATAAAATTCACTCTTTTAAAGTATACGGTTTTAGTATATTGACAAGACTCGACAACTGTCACCATTATCTAATTCCAGAATATTTTCATCACCCCAAAAAGAAACCTCATATCCAATAGCAATCACTCTCCATTTCCCCTCCCCTCAATCCCTGGAACTACTAATCCACTTTCTCTTTGCATGGATTTGTCTATTCTGGACATTTCATATAAATGGAGTCATTTAATATGTGGCGTTTGTGATTGGCTTCTTTCACTTTGCGTGTTTTCAAGGATATCTATGTTGTATCATGCATCAGCACTTCATTCCTCTTTGTGGCTGAATAATTTTTCATTGTTATCGATATGCCACATGTTGTTTGTTCATTCATTAGTTGATGGACATTTGGATTATTTCCACTTGTTGGCTATTGTGAATGATGCTGCTGTGAATTATTCAGGGCTTTTTAAAATTTTGGGGGGCACCCCTGTGTGGGATTGAATATTTTTTGTGTGTGTGTGTGTGGAAGATCAGCCCTGAGCTAAGATCTATTGCCAGTCTTCCTCCTTTTTTTCCCTTCCTCCTTTTTTTCCCTTTTTCTCCCCAAAGCCCCAGTAGATAGTTGTATGTCATAGTTGCACATCCTTCTAGTTGCTGTATGTGGGACGCCGCCTCAGCATGGCTGGACAAGCGGTGCGTCAGTGCGCACCTGGGATCCGAACCCAGGCCACCAGTAGTGGAGTGCGCGCACTTAACCGCTAAGCCACGGGGCCGGCCCCTGAATATTATTTTTATAATGAGAGCAAAAAGTTATTATCTCATAGGGGTTCAGGCAAGAGAATCAAATAATGGAAAATCCTTAGGAAACAATAATATTGAGCCTTGACTCTGGGAAGAAAAAGACAGTTTATTAATTTATATATTTATTCAATTTGTGTGTCCACTATAGCTTTTCCAGTACTGTGCTAGGAAAAGATAATTTCAAGGTGTTTATAGCAAACTTCATGGCTATAACATGAGTCCTCACTTAAAATGTCAGCTTTGAGCATTCCTGGTCAAATTCAAGGGCTGCCTTGGATTTCTTAGATATAAGACATCCAGGTAGACTCTCTTAAGGGGTAATGGGAGCTACAGTAGAACTTACCACTTATTTACTGAAGATGAGAAGTCAGATCTGCTTTCATAACCCCCAGAATTATGGAGAGATTTTTATTAAACCATGACTGTTTCCCCAATTACCTCAGTAATAGAGAGCTGTCAAATCATTGGTAGAGGTAATTTTAATACCTTTTAAGCATGTTTTGGAATTGGAGTACGCGGTTGCCTAATTATCTAGTGAATGTAAAAATATACAGTGAAATGCTTTCACTTTAAAAGAATATTATATACCTGTAAAGAAACGGTGGGGGTTGCAGGAAGTGGGGAAGAATTGTGGAAAAAGATGTGAGGTTGTAAGGGGCTAGGAGAACTTTTGTACTTACTGGAGAGGGAAAAGGAGAGCAGCTCCTGCAGAAGGAGAGCACTGGAAGAGAGACATAATCCATACCCTTTTTTATTTTGGATCAACACACTACTGCCAACCCTCAGATTAAGGCAAGTTAAGCAGTCATGTCACCTTTACTCATCTTCATCTTCTAATGGGCTTATAAAAGTTGATTCTGTATCTGCTAAATCAGAAAGCCACAGCTACTGCCTTAAACTGCTTGAAGTGTGGGAGGAGGCAAAACTGTGAACCAAATCACTGATTTTTCCTTCTTCTCAGGTATTATTTACTAGATAAGACTGGGAGACGGAAGCTAATTGGACTACTTCTTAAATTTAGTGGTCACCTCATTCTACCTCTCATCTTCTACTTTACTCTTAATATTTTGCTCCTTAATATAGGCAGAGGTTCAAGAAACGAGGAAGGTAAGCTATCGTAATTTTCACCTTTTATTGTAATGACTTATTTTATGCTTCTCTCTCCCACCAGATTTGATATCCCGTGAGGACAGAGGCCATGTTTTATTCACTAATGCCTAGCCGAGTAACTCAGTATCTATTTGTTGAATGAATGAGTCAATTTGATTTATTATTTTGGAATACATGTCAAACTCTTTTGAATGTGTTTTTCTCTTGATCAGATATACAACCGTTGTCTCCAATTTCTGTCCATGAACGCTACAGTTCTCCTACTGCAGGGAGTGCTAAGAGAAGACTTTTTGGGGAAGACCCCCCAAAGGAAATGCTTATGGAGAAGGTCATAACAGAAGGAACAAAATTGAAAATTGCTCCTTCTTCAAGCATTACTGCTGAAAATATATCAATTTCACCTGGGCAAAGTCTTCTAACAATGGCCACAGCCATAGTAACAGGAACAACAGGACATAAAGTTACAATCCCATTGCACGGTAACATTTTAATGCATTTATTTTATTTTTTTTCTGAGTTGGATAAAAATTTAAGAAATGTCTTAATGGATTGAATCACATTGTCTTTCTAACTCAGTATTTTTTCTTGAACCTATACTGTTTTTCTTTCTTAATTTTATTTTTTTGGGCAATTTTAGGTTCACAACAAAATTGAGTGGAAAGTAGAGAGATTTCCCAGGTACACCCCTGCCCATACACACACAGCCTCCCCCACCAGAGTGGTACATTTGTTATAACTGATGAGCCTACATTGACACATCATTATGACCCCAAGTCCATAGTTTACATTAGGGTTCACTCTTGGTATTGTATATTCTATGAATTTTGACAAATGTCTGATGACACATATCCACCATTATAATATTATACAGAATAGTTTCATTGCCCTAAAAACCCGCTGTGCTCCACCTTTTGTTTTGAATCTATACTGTTTTTTGAATTTTCACGTTATAAATTTACTATCCTGTTTGTTAGGACTTATTTTGTTTTGTTTTCTTATCTGAGCTTTACAAATGAGTGTATTGAACAAGAATTTTGTTTCCTGATCAAAAACATCTACTTTAAAGCTCAAAACAAAATAGAATGTTATTGTTTCAGAGCAGAAATAAAAAGCAAGAATGTGATAACCTAGAATTACTATTTTTGTGGCCTTTGTCTCCTTTTCTAGCATATTCCTTCCCTAGATAGATAGGTACATACAAACAATTGACAGCTTTTCTGGAACACGTGCCGCTTATTTCTGAAACTGACAACTCTTGCTTGTACATTCAGGTATTGCAAATGATGCTGGAGAGATCACACTTATACCAATTTCCATGAATACAACTCAGGAGTCCAAAGTTGAGAGTTCTGTATCACTTACTGCTCAGTCATTAATTGGTGCTTCTCCAAAACAGACTCATCTGTCTAAAGCACAAGAGGTACATCCAACTGGAATAAACAAACCAAAGAGAACTGGGTCCTTAGCACTGTTTTATAGAAAGGTATGTGTTTTAATAGCATATAGAAAAGATCTAATTTAATCGATCCAAGAAAGATTGAGTAACAGAGGGCAGCTTTAGCCTTCTTTTTTGTGTGTGTGGTAAAATATACATAACATAAAATTTACCATTTTAACCATTTTTAAGTGTACAGTTAAGTGTCATTAAGTACATTCACATTGTTCTGCAGGCTTCACCACTAGTCATCTCCAGAACTTTTCCATCTTCCTAAACTGAAACTCTGTACTTATTAAACAATAATTCCCGGGGCCAGCCCAGTGGCGTAGCGGTTAAGTTCACATGCTCCGCTTCAGTGGCCCGGGGTTCGCAGGTTTGGATCCCGGGCGCAGACCAACGCACCACTTGTCATGCCATGCTGTGGCGGCGTCCCATATAAAGTAGAGGAAGATGGGCACAGATGTTAGCCCAGGGCCGGTCTTCCTCAGCAAAAAGAGAAGGATTGGCAATGGATATTAGCTCAGGGCTAATCTTCCTCACAAAAAAATAAATAAATAAAATAAACAATAATTCCCTATTCCTCCCCCTCCATAGCCCCTAGTAACTGCCATTCTACTTTCTGTCTATGCATTTGACTGCTCTAGGTACCTTGTATAAGTGGAATCATACAATATTTGTCCTTTTGTGACAGGCTTATTTCACTTAGCATAATGTCTTCAAGGTTCATCCATGTTGTAGCATATGTCAGAATTTCCTTCCTTTTTACTAATATTCCATTGAATAATAATATTCCATTTTATGTATATGTAACTTGGTATGGAATAATATTCCGTTGTGGTATATACCACTTTTTGTTTATCCATTCATCTGTAGATGTACATTTGGGTTTTTTCTACCTTTTGATTATTGTAAATAATGCTGCTGTGAACATTGGTGTACAAATATCTATTTAAGGCTCTGCTTTCAATTCTTTTTGTTACATACCAAGAAGTGGAATTTAATTTTTTGAGGAACTACCATACCATTTTCCACAGTGGCTGCACTATTTTACATTCTTGCTAGCAATGCACAAGGGTTTCAAGTTCTCCTCATCCTTGTCAACACTTGTTATTTTCTGTTTCTTGTTTTTTGTTTTTGTTTTTGTGAGGAAGATCAGTCCTGCGCTAACATCTGCCAATCCTCCTCTTTTTTTTTTTTTTGCTGAGGAAGACTGGCCCTGGGCTAACCTCCATGCCCATCTTCCTCCACTTTATATGGGATGCCACCACAGCATGGCTTATGAAGCAGTGTGTCAATGTGCACCCGGGATCCAAACAGGCGAACCCCGGGCTGCCGCAGCGGAGTGCGTGCACCTAACCGCTTGCGCCACCGGGCTGGGCTGGCCCCTGTTTTGTTTTTGTTTTTGTTTTGTTTTTGTGAGGAGGACTAACCCTGAGCTAACATCTGATGCCCATCCTCCCCTTTTTTCTTGAGGAAGATGGGCCCTGAGCTAACAACCGTGGCCATCTTCCTCTACTTTATATGGGACGCCGCCACGGCATTGCTTAACAAGCGATGCATCGGTGCGCGCCGGGGATCCAAACCTGCGAACTCCAGGCCGCCGCAGCGCGCGCACTTAAACACTTGTGCCACCGGGCCGGCCCCCTCTGTTTTTTTTGATACTAGCAATTCTAATTGAAATTGAGGATGAAATGGTATCAGATTGTAGTTTTGATTTGTGTTTCTCTAATGATTAGTGATGTTAAACATCTTTTCATGTGCTTATTGGCCATCTGTATATCTTCCTTGGAGAAATGTCTATTCAAGTCCTTTGCCCATTTGTCATTTGAGTTTGTTGTTGCTGTTGAGTTGTAGAAGTTCTTTATATATTCTGGATATTAATCCAGATATATGATTTGCAAATATTTTCTACCATTCCATGGGTTGCCTTTTCACTGTTGATAGTGTCCTTCGCTGCACAGAAGTTTTTAATTTTGATGAAGTCCAATTTATCTAAGTTTTGTTTTGTTGTCTTGTGCTTTTGGTATCATATCCAAGAAATCATTGCCCATTCCAATGTCATGAAACTTTTCTCCTATGTTTTCTTCGGAGTTTTATAGTTTTAGCAATTACGTTTAGGCCTTTGATCCATTTTGAGTTAATTTTTGAATATGGTGTAAGATAAGGATCCAATTTCATTCTTCTGCATGTGGATGTGCAGTTTTCTCAACAGCACTTGTTGAAAAGACAGTCCTTTTCTTGTTAAATGGTCTTGGCACCCTTGTCAAAAGTCATTTGACCATGTATGTGAGGGTTTATTTCTGGGCCCTCTATTCTATTCATTGATCTCTTTACGTGTGTCTGTATGCCAGTACCATACAGTTTTGATTACTTGTAACTTTATAGTAAATTTTGAAATCAGGAAATGTGAGACCTCCAACTTTGTTCTTTTTTTTCAAGACTATTTTGGATATTCAGAATCCCTTGAGATTTCATAGGAGTTTTAGGATGGATTTTTCTATTTCTGTAAAAAACATCTTTGGGAATTTGATAGGGATTTCATTGAATCTATAGACTGCTTTGAATAGTATTGACGTCTTAACAATATTAAGTCTTCCAGTCTGTGAACATGGCATTGGTATGTCTTCCCATTTATTTGTGTTTTCTCTAATTTCTTTCAGCAACGTTTTGCAGTTTTCAGTGTACAAGTCTTTTGCCTCCTTAGTTAAGTTTATTCCTAAGTATTTTATTCTTTTTTATGCTATTGTAAAAGGAATCATTTGCTTCATTTTATTTTTGGATTGTTTATTGTTAGTGTATAGAAATGAAAGTGATTTTTGTGCATTGATTTTGTATCCTTCAACCTTGCTGAATTCATTAATTAGTTGTAACATTTTTTATGGGCTCTTTAGGTTTTTCTGATTTTCTACACATAAAATCATGTCCTCTGTGAACAGAGACGATATTACTTCTTTTCCAATTTGGATGCCTTTTATTTGTTTTTCTTGCCTAATAGGTCTGCCTAGAACTTCCAGTCCTATGTGGAAATAGAAGTGGTGAAATTGGGCATCCTGTCTTGTTCCTGATCTTAGAGGAAAAGCTTTCATTCTTTCACTTTGAGTATTATGTTAGCTGCCGACTTTTCATATATGGCATTTATTATGTTGAGGTAGTTTCTTTCTATTCCTAGTTTGTTGAGTGTTTTTATAACAAAAGGGTGTTGAATTTTGTCAAATGCTTGTTCTGCATCAAGAAATGATCATATTGGGGGCCAGCCCCATGGCTTGGTGGTTGGGTGCGTGCGCTCCGCTACTGGCGGCCTGGGTTTGGATCCCGGGCGTGCACTGATGCACTGCTTGTCCAACCGTGCTGAGGCGGCGTCCCACATACAGCAACTAGAAGGATGTGCAACTATGACATACAACTATCTACTGGGGCTTTGGGGAGAAAAAGGGGGAAAAAAAAGGAGGAGGATTGGCAATAGACGTTAGCTCAGGGCCACTCTTCCTCAGCAAAAAGAGGAGGATTGGCATGGATGTTAGCTCAGGGCTGATCTTCCTCACACACAAAAAAAGGAAGAAATGATCATATTTTTTTCCTTTATTCTGTTAATGTGGTATAGTACACTGATTGATTTTCATATGTTAAACTATCCTTACGTTTCAGGAATAAATCCTTCTTCTTCATAGTGTATAATCCTTTTAGTGTATGATGTTGCATTCAATTTGCTACTATTTTGTTGAGGATTTTCACGTCAATATTCATAAGAGATATTGGTCTGTAGTTTTCTTATAGTGTCTGTGTCTAGCTTTGGTATCAGGTAATGTACCTTAGCCTTTTTAAAAAACATATTTGACCTCTAAAGAGAACATTATGATCTTGGTAAGCTATGTTTGGACTCAGGCTCATATGGTTTGATTCCATTTCCTGATATAACTTACGTTTCCTGCCAGCTTGTGTTCTTACCTAACTTCAAGTGAGTGGTTGGCCCTCCTCTGGAATTTATTAGACCTCCGTTGTGTTATGTGCTGTAGATTGGAGTTCGCTGTGGGACAAGTACATCTTGGATCTTATGGATAAGCTTAAATTGCTGAAGAATCATTATAAAGATTGATAGGATACTATGGGGAGGCTACATAGTTTTTATCATAAATCCGTTATGTTACCTTTTAAATTAAAATTGACCAGTTCTCATTATAATGCCTAAATTATTTTAGTATTAATAAAAGGCACTCAAAGATTTAACATACAAGTAATTTCCACTTGTCCTATCTTTTACAAGCACCATCAGCTTCCGGTAAGACAGACATGTTAATCAGATATTTGTAACCAAATATGACTCTTCTCTAAAATAAATCCCAGAACGAGAAGATACCTCTTCAGTCTACCCCATAGCTAGATGGCTGGCTAGCTCATTATTAAGAATTGTAAAGGAAAAAGGAGGTACTGGTTTTTGGTTTTTTCCAGCATTGTAATTAAGGTTTAAGACTTAAGAAATCCATGTTTGTTTGTTTTGTCCAAATTATCTCTTGATGCAAATTTAAATTTATTTCTTCTAGTTTTTCTTATAGTAATTCTTGAGAGACTTGCCCTTTTTCTCCACCTCCCACTGCCTTCTCTACTCTGTCCCCAACTCCTGCCCCCCTCTTATGCCTAAGGCCTGTTTTAAAAACAGAGTTCCAAAATGCTGCGTTTTCCCCATTCATTACCTATTTTTAATTTTTAAAATGGCAAATTACTGCCTTTGGTAATGAATTCAAGATGAACAAAAATGAGGCTTTATTTCTGAATTTTTAATTCTGAATTTATGTCAGAATCTAGCTTGTTTTTTTCTTCCACTTAATTATAGCCTACTTGATATAGATAGGAAGCTAGAAAAATTTTATCCTAAAAAGGAATTGAAGCATCCATATCTATAATGAATTCAAAATAACCATTCCTTGAGTAAATTGCAGCTATTATCCATGCTGAACTCAGTGTGGTGCTGGTGTTCCATGCCTGAATAGAATTTACAGTCAAGTACCGCATAATGACATTTCAGTCAACGATGGACTGCAGATTTGATGGCAGTCCCGTGAGGTTAGTACCACATAGCCTAGGTGGGTAGTAAGCTGCATCATCTGGGTTTGTGTAATTTCACACAATGACAAAATTGCCTAACGACACATTTCTTAGAATGTATCCCCATCATTAAGTGACGCATGACTGTACTGTGAATTTTTTATTAGAGTCAGAAGCCTTCCAGAGTATGTGTATCTTTAAGGCATTGGATCAGCTCCGTAAAAGACACTTAACAAGTATTACTTAATACATATTTTTAGTCCTTCTAGCTAGGACTGTATCTGTTATCTTCTCCTATCATGAATGTAAAAGTCTAGCATCTTTCTCACTGCTCTGACCCCACTGGTTCCTGTTTATCTTTTGGCCAGCTGGACTAGAAACAAAGGGATAGGATGCAGAAAATGAATTTGCTGTAAAATGAATCACTGGTGGCTTTGGAATCAACCACTTGTCTCTCTTTCTATCAGATTAGTGTGTTAGATAACTTTAATTCATTTTTAAGCTCTAATTTGTGGATTTTTTTTCCCTGCCAAAGATACTCTTCTGCAGAATGCCTTACTCTTTTTCATATTTTTCCCTGAACATTTAAATTTAAAGACTTAGTTTGAACAAAATAGTCTGGTATAGGAATACCACAGCAGGGTTACCAGCTCTTAAAACAGTAAAACATAATGCTTCTTGAATGATTAGAAACCACTTTAGAGTCTTGCAGGACCCTCAGGTCATTTGCATTAGTCTCAATTCATATAAAGACTATATATGTAAAAGGTTCAGGGCATTGAACTGAACTTACTCTGATGTACTTAAAAACAACAACAACAAAAAAACCTGGTATCTCATTTAACATTCCTTTCATGTGCTTATAAAATCAATGTCGAATGTAGGGGAAATTTTTTAAATTGTTTTGCTTTCTGACTCATTTTTGGAGTCAAACATTTTAGTTCTTTATTATCTGACATTTTAGACTTTCTAGCAATTTTACCTGAACAAAACAAAAGACTTCTGAACACTTGAAAAATTCTGTATTCATAATGGTCATCATGCAGGTAAATCCTGCATTTTAATGTTTCTCACTTTACATGGTTGGCAGCATAGAGTAAAAGGTAACATCTTTTCAAAAAGAATTTTTAAGGTAGTTTTCCAAAAAGAATTTTGCTTTAATCTATATTCTTCTGCCATAGGAGTGAACTAGTACTCTAGAATAGAAATTTCATGTAATTTATCAGCATCCTAGGTATTAATCTTGGCCTGAAATCCCGTGTTCATGGTAAGACATAAATTTGAGAAAATTTGTTTAGTTTTGTTGCATCGATATGCTGTCTTCCATCTTAGGTCTATCATTTGGCAAGTGTTCGCTTACGTGATTTATGCTTAAAACTGGATGTTTCAAGTGAGTTACGAAGGAAGATATGGACATGTTTTGAGTTCACTTTAGTTCACTGCCCTGATCTAATGAAAGGCAGACATTTGGATCAGCTCCTCCTTTGTGCCTTTTACATCATTGCAAAGGTAATGTATAGTTGAGGGAAGCTCTGTGTCCTAGTTGCCTATATTTGAAGCATGAAGTGAAAATCTTTTGCGCTTAGTTGTTAGTTTGCTTTAAGTACTGTAAGCCAACAGTGCCCACCATTGTTAGTAAATTCCAGCTACTATATTTAGTCTCTGGACTCTCCCTTTAGTTTTATAATAATCAGCTTTCCCGGGGCCGGCCCGGTGGCGCAAGCGGTTAAGTGCGCGCGCTCCGCTGCGGCGGCCCGGGGTTCGCTGGTTCGGATCCCGGGCGCGCACCGAAGTACTGCTTGGTAAGCCATGCTGTGGCGGCGTCCCATATAAAGTGGAGGAAGATAGGCACCGATGTTAGCCCAGGGCCGTCTTCCTCAGCAAAAAAAGAGGAAGATTGGCGGATGTTAGCTCAGGGCTGATCTCCTCACAAAAAAAAAAATAAATAAAAAATAATCAGCTTTCCCACTTCATAAGAATACATTGGTTGTAAAGAAGTTGGAAAAAGTCTTAGAGTCCATTTGTAGTACAGTGGCTCTCCACCCTATTAATGTGAACAACACCATTTCCATCCCTACCTCTGTGACACCTCTAATCTGGTACTTCAAAGAGAAATGATCATTACATAGTAGATGAGTAACTGAGGCCCAGAGTTGAAAGTAATTTGGCCAAAATTAGACAATTCATGAATGGCAACCTAGGATCTCCTGATTCATAATCTTGTATAACGTACCTTCTATGCCATATTGCTTTCCAGTGATTTATTGTGCCGCCTCACAAGAGCATTTTACTTTATAGTTGCTACAACATGTTTTGAGTCATAAAATAGCATGTCTTACTTGTTTTTTAAAATTCTGATATATCTGAAACAGTCATCTGTAACTGTGGTCTTGACTGTATTGCCCACACTGGCAGTCCCAGCAGATGTACATAGTTAAGACCTAATTTTTAAGCTCTTTGAGGCAGAAGGCATGTTTTCAAACTCCTTTGTGACTTCCCTCTCACAATGCCTCTTTAAAATCTCTATACAAAATAGGTATTAATAAATGTTA
Source organism: Diceros bicornis minor (assembly GCF_020826845.1). Classification (NCBI taxonomy): domain Eukaryota; kingdom Metazoa; phylum Chordata; class Mammalia; order Perissodactyla; family Rhinocerotidae; genus Diceros; species Diceros bicornis. The sequence continues at coordinate 22,990,489 of NC_080758.1, forward strand.
TTAACTAATTATTTGTGTTTTCCAGAGAACTATTAGGGTTCAGGCTTTGCCATTCCTAGCTTGTCTTTATGGAGAACAGGTTTAGTGCTGATGGACAGTGAAGGAGAGAAAAAGAGTAATTTAAATGAACTTTATGATAACAAATAGACCAGAAGGGATTCCTTTATGGATCACTAATCCGTTTTCTTCCTTTTTGGCCACCACTGTGACTTTTCTAAGTGTTAGAAACACTATAGTCTGCCCTGAAATGTTAAAAGCCTAATCCTATAATAACTGCTCAGTTTTATTGTGAATCACCACAGGACATTTTCTGACCTTTAGTATGTGGTTAATTTATTTTTAAATAAGTACTTAAAAACTAATAAAACCAGAGACTGCAGGGGGTTCAGCACATCTGAGTTTAGTTATATTATTCGTTTTATAAAGAAATGCGTTTTCAGTAGAGGTATACCACAGCAATCTCAGTGTTTTTGATTAATGAAACTATTAGCTGTGTCCCCAAAGGCCACAAAGCCTGAACTTTAAAAGTAGTAAAAGTCATAAATGGTAGTGGTTTTTAGTCATGGACTAGCCTGGAGTTAATGGCTTTCTGCAAGACTGCTCTCAATGCCAACCAATAATTGAAGTTTTTGTTCAGAGCCATTTTTCTTTTAAAAGCAGTTGATAAGTGCAGTTTTTATTTTCCTTAGGTAACAAAAGAAGAAAGAACTTTTCAAGAAATAATGAAAAGTTATAGGAATCAGCCCCAAGCTAATAGTCACGTGAGTTACATTATTTTTCCTCCTGTCCTAAAATAGATTTGTACTATTTCTCTGCTGACAAGTCAAATAAAAGGTGAACTTCTTTTATAGTTTTACTATAGTTTTTTTGGTTTAATGGATACCGTTAAACTCAGGAGACAGTTTTAGTAGAAGCCAGGAAATTGGCTGTTTCTGACTCATCCATGTATTTTCAGATACTTCTCACGTGTTCTTCTGTTCCATTTGTCCATTTGTTGAGTGGGGACAGTTTTCACTAGAAAGTCTAATGAAAAATATCTATAGTAATAATATTCTTTAACTGTATGAGACTTGAGTCTCTAATGGTGTTTAAATCCAGTGAAATTTGAGAATTTGTTCAGTCCAGCTTCTTTTGCCGTCTGCTGAGAATCTTAATGTTTGCATCTTGGAATAGATGTCAGGCATTTCTGATAACGTTACAATAGCCATGATGATGGGCCGGCTCTGTGGCTTAGCGGTTAAGTGCGCGCACTCTGATGCTGGCGGCCCGGGTTCGGATCCCGGGCACGCCCCAAGGCACCACTTCTCCGTCCAACCCAAGGCCGAGTCCCACGTACAGCAACTAGAAGGATGTGAACCTATGACATACAACTATCTACTGGGGCTTTGGGGGGAAAAAAATGAATAAATAAAACCTTAAAAAAAAAAAAAAAAACAATAGCCATGATGAGAATCCTGTACAACCTTTCAGTCATGGAAACATAAAATGTTAGAATAGTGGCCTGGCACATAGTAAGCATTTAATGAATGTTAGCTCCATATTATCGTTATTATTAAGGCTGAAGAACACAGGGTTAGGTTACGTTAAGGGTTTGGCCATTCAAGAGCGTGGTTGCTCTGCTCTAAGGGAGCATAATGGCCTCTTCTCTGGCCTGGGTGATCTGCCATCTTAGACAGGAAGAGAGATGTGGTGGATCAGATATCCCAGGCCCCAATACTAGTAGTGACACCCCCTTTGAAGAGAGCCCCACAGATAATTTCACTGCATTACTTAAGCTCCAGTATACACTGATAGTGATACAAAGATATTAGAAGAGCCAAGTATAGGCATTTGTTATATCCTATGACAGGCTAAGAGTTTCTGGGCCTCTTCAGAAAAATCCCTCAGGAACAGAGCCTAGAGAGGTCCAGATTGTCCCTAAAGATCATTAAGGTGAGGTTAGTGTGGGTCAAAAATGGGCCAAGCCACAGCTTCCTAAATATCTCCTCAATACCGATACCCATAGGATGAGGGGGAATGGATCATGCCTTTCAGTTATCTTGGAGATAAGAAAGAGTTTAGGGGCAGGGAGGGGGACAGAGTTTCGTGTAGCCATATGAAAGAAGATGGGCATGAGATGGGAGCAGGAAAACAAGCCCCAGTGAGATCAAAGGACTCTTGTGTAGGAATTAAAAGGAAGGAGGAACATGTTCAGATTTTTGAAGTTGCTTTTGTTTGGCAAAACCTGCTCATCACTTACTTAATTTTTCTATTTTGTAAACTTCTACAGTGGTAGGCTCTGCTTCAGTATCTCCTCTTCTAAGATGTTTGCCATAATCTACATTTACCAGGCTAATAACTTCTTGCCCTTGATTTTCACCCATACAGATAAATACTTTTTAATTGGCTTGATATCTTGCTCTTCTTATTTTGGTTTTGCTTAACCTGTGCCTCTTTGTGACTCATCCATCCTTTTTTTCCCCTCTGACCTATAGGTCTATAGGAGTGTACTACTGAAAAGTATTCCAACAGAAGTTGTGGCATACAATAAAAACATGAATGGTGATTTTGAAATGACAGATTGTGGTAAGTTGCCCAATGTAACATTCTTTATGTAATACACCTTTGATTACATTGTACATAATACAGTGATGTCAGGCAACATGAGGTCAGTGATGTAGATAGTGTGGATAATGCATATTGTTTATACGCAATACAAAATTTATTGTATTTTATTAATGAGTATGGCTCTCTAAGTGTCCTTTTTTTTTTTTTTTCATTTTTTTAAGCTGGTTTGTCTAAGGCCATATTCCTTACATAAAATCCTTTAAATGTTGAAAACTAGGTCTCTCACACACACACACACAGTTAAAGCAAACTCTCTGAAGGGACAAAAATTCTCTTTCCATATGAGATGTATAAAACCAGTACTGCAAATTGATAATTAGGTAACTTTATTTGCATTGTACCCATTTTACAGTCACCAGATAGACAACCAAGATATAAGTAGAGCACATTTTTACTTGTTTTTAGATTATAGTGATGCCTTTTAGAGCTCACAAGAAACTCCCAGAATATCACTAAAATGGTCTAAAACCACCAAAGTTTTATATTGGTCTGTGGTCAGTAGTTTTTCCATAACTGGAGCTAAATTAGCACTGCCCTCTCAATCAGAAAGCCAGTCTGAAATATTTACTGCACATTCTTACTGTGCAGTAGGAGCACAATTGGCAGAGGAGCAAAAAGGAAGAGTGAGGATATGGTGGGAGAAATATAAACGAATACTAAATGCCTACTCCACAAAAGTGCTGCTGTGCTGGTCAAGCCCATCATATCTTGATCCTTTGGTTTTTAAATAAATTCTGATCTTCTTTCTAACTTTCATTTTTAAATAATTTACCTTCTCCAGTTTTAAGTGGTAAAAATGCATGCCTCTTCTCAATCTGAAGACTAATCACAGTATATGCAAAGAAACTAGCATCAGTCAATTGAGCAGCTCCCCTGGTCGTGATGGATGGGGGTTTCATCAATATGTGCATCCCAAACAATTTGGGTGTGTCCAACCTGTGAAAACCCCTGAAAAGTGGATATCTACAGTTTCCTCAACATCTCTTCCCTTGGATGCAAATGTATTGTCCTGGGATATAAAACTAAGCATATATTATAGTTGCAGTTGTTGACCACCTGCAACCCTGGGATAATTTGCCTTATCCCTTCACACTTTCACTTTAGATCCTTGAAAAGTTTTGGAGCTAATGATCCAGGCTAAAAAATTCAGCATGTCTCTCTGGAGCCCTGCAGATAATATCTCCATTCCCTTAAGGGCTTGTCTCATTCACTAGTTGTTTATGTAAAACCACATTTTAATTGCTTGACAGTTTTCTATGATAATCAAAAAAAGACATTCCTCTTATTCATGGCAACAATAGGGAAAATCATGAAACCATAATTTCAGATGGTCACAAATATATATCAAACATACACCATATGCCTCAAATTATATTAGGCAGAGGTCTCTACCTTCTGAGGGGAAACAGATTTGTAACAGTTATAGCACCAGGCACCTAAACCTTTGATCTTCTCTCTCAGTCTTTCATAAGTTCCATCTCCTAATGTATATGTGGTAAGATAGTCACCAGGCCTACTGAGGCTTTAATTTCAGAGTGCTAGAGTCCTTAAAGAAATAGAAAGGTAGAGATCTTTCTCTTGCATAAAGGACAACTGACATCTGGTTTCTTGTTTTGAAATGAAAAAATATATAGGTAAGTAAAATCATGTTTAGTTAGAATATAAGGTCCCAGAGAGTTTTAAATGTTTGGTTCCTTCAAACTAAGTATAGCTCCTTACCTTATGTAAATATTAACAACTGGAATTGGAATGACACAGAAATATGGAGACTATAGTCTTTGCCTCCAGAAATTTCTAATCCAAGGAGGACATTAAATAATTTTAATTGATCCACATAATGAGAATAACCTACAATTGCTGTTATCAAGCCAGTATGCCTTAAAACATTGTTCCCCAGGATGGTAGTAAGTGTTATGGGGAACAGGGACTGTGCATAAAAAATTTGAAAAGTATGGAGTTAAAGTGAACATGTGTTGGGGACAGCCCGGTGGCGTAGCGGTTAAGTGTTCATGCTCTACTGCTGGCGGCCCGGGTTTGGATCCTGGGCACGCACCAACATACCGCTTGCCAGGCCATGCTGTGGCGGCGTCCCATATCAAATGGAGGAAGATGGGCACAGATGTTAGCCCAGGGCCAGTCTTCTTCAGCAAAAAGAGGAAGATTGGTGTGGATGTTAGCTCAGGGCTGATCTTCCTCACAAAAAAAAAGTGAACATGTGTTGTTTTTCCAACTGCAAAACTTCTCAGAGCCTTTAATATACTAACATTTATTCTGAATTTCCAAAAGGAGGATGTAATACGCAGCATTTCCTCAACTTATTTGACCACATAGCTTCCCCCCACCCATTAAGATCCTTTAATTCAAATCAAAAATAGCAAGAGTGAAAAAGACATCCAAATTGGGACTGAGATTCCAATGGAGATTCCGTGGGACTGCTTGGCCCTTAAACCATGTTTGAGTTTTCTGGTTTTCCTAGAGTGAAAGCATGCTTCTACTCATGTTCTCAGGGTTTGCAGGCCAATGTATTGAAAATGAGACCTTTTTTTCATATGCCGAATTCTTTTTAATTGTCAGTAGTTGTCTTTCTTAGTAAGCAGATGATTCTCGTATGTACAAGTAGACAATGGTTTGTAATACTCTTCCCCAAAAAAACAGTAAGATAAATTTCTACCTGGCGTCACAAGCTATCCCAGAGTTACATCAGTAGATAGGAAAGCACCTTGGGGCAAGCTGTCATTTTACAATTGAGGACTCTAGCTATAAACTGAACACTAAGATTCCTGTTGTGCATGGGAAAATAAGGCTCTTTGAACACCTGTCACCTGCCACGTATTTGCAGAAAAATAAACACAAGCAATTCATCTTGCTTCTTCCTTAACCTATGAGGATATGCTTTACCTTTCAGAGTCTTTCCACCTTTGACAAAGAGCCAATATGGGTATCTGTGGACGCTTTTGTTATCTGAGCTCAAAGGTTGCCTCTGCCACCCATACTCTAGAGCTCATTTTTGCTAGACCCCAACCCAGGGCTGGTGGCCCTCTAAGGGCCACCAATGACAGTGAGCTCAAAAGGTATGGTTGTGAAAACATTCTTGCAGACCTGGTATCTAGAGAAAAGAGCACCACCTTTAGTTTACATGTTTGCATTTCTCTAGCATTTCAACATAATTTATACATTCTATACACAGATTTCTGAACCTTCTCTAAAAACATTAATTGCTTTATATAAAGATTTGTGTGTATTTGATTTTTTTTTTTTTATATTGTAGAGAGAGTTGTAATTCAAATCACCAACTCATATATTAACGTACATCTGTCACAACACTGAATTCTTTTAACAGACTTGGAAGATGCTACGAAAACACCTGACTGTTCCAGCGGACCAGTGAAAGAGGAAAGAGGTGATCTTATCAAGTTTTACAATACAATATATGTAGAAAGAGTAAAGGCATTTGCGTTTAAATACGACTTGTCAAGTCAGGACCATGTGGTACGTTTTATGTTTTACTACTTCATTAATATATATAATAGTAGTTCGATTACTATGAGTTTATTTTGCTAGATAAGTGTTTCAGAGTTTAAAGCCACACTGATGCATTACATAGTAGAAAATGTACTAGTAATTAATCAGAGAGTGAGTAAGGCTATGACACATGAGACCAGAGAAAATTATAGAAATTTTATCCATACTGTGATTATGTTGCTAGAAATTATGTATGCATACGGGCAGGGACTAGATGGGAAGGTGGAAAAATGAAAACAATTAATTCTGGTAATTTTTTCTCTTGTTTTTGATTTCTATTGTTATATTTATGAGATAAATGTTTTTCTCAAGATATAGAAAAAAGGAAATAGACCTGAATCATTAATAGAGGCAACACTAAGAAATTTTTATGCAGATCCATAGATTTGGCAGTACCATCAGACCTGTGAAAATGTTACCAATATATAAGCTGAGGTTGGTTCCCAGGAGACTGGAGTTTAATTATAAGAAAGAAGGACCTAGTAGAAGCTGCATCCACCCAGTAACCATGCATGTGTATCTGTATGTATCTCTCTACATTTCTGTCTTTTCCCTTTCAAGGAATATAGTCTGTGACTATCCTCAGAAGCCATGAGTGCTCATCCTACTTCGTCACTTCTACCTCCCCCCATCATGTGCTATACTGTGAATATCAGCCAGTTGAAACTAGTTTTATCAGCTTCAAGTGAAGATGATAAATGAATATTAAGGCACCATCTCCATTTATTCTTGGAATGGAAACATTATACAGAATATTAAAGAAAAGTGCAGTCCTACTCACCTAACTCTATTTCTAAATCTTTTGCATTTCAATTTAAAGTCTTAACCATTTCCTTAACAGATTCGTCCCATGTTGGACTCATCCTACTGGCTCATAGAATTCTCTGCCTCTCTTTTGTTCTCTCTGCTATTGCTTTTGTTGTGGGTATGCATGTGTGTAGAGAGATTCCTATTGCAAGTGTTAGGACATTGACTACTGTTTGCCCCTACTTTGACTACTGTTTGCCCCTACTTTCTGAGCATGGACACAAGGTTCCTATGCTCTTGGCTTACTGCTTCTGATGTCTTGCCCAGAATTCCTTAGTACTATTTACAGGATTTCCTGAAAGATTCAGGAAAATAAGTTTTAGTTTATATGTTAATAATTGTTGAAAAGCAAGAGTTATGGACTACTTTTTTGCTTTTTTCAGCCATAAATAAACACTTACAGTATAACTGACTCCTAACTAGAAGGTGCCAATAAGAATAAAAATATGGATTCAAAAAAGAAAGAAAAATTTTTATCTTAAAAAAACTTACTTTTGGGTTATTTCAGATGGAAGCTCCACCACTCTCTCCTTTTCCACATATTAAGCAACAGCCAGGCTCACCACGCCGCATTTCCCAGCAGCACTCCATTTATGTTTCCCCACACAAGAATGGGTCAGGCCTGACGCCAAGGAGTGCTCTGCTGTACAAGTTCAATGGCAGCCCTTCTAAGGTAAGGTGCACACAAATTTTACTGTAAAATAACTTACGTATGTGTTAAAAATTGGATTTCAGATTACCAATTAGTAATCTTTAATCTTGTTCTTTTTTTGCAAAGTTACTACTAATAAATAGGAACTGTTACTTACTATAGTAAGTTTCCTGTGATCGAGAGTGGTATATTCAGTTGAGGTAGTTTAATCCTCATAATAATTTAATCCTGAATAACTATTGACATCGTATTGGGGGAGTTCAATGCAAGATCCCAGTGTGTCTCTCTGCTCAGGCATGATCTTGAGAAGGGACCAGTAAGGCAACACCTGCAAGTGGTCAGATACGGGGAACATTAAGTTGAAAGAAAGGCCTTGGATGTGAAAGTTCATTTGGTGGATTGCAACCAGGGTAGTGAAAGTCTGAAAACAGAGGCCTACTCTTATTTACACAGACAGCTCTGTGGTTTATCTCCACCTTTATTCCCATACAGTGATGAAGACTGCTGTTTTCAGATATTTCAAGGACTGTCAAGCAGATATATTCAGTATGACTCCAGAAGCCAGAATGAGTACCAACTGGAAGAAATTGTAGTGGGACAGATTGTGTAACTCAGTCCAAATACAGTGGTAGCCCCTTAACTCATTAGTTTCTCATTCAGTTCCACAAACATCTGTTGAGTTCCTACTAAGCAAAGAAAGTTGACTAAGGTATAATACCTCACAGACATGCATTTCCTCTTCATAGAAGCTGATTTCCTATAAGGATGTTTAGAAGAGATTCTTGTATGAAATCAAAGATGGGACCAATTGACTTCTAAGGCAATGATTTCGAAACCATTCTTCAGAATCACCTAGGGAGCTTGTAGAACACACATACCTGTCCCACAGACTTACTGAATCACACAGCTCTGGCAGGCAGGTTCCCTAGATGATTGTGATGCACAGCTTTCAGGAACCACTTCTCTAAGGCCTCACTACTCAGTGTGGTTTATAGACCAGCAACATCAACATCACCTGGGAGCATGTTAGAAATGCAGAATCTCAGACCTCATACTAACCCTACGGAATCTGAATCTGCGTTTTAACAGGATCCCCAGATGATTAGTAAGCACATTAAAGTTTGAAAAACATTGCTCTAGGAAGAGGATCTGAAACTTTAGCAAGCATCCAAATCCCTGGGAGGGCTTGATAAACCATAGATTGCTGGGGCCCACCCTGAGAGTGTCTGATTCAGTAGGTGTAGGGTGCAGTTTGAGAATTTGCATTCCCAATAAGTTCCTAGATGCTTCTGCTACTTCTGGTCTGATGTCCCCACTTTGAGAACTACTGCTTATAAGGTAAATCTAATATTTAAAATCACCTGAGAAGATTAGTTCTAATCACCCTTATTAGGTTAGCCTACATTCAGAAATAACCTCTACCCTAGTGTCGAGCTTTGGATGGAAGATAGAGGGCAGGAAAAAGCAGTTAGCTTTGTTCTTTACTGCTCTTTCCCCTTTTTCTCACACATGTTCTCTTTTTTTGCACAGAGTTTGAAAGATATCAACAACATGATAAGGCAAGGTGAGCAGAGAACCAAGAAGCGAGCAATAGCCATCGATGGCGATGCAGAATCACCTGCCAAACGCCTTTGTCAAGAAAACGATGATGTTTTACTTAAACGACTACAGGATGTTGTCAGTGAAAGAGCAAATCATTAGTGTCCTTCCTGTTTCTATAATAAAAGCACTTTCAGGTTGTTTTGCAGAGAGTTGGGGCTCTAGCCTTCAAAACTTTCAGCCCTGTAGATGGTAAATATCACTGGGTTATAAGAAAAATTGCACCAAAATTTTGTGCTTTTTTTTTTTTTTACATTTATCCAAAATGTAGTTGACAGAGATGTATTTTGAGTTGGATTGGAAAGGAATGTTTTAAGTGCCTTTTAAACATTAATATTCATAGAATTTTTTAAATGTTTGTTCCTTGGGTTAGTTTTTAAGATGAAGCAAGTAGAAACCTCTGAATTTTTTAGCTCACTTTTTAAAATAATCAAATGTCTCCTCCTTCTGTGCTTTGTAATATAAGGGTAGATAATCTGTTTTTGGTAAGCGTGCTTTGATATATTTGTGTTCTCAGTTTAATATTGAGTAGGGGTTGGTTCCCATAGCACCTGGGCCAGAGGATGATGCACCAGCATGTCTCTGTCCCACTATGGTAACACCACATCCAGGTTCACTAGCATTCTGGGTTGTGCAGATCCCCTCTCGTGCCCTTCCTCTCCTTGAGCATAGGCAGATTTGTACCTGGGCCCATACACTGCCCCCACTCCTTGCTTTCCAACCCTAAGCCCTCTTAGCCTGGTGTGACAACCCAATAAAAGGGGTACTTGCTCCTTTTTTAAACTACTGTCATTTTGTTTTCCAAACCATTAATTTAATTATATGTGATTATATTATGGCATATAATTCTCAAAATAGAAAGCTGCTTCTCAAGCCAGTAGAATAAAATGCAGATGGAGTTGTTAGAAACTAAGTTTCCTTTTAGTGAGGTAGCACCATGATGATGTGTGAGATACTGTTTTTGAGGTCATCATAAGATCATTCATTGTCAGTGTCTAATTGATTCCCTAAGAATAGTTGAAACCTTTTCCAAAACCACATTAATATCACCTCATGCCTCATAATACACATCAGTAACGCAGCTGCTTGTTATTGCCCCCTCTTTGTTCTCAGTATTGTTGTGCGTTGTGAGTTTCCCATTAGGGTTTGATCACTGGGGCCCCTTAAGGATGTTTTCCAGTACTAGGGGTGCAGCTTTCCAAAGAATTGGCTGTTCAATATTCACTTTTTCTAGTGTGTTTCCAGAATCTGGAAGGACATGGATAAGCCATTCTTCATTAACTTTGAGAAAATGTTATCAAATGTATATTTTTTAAACTGCAAACCTTATTTTTTAAAATGCAAAATATTTAACTTAACCTGTGTCTAACCCTGGCTAATTTGAATTAGTCTAATATTTGGCTGTAAATTAGTAATTACTATTGTCAGGGATTTTATTTTTAAATTTTAAGAAGAAAAGTCATTTTGGTCATGTCTTACTTTTCTGAAAATTACACCCTTATTTTTTGTGTAGTATCTACACATATTATAAGCCAAATAACATCGTCTATCCTGAATCCTTGTATATATTTTTATGTAGCTATAACTATTGTGTCATTTTCATCTTCATTATTAATGTGCAAAATATAAATGAGCATTTGTACATTGACTATATAAGAAGCTCTGGACATGTTTTTATGAGTTTTCAGGACTTCTCATCAATGTACATAAAATGGTTAATAAAACATTGTTTTTTTGAGATTATTGAAAAAACTACTCGTGCTGTTTTCTGTGACTAGAAGCAATTGTACAGCCATCTGGAATCTATATCTCTTTAAATATCTGCTTTATATCTTTTAAATATCTTAGTGTTACCTAAAAGTTAATGTTCCTGGTGGTTTCCAGGGACTAGGAAGAGAATGGGGAGTGACTGACTGCTTAATGAAATAAATATTTTGGAACTTGACATGGGTGGTGGTTGCATAACAGTGAATTTGCTAAATGACACTGAATTGTACACTTTAAAATGGTTATTTTGGGAGCCAATGCAGTGGCTTAGCGGTTAAGATCTCATACTCCACTTCGGCTGCCCGGGGTGGCAGGTTCGGATCCGGGGCACAGACTGACGCACCACTTGTCAAGCCATGCTGTGGCGGCGTCCCGTAGAAAGTAGAGGAAGATGGGCACGGATGTTAGCCCAGGGCCAATCTTGCTCAGCAAAAAGAGGAGAATTGGCAACAGATGTTTGCTCAGGGCTGATCTTCCTCACCAGAGAAAAAAAAAAGTTTTCGTGTCCTCTGATCTTCTTCCCTGCCTTCCCCACATCCTCCCCACCACACACCCAGGCAACTGTTGGTCTGCTTTTTGTCACTATAGTTTTGTTTTTCCTAGAATTTCATATAAATGTATATATGCACAGTATGTAGTCTTTTTGTATTTGAGTTCTGTCACTTTAGTATAATATTTTTGAGATTCATTCATGTTGTAAGTGTATATATTTCTTTTTATTGCTGAGCAATTTTCCCTACTATGGATATACCACAGTTTGTTTATCTATTCACCAATTGATGGACAATTTGGGTTGTTTCCAGTTTGGGGCTATTAATAATCATGAACATTTGCTTGCGAGTATTTGAACGTATATATATACATGATTTTTTCTTTTATTCCCTTGTGAGTTGGATTGCTGGGCCAAATGGTAAGAATATGTTTAACTTCATATGACGTTGCCATGTCCTTTTTCAAAGTGGACCATTTTGCATTCCCACCAGCAGTGTTTAAGAGTTCCATTTGCTCCACATTGCAGCCACCTCCTGATGTGAATCTTCCTAGACTTTTTTCAATGCATATATTACATATTTTTAAGTAAAAATGGATCATATATATCACTTAATATCAGAGTCATCTTTGCAATGTCTAAATTATACTTCTATGACAGTTCTAATTCTTGTATTCCAATGTGTGAATGTACCATTATTTACGTTATTTTATCATCAAACAAGGAAAGATTAAAAGGGGTGTTTTTTTGGTTGAGTTTGTTTCAGATATTGGCATTTGGAATAAATTTTGTTCAGGGAGTCTAATGTTTTCAAAGTTAAGAATCAGGCATTATTTAACCTATAACATTATGAAACAGAATTGTTAAAATACTAAAGATATTCTTCTCATAATGGAGTACCACATAGGCTCCCTTACTCCATTTGGGTCTCTGTTCAAGTGTCAGGTCACAGCACTTCCTAGACCAACCCAGCCTTTCTTATACTCTTAGCTTGTTTTATTTTTCTTCCCAGCACTTATAATCTACTCATGTATTATCTGAATCCACCACTAGTAATTTAGTAATTGCATATAGTCAAATATATATACTTCAAGTATATATAAGCTCCATGTAGGTGGTACTTTTTTTTCCTGTGGTTTTCCCAGAGTGTAGAATGATGCATTGAAGGAAGTATGGGGTTTACATTGGTTGAATTAATGAAGAAGGAGGTTTAGGGATGCTTTTTATAATAATTATATCTCACATGTATTGAGCATTTTCTATGCGCAGATATATCTCACATGTATTGAGCATTTTCTATGTGCAGAATTCTCATAAAACCCTATAATAAACTGTTTTACAGAAGAGGAAATTAAAGCTCAGAGATTTTAAGTAACTTGCCCAGGGTCACAAGATTCAAACCCAAGCACCCTGGTTCCATAGCCCAATTTTTTTCTTTAATTCAGTGAAGTTGGGATTTTTTGTGTGGTAAAATACATATACCATAAATGTTAACATTTTAACCATTTATAAGTAAACAATTCAATGGCATTAAGTACATTCAAACTGTTGTGTAACCAATCTTCAGAACTTTTTCATTTTGTAAAACTAAAACTCTCTACTCATTAAACAACAACTTCTCTTTTTCCCCTCCCTGCCCCTGGCAACTACTATTCTACTTTCTGTTTCTACGAGTTTGACTACTCGAGATACCTCACAAAAATGAAATCATACAGTATTTGTCTTTTTGTGACTGGCTTATTTCACTTAGTATAATGTCCTCAAGGTTCATTCATGTTGTAGCACGTGTCAGAATTTCCTTCTTTTTAAGTATATACCACATTTTGTTTATCCATTCATCATCGATGGACTGCAGCCCAATTTTTAATCTGTATGCTATACCGTGTCTTCTGATATTAGTCTTGGGGTCACTCATATTTACCTAAGTACCCTGCCCCCCTTTTTTTTTTTGAGGAAGATCAGCCCTGAGCTAACATCCATGCCAATCCTCCTCTTTTTGCTGAGGAAGACTGGCCCTGGGCTAACATCTGTGCCCATCTTCCTCCACTTTATATGAGACGCCGCCACAGCATGGCCTGACAAGCGGTGCATCAGTGTGCACTCAGCATCCAAACCGGGCCGCCAGCAGTGGAGTGCGTGCACTTAACCGCTACACCATGGGGCAGCCCATAAGTATCCCCTTTATTCTGGGAAATCCCAGGCTGTCTTCTTCCTCAAGCTTCTTTCTCTTCTTTTGCCTTGGGAAACCTCATTTGTTGTTTCTATTTTGGAGCAGATCTTCCCACTCCCATGGCACACAGAAGAAACTCAGCTTGTTGAAAGATTTCCATCCAAAAAGTTGCTGACAACAAACATTTAGGGGGTGGTTGTTAATGTGTTCCAATGCCAATCTTCTCTTTTCACTCAATCCTCTTCCAAACCCCCTCTTCCAAATTGCCTCCCAGGAGCCCCAAAATTCTTCACCTTCACTGTGCCTTCCCTAAATGTCCCACCTCAGAAGCCTTAGCACCAGCTTCCACTGATGCCCTGAAAGTTCAGTGCCACCTTAACCACTTCCACAAGGAAAAGGATCTTTTTCCCAAGAACACTGCTCTCCTCAGAATCTAGCGCCAGTTTCCTCCCTGACATTTGGAGCACACTCGACAGGGGAAAGTTCACTCTCCTGCAGCCCCACAAGCATAAATGATATTCTCTTTAATAGGGATAATTGTGGTTTTCTCAGTCTTGTAAAAAATGTGAATAAGAGCATCTTAAACATTGCTATGTTTATTGATCTACTTTAACTCACAATATAGGTAAATACAATATGCTTGTTATGCAAATGTAACTCCAAAGACAAATCCTGCAGTCCCACCCAGGTCACTGGCTTTAAGTCCCACCTTTATAGAAATTCTGAAACTAGTTTCCTTGTTAATCACAGTGATTAACCAGTCCCAAGCACAGGAATGCCTTCAGACCTCCTTGAGACAAGTGTCAAGTTTTTAAATGAGAAGGATCACTATGTAAACAAGATATTTAGCTATGAGGACGGAATGTAAAAAATGATCAAAGGCTTCCTTAACACTTGAATCAATGTGTATTTTGTTGGGGCCAGCCCCGTGGCTTAGCGGTTAAGTGCATGCGCTCTGCTACTGGCGGCCCGGGTTCAGATCCCAGGCGCGCACCGATGCACCACTTCTCTGGCCATGCTGAGGCCGCGTCCCACATACAGCAACTGGAAGGATGTGCAATTGTGACATACAACTACCTACTGGGGCTTTGGGGAGAAAAAGGGAAAAAAAGGAGGAAGATTGGCAATAGACATTAGCTCAGGGCTGGTCTTCCTCAGCAAAAGGAGGAGGATTGGCACGGATGTTAGCTCAGGGCTGATCTTCCTCACACACACGAAAAAATGTATTTTGTTAACAGTGATAGCACACTTAAAGTGGAGAAATAGACAAGGATGTGTGAGACTTTATTTTGCATGATATTCAATAGCACAGGGGTTCTTGGTAATAACCAACTCCAAGGCCATCAGAAGCCTGGAGTCCATGGGCCCGCCCCGTGGCTTAGCGGTTAAGTGCGTGCGCTCCAATGCAGGCAGCCCGGGTTCGGATCCCGGGTGCGCACAGACACACTGCTTCTCCGGCCATGCTGAGGCCGTGTCCCAGATACAGCAACTAGAAGAATGTGCAACTATGACATACAACTATCTACTGGGGCTTTGGGGGAAAAATAAAATAAATAAAATTATTGAAAAAAAAAAGAAGCCTGGAGCCCAAAGATTGGGAACCACTAAGTCAAAATGTCCAACTAGGCCATCAAGTCAGGAGTGGACGTCACATAGTACAAACATGTTTGCCATGTGTACTAGTCTGCTAGGGCTGCCACAACAAAACACCACGGACTGGGTGACTTAAACAACAGAAATTTATTTTCTCACAGTCTGGAAGCTGGAAGTCTGAGATCAAGGTGCCAGTGTTACCACCCAACGTGGGGCCTTCTGCTCGCCGCAAAACATGCCAATAGTCAAGAGGCAAGGTGGTAGGAGAAAGAGGACTTTTTTATTACAGATTGCTAGCAAGAGGGAAGATGGCCGACTCATGTCCAAAAGAACCATCTTAAGGGGGCACAAAATCTTACAGCAGTTATATAGGCCATTGGGTTATTGGGGAGGGGGTTATGAATGTTGACCTTCTGGTGTTACAGACTGGGAGTGCCACACCAGATCGTTCAGTTTTCACTGATGATGGCTATCAGCATAGATTCTCTGTTCGGGGGTCATCACATTCCTAAGGAATTCAAAAATAAAGTTATCATCTTATCACAGCTGGGAGGTACACGCACAAGCAGGGGTCATAAAATTTACAGAGTAGTTAGATCTCCTGGACGGTGCATATCCAGCTGGGTTAGTTTGTCAGAGGTCATTCAAAGTTACAATAGAGTTTTTCTTTTCTACAATATGGCTTCCCTTATGTCAACCTTGTCTTCAGCTGGTATCACCAGCACAGTTGGTTTCTGGTGATGCCTCTCTTCCAGGCATCCGGATGGCCATTCTTCTTGCTGTGTCCTCACATATCCTTTCCTCTGTGTGTGCAGAGGGAAAGAGAGAGATCTCTGGTATCTCTTCCCCTTCTTATAAAGACACCAGTCCTATCTATTGGATTAGGGCCCTACTCACATGACCTCATTTAACCTTAATTACCTCCTTAAAGGCTCTGTCACCAAATACAGTCACAGTGGGGGCTAGGGCTTCAACATACGATTTTGGGAGACATGATTCAGTCCATAACACTGTGAGTCCACTCAGTGAGTGGCAAGGAATTTCTCAGAGAAAAGGATCTTTGTGAATTTGGGTAACAGACAGTGGTATTCACTAGGGACAGTAGGGCATGAGTGATTAGGAATCAGACTAGATTGGACTGGTTACAAGTGTTACTGCAAGGAAAGAATCAGCCAGATAACTGGATGTCTGAAAGAGACCCTGTCAGATGCTGAAGTTGTGTTATCAGGGATGCTTTCAGCTTCAAATGAAAGAAAATCTAAAAATTCAAAACACATACACACAGGGGGCCGGCTCTGTGGCTTAGCGGTTAAGTGCACACTCTCTGCTACTGGTGGCCCAGGTTCGGATCCCGGGCACACACCGACGCACCGCTTGTCTGGCCATGCTGAGGTGGCATCCCACATACAGCAACTAGAAGGATGTGCAACTATGACATACAACTACCTACTGGGGCTCTGGGGAGGGAAAAAAAAAAAAACAAAACACATACACACACAAAAGAGATAATCCAACTTACACTGGCTTAAAAACTAAGGAAGTTGATCGACTCATATAGTTGGAAGTGCAAAGATAGGGTGAACTTCTGGGTTGGTTGGTCAAATGGCCAAGTATTCTCATCAAAAACCCACGGTCTGCTCCCAAAATTGAACCAAGAAGAAATGGAGAATCTGAATAGACCAATCACAAGTAAAGAGATTGAAATAGTAATCAAAAACCTCCCAAAAAATAAAAGTCCAGGACCAGATGGCTTCTCCAGTGAATTTTACCAAACATTCAAAGAAGATTTAATACCCATCCTCCTCAAACTATTCCAAAAAATAGAGGAAGATGGAACACTTCCTGAATCATTCTATGAGGCCAACATCACCCTGATACCGAAACCAGACAAAGACAATACAAAGAAAGAAAATTACAGGCCAATATCGCTGATGAACATTGATGCAAAAATCCTCAACAAAATATTGGCAAACCGAATACAACAATATATTAAAAAGATCATACACCATGATCAAGTGGGATTTATACCAGAGACGCAGGGATGGTTCAACATCCGCAAATCAATCAACGTGATACATCACATCAACAAAACAAAGAATAAAAACCACATGATCATCTCAATAGACGCAGAGAAGGCATTTGACAAGATACAACATCCATTTATGATAAAAACTCTCAATAAAATGGGAATAGAAGGAAAGTACCTCAACATAATAAAGGCCATATATGACAAACCCACAGCTAACATCATACTCAACGGGGAAAGACTGAAAGCCATTCCTCTGAGAACAGGAACGAGGCAGGGCTGCCCACTCTCACCACTCCTGTTCAACATAGTACTGGAGGTTTTGGCCAGAGCAATTAGGCAAGAAAAAGGAATAAAAGGAATCCAAATAGGTAACGAAGAAGTGAAACTCTCACTATTTGCAGATGACATGATTGTATATATAGAAAACCCTAAAGAATCTGTTGGAAAACTGTTAGAAACAATCAACAACTACAGCAAAGTTGCAGGGTACAAAATCAATCTACAAAAATCAGTTGCATTTCTATATGCTAATAATGAACTAACAGAAAGAGAGCTCAAAAAGATAATACCATTTACAATTGCATCAAAAAGAATAAAATACCTAGGAATAAATCTTACCAAGGAGGTGAAGGACCTATACAATGAGAACTACAAGACATTATTGAGGGAAATCTACGATGACATAAAGAAATGGAAAGATATCCCATGCACGTGGATTGGAAGAATAAACATAGTTAAAATGTCTATGTTACCTAAAGCAATCTACAGATTCAATGCAATCCCAATCAGAATCCCAATGACATTCTTCACAGAAATAGAAAAAAGAATACTAAAATTTATATGGGGCAACAAAAGACCCCGAATAGCTAAAGAAATCCTAAAGAAAAAGAACAAAGCAGGAGGCATCACAATTCCTGACTTCAAAACATACTACAAAGCAATAGTAATCAAAACAGCATGGTACTGGTACAAAAACAGACACACAGATCAATGGAACAGAATTGAAAACCCAGAAATAAAACCACACATATACGGACAGCTAATTTTCGACAAAGGTGCTAAGGACATGCAATGGAGAAAGGAAAGTCTCTTCAATAAATGGTGTTGGGAAAACTGGACAGCCACATGCAAAAGAATGAAAGTGGACCATGTGCTATCGCCATTCACAAAAATTAACTCAAAATGGATCAAAGACCTGAAGGTGAGACCTGAAACTATAAAACTCATAGAAGAAAATATAGGCAACACACTATTTGACATTGGGTTTAAAGGAATCTTTTCGGATGACATGCCTACCCAGACTAGGGAAACTAAAGAAAAAATAAACAAGTGGGACTTTATCAGACTAAAGAGCTTTTATAAGACAAATGAAATCAGAATCAAGATGAACAAACAACCAACCAGCTGGGAGAGAATATTTGCAAAACATACATCTGACAAGGGGTTGATCTCCATAATATATAAAAACCCACGGTCTGTCCACAGTATTGGCTTCTTCCTAAAACTCTGCTCCTAATGATTTTAGGATAGCTAACCATAGCAATGGCAAATTCCCCTTTTGTTGTAGTTTAGGAGCTCTAAAGCAAATCTATGTTGGAATAAGACTGGCTGATGCAACTACCATTTGAATATTAGGAGCCAATGCCGTTTGAAATGTGAGTTGAGACTGGCTCTTGGCAACGAGCTTGAAAGGATCCATGAGGGCTGGCCCCGTGGCTTAGTGGTTAAGTGCGCACGCTCCGCTGCTGGCGGCCCGGGTTCGGATCCCGGGTGTGCACCGACGCACCACTTCTCCGGCCATGCTGAGGCCGCGTCCCACACACAGTAACTAGAAGGATGTGCAGCTATGACATACAACTATCTACTGGGGCTTTTGGGGGGGAAAAACATAAATAAATAAAATCTTTAAAAAAAATAAAAGGATCCATGATCTATTTTTACCCAGGGGTACCCCAGTCCCTAAAGTCTGGCCACTTCCCTATATGTTTGAGCATCCCAACCCCCCCAAGTACATGATCACCCCACCCCAAACACTGAGCCACTCACAGTGACTCACAATAAGCTAAACTCGGTAGGATGAGATGGCCTCTTCCCGTGACTGCCTTAAAGCAATAGAACTTGTACCTAGCTCAAGTTGCAGAAAAGAACAGTGGTTTTCAAGGCAGATCTACATTCAAATCCAAAAGCACTTAATACCTATGTCTGACCCTGGGCAAGTCATTTCACCTGTCTGAGCTTCATTTCCTTATTTGTTAAATAGGTATAACAACACCTGGGTCTTTGTCCAGAACCAATTCTCTTCCTCCTGATACTAAGCTTGCCCACTCACCCAAGGGTAACATGTGACCTGATTGGGTCAATCATTTTATAACACAACAATTGGTTCAGGAATGAATGCAATCCAGGCCTGTTGAAGTCATTCCCTTATGATTTTCTGTTGAAACCAGAGGACTAGATGCTTTCTCCAGATGTGGAGCCGTAAAGATGGGACCTTAGAGCTGCTTGTAGCCTGTAGCCCTCTTGTTCCTACATGGTTTGCACCCTCCTTGACCTCATCTCTTAGCACATCCCCTTTACTCACTTTGCCTATCCACGCTGGCATCCTTGCTGTTTCTCAACTCTAAGCATGCTCCCGCTTCAGAGCCTTTGCACTTGCTGTTCTCTTTGGAATGCTTTTCCTCCAGATACCTGCATGGCTGACTCCTGCACCTCCTTGAAGTCTCTGCTTAAATGTCACTTTCTCAAAAGGCCTATTATGACCACCTTATCCAAAATTGTGACCCTATCCCCCTCTACTCCTTTTTAAAAAAAATTTTTTTCCCATAGCACCAACTTCTAACATATAAGTTTATTACTGTTAATTATATTATTATTCACTGCCAGTCTCCACCTACTAGAATATAAATTTCACTACGACAGGGATTTTTGTTTCTTTTGTTCATTGATGTGTCTCAAGTGCCAGGCAAATTAGTAAGTACCCAGTAAATATTAATGTTTTTTTTTGAGGAAGATTGGCCCTGAACTAACATCTGTTGCCAATCTTCCTCCTTTTTTCCTTTTTCTTTTTTCTCCCCAAAGCCCCAGTAGATAGTTGTATGTCATAGTTGTACATCCTTCTAGTTGCTCTCTGTGGGATGCCGCCTCAGCATGGCTTGATGAGTAGTGTGTAGGTCTGCGCCCAGGATCCGAACCAGCAAACCCCGGGGCGCCAAAACAGATCATTCAAACTTAACGGCTACGCCCCCGGGCCGGCCCCAATATTTGTTGAATGAATGAATGAACGTATTTATAACCAAATAAGCTCAACTAGTATAATACCAATGACAAGAGATTCTCACATATTGAGGTAAGGGGGTAACTATTAGGGTTCAAAACTGATTCGGCTTGAACTAAAAAGG
This sequence comes from Diceros bicornis minor, assembly GCF_020826845.1. Taxonomy (NCBI): domain Eukaryota; kingdom Metazoa; phylum Chordata; class Mammalia; order Perissodactyla; family Rhinocerotidae; genus Diceros; species Diceros bicornis. Next base: position 23,011,123 of record NC_080758.1, read on the forward strand.
CTGATTTATGGCCTATCAAACATACATTGTACATATGCTTAACCATTAAAGTAAAGAACGCACTCTCTTAAGATAAGAATCATACTTCCCCTCCTATGCCCTATTGGTAACGCTCGGATTAGTCCCTTTCCTGACATCACAGTCAGGTTGACCTGCTAATTTGCAACCGAATACCTTTTGAAATTTTGATGAAAATGTATCCTGGGTGTGTTCAACTTATGTTCTTTATTCTATTTTTTTGTGTGTGAGGAAGATCAGCCCTGAGCTAACATCCATGCTAATCCTCCTCTTTTTGCTGAGGAAGACCGGCTCTGAGCTAACATCTATTGCCAATCCTCCTCCTTTTTTTTCCCCAAAGCCCCAGTGGATAGTTGTATGTCATAGTTGCACATCCTTCTAGTTGCCATATGTGGGATGCAGCCTCAGCATGGCCAGAGAAGCAGTGTGTCGGGACGCGCCCGGGATCCGAACCCCGGGCGGCCAGTAATGGAGTGCGCGCACTCAACCACTAAGCCCCGGGGCCAACCCCGTTCTTTGTTCTATACTGAAAACCATGCTTCTCTGAACGCTTTCTAAGGCCTTCCTGGGTTATAATCCTCACTCCGGCTCAAGTAAACTCACCTTATTTCTCTTATCTGTAGAATGGTTATTGGTTATTTTGCGTCGACACCTATCTAATGAGGTTGTTATAAGGGTTAGAAATTATGGATAGAAAGTAAGCACAAGCAGAATGTCTGACTCATAGTAGGTACTCAAATGTGGTAGCTGTTGTCATTTTGCAACAAGAATTTTGTCTTGGCTTTGGGATTTGGGCAGATAGAAAAAAAGAATGTCTTGGGGAGGCAAGGTTCAGTAAAGGATGAAGAGGAAGTAAAACAAAGAACCAGAGAGAGGTGGTAGCCAGCAACTGAGAACCAGCAGCACAGGCTGAAGAGGAAGCTGTGGAGAGATGTAAAACCACAAGGTTAATGCTGCCAGAAATAAAATTGCCCAACTTAGCTGGGTGGGTGGAAGGCAGCTGGGAAAGGGCAGGGAAGAATTGCAGGAGGTATTCAACGTCATTAAGCAATGGGCCTTAAAGTAATTGAACTAATAGTCTTTTCCAGTCCTAACTACGGCGAGATTGATATCCAAATATCTGGATACCAGATATCCAAATTGATATCTGGTCAGTTTGATCAGAGCACAGGGCCTGTCTCTAGTGGGTATTTGTTCCCAGGTTGTGGAATGACTGGGCAGCACAGTATCACCAGGACTGTAAGTGGAATTAAGTGAAGTGGCAAACTGGAAAGTCCCTAAATTCTGGAGTCAGCTTTGAATTTCAATTCTGTCATTTACCAGCCATGTGACCTTGAGCAAGTAAACAACCACCCTGCACAAGATCTAGGGCCCCGAGAAAGTAGGGGATTAGGGGAAAATAATAAATACGGCATTAAATTACACTCTTTAACAACAGCAACAACAAAATAGAAAATTAAAGTTCTCAAAAGCAACTGCTTTGAACAAACCCAGTTGATTAAACTTAAAACCCTGCTTATATCACCTTCTACTGCCCAGGAAGCCTTGGTGTCAGGGCAGATTTTCCCACAAGTCTTATAAACACAAGTTTTCAAACCAGCCATTTCCAAGTTGAAATATAAGTCTTTCACATGCATGCTATATGTCGTCTATTTTACCCCCTTGTTTCAGTTTCACAAGTCTTGGCCACTGTCTGCGGTTTTCTCAAATTATTTCCCAATTATTCTGGGGCAGAAGGGCATGTTTTCTGGGCCCGGCCCTTCTGTGCAGATGGAGGGCAAGTACAACCCTCCATATTTCCCACACAGTCTGTGGGACAAGAGAGCAACTGAAACTTTTGGGTTAACTAATATAAAATAATTTTATATCAACACTCCCATTAACAAGCAACTGTTGGCAAATGATTAAGGGCTTGGTCTTTGGAGACAGGCTAGATTGCCTGGTTTTGAATCCAGGCTTCATCACTTCCCAGCTGTGTGACCTTAGGTAAATTACTTATTTCTCTGTACCTCAGTTCCTTACATCCTAAGGTTACTGTGACACTTAAAAGTTATTTGTAAAGCCCTTAGAACAGTGCCTGGCACACAATAAAGCTCTAAGTGTTTGCTAAAAATATTTTGCTCACCACTAGACCACTGGGTCATACTGCTTGATGATAATCTGCCTCACTCATCCTTTATCCCCTTGATGGGTCTATAGCTGGGTTGATGGGAAGGTGTATTGGCTTTAGCAGCGGTAGTAGTAGTCCTTTTACCAGTTACTTGCATGGACCAGGATTTATAGGGAAGTTTGGGTCCTGCCCCAGAGTGGCTAAAGTGAGGGGGAGATGCCTGCCATTTTCATAGGCTGTTACCACCAGGTAGTAAAAGTCCTTGAAGATAAATTTTAAGTAATCAGATTGGCCACTTCCTTTCCTCTAGGCAGGGAGCTGGGATGGAGAGAGGAGTTGAAGATTCTTTTGGAGAGACGTTTGAAGTCTGTTCCTGTATGGAAACCGGAAGCTAGGCTAAGAGTTCATGGATAGGCATCCCCAGGGCCCTCTAACTGCCCAGCAATACTGCAGGACTTGTGAAATGCAAGAAGACACCTTCACATCAGATTTGAAATCATTCTAGCGTCTTCCAATTCAGCTTATTGCCCACTTTTCTCTTAACTGGGAAGATGCTAGCGGCCTGATGCCCTTTTAGGGTTCTTTTAAATTTGGGGCGAAACATGGCCAAGGGAAGCCTGGGGAACTCATGTGGAGGAAAGTACCCTCAATTCAGCAGAAAAGCCCTTGCTCTGGACTGTGGCCAGACTTCTATGAGTCCTGGGCACACTCTTTCCTCGTCCCCGCCCTTATGAGCACCGAACTTAGCTCTGCTTCTAGCGGCTCCCCAGCTCATAAACGCCAGGGGACGGTTGAGGGCTATCCGACTGTCACTGCGCCTGCGCAGGGGTCCGGTGGCTGCAGCGCCTGGGCAGCCGCGCCCGAAGGTCTGAGCTATAAATGCGCCTGCGCCGGAGGCCAGTAGGCTGGCAGGGCTGAGCCGACTCACCTCTAGCGTCGCGCCGTCAGTGCGCCTGCGCGTGGCCCGGGCGCCGCGGTTCTTGACTGTGCAGCGCCGGGCGCCGGCAGTAGCCATGCAGAAAGCCGACTCCGAGCAGCCCGCTAAGCGGCCCCGACACGATGGCAGCCCAAGAACCCCGCCCAGCACCCCTTCCGCAGCGGCGGAGAGGTCCCCGGGCCCCGACCTCCCTTCCGACCACCAGACCTGGGGCCCGGAGCAGGTGTGCTGCTTCCTAAAGCGCTGTGGCTTCGGTGATCCCGGACTGCTGGAGCGCTTCCGAGGTAGCGGGGCCGGAGGGCTGAGGGGCCGGGGGACGGCGACCCGAGGCGGGGACGGCGGGCCTGAGGAGAGGGCGCCCGGAGGCAGTGAGCATGGGGCCTCAGGGAGGACCCAAAGCAGAGAAGGGGTGGACCTGAGGCGGGAGGCGCCGAGGGAGGGGTGACCTGAGGCAGAGGGCAGAAACCTGAGGCGGAGAGCGCTGCTGAGAATGCGGCCCGAGGCGGGGAAGGGAGAGCTGAGGCGGGAAGCACCAGAAGGGGTGGACCTGGGGCCGGAGGCGCCCGGGAGTGATACCCTGAAATGGAGAAAGGAGAAATGGGGCGCCTGGGGTTGGGGACCCGTAGGAAGGAAGCCGACGTTGTGTGGGGCAGTTGGTCTAACTCTGGTGGGTTTCTTCAGAAACTTGCCACCCCAGCGCCGGACAGGCGAGTCTCAGGTCCATTTTCTTTAGTTAGAAGAGCGTTTTCGCCAGACCTGGGTCGGAGGGATGCTGTCGTCCAGGCTCACCGGGCTCGGGAGACCCCTCTGTGCTCCTGCAGCTCCTGAACACTTGCCACGTTAGAGTATGTTGTGGTGCTTTTAAGTGTCTGGCCCCCTCCCACCCCCCACTCAGGGTTTTCCTAAAGGGCAGGGAACCTGTTGAGTTAATCTCTGAATCCCTGTCGCCTACCGTAGCATCCCAGTAGGGCTCAGTACATGTCTGTTGACTGCACTTGCAGAGCTTGGTAACGAGCGTGGTTTGCTCTCCAAAAGCGGTTTCGCTGGCTAATTCTGGACACTGGGGTTGTTCAGTTGACCACTGAACTCCCAGCAGCCAACAACTTGGCCACATCACGTGGAGAGGAATGTAGGTTGTGAGTTTTAAGCGACTTGACTGGCTCAAGTTCGAGCATCCATCCACTTGAAATCTACTCAGCTTCCTGTAGTGAGTGGGAAGCTTAACCTTTGGCTTATGCTCTGAGGTGTTCAGTAGGAGGGCGGTGTGATTTGCAAATTCAGTAGACTTTTACAGTTGTGGGGTGGAGCCCCGTTTGCCCTGGCTGGCGCACTAGGGTGGGAGGAACTTTAGTGGTTCAAGACTTAAAGGTAGCTTGATGGATGTAAGAAATTGTTCTTCTCTTTTTTCCTTTTGCCCCTTTTGTTTTCCTCCATTGCTGGGATGGAATTTTTCTTTGAGTAGCAACAGAAGGGGATGCAGTAGTTTTATATTTTCTGTTTCCAAAATGTGATTGGCTGTGCTGTTGGCTCTGTTTCAGTGGTGGTCTGTAGATTAATTCATCAGCCTTCAGAATGATCTGTTTTCTTTTCTTTTTTTTTTTAAAGATTTTATTTATTTATTTTCCCCCCAAAGCCCCCAGTAGATAGTTGTATGTCATAGCTGCACATCCTTCTAGTTGCTGTATGTGGGACGCAGCCATCCGGAGAAGCGGTGCGTCAGTGCGCACCCGGGATCCGAACTCTGGGCGAACCTGGGCCGCCAGCAGCGGAGCGCGCGCGCTTAACCGCTAAGCCACCTGGCCGGCCCCTAGAATGATCTGTTTTCTTGAACCCACCGTCTAATGCTTAGCAGAAGACACTACATGCTTTTAATTGGTAAAAACCGCTCCTTTCTCATTTCTTACTGTCTGCTTTGTCTTGACCAAACTTTAGTCAGGCTTCTCTCTCCCCTACAGGGCCCTGAAGTCTTGCTTGCTCCCAAACCTACGCAAGCACTAAAAAAGTGTCATATACCCCCTGATCAGCTTCTCTTGGGACCCAGCTGACCACAGCAGGATAGAGTCCTGTCATACCCCACTTCCCCTCCAAAGATTCTATATATCTCTGCTTTCCCTTCCTTTACCCTATAAAACAACAACATCTTTTTCTGTTGATTTTGAGCTGCTTGCAGATTTCTGAGATTGCAGCAGTCTCCCTATTGCAGTAGTCTTCCTTTCTAATTAAAATCGCTCCCTTTCTAAGTCCAGATTTGTTTTTATTTGACAAAACTAAGCACAAGGTGCTGGATCCCTTTCCTCATCATGGAATACAATCTCACAGGTATCCTGAAATTTAGAGGCTATGATCCATATTGTTTTTTACAGATGATGTATTTGAAGTCCAAATGTGTTAAGTAACTTTCCAAAGGTCACACAGCTAGAAAAAAGCAGAGCTGGATTTTAAGCATAGGTTTTTGGACTCAAGAATTCATGCCAGCTATACCTTAACAAGTGTTCTCATCAAAAATCAATGGATTCAGGGCCCGCCCTGTGGCTTGGCGGTTGGGTGCGCGTGCTCCGCTGCTGGCGGCCTGGGTTCGGATCCCGGGCGGGCACCGACGCACCGCTTCTCCGGCCATGCTGAGGCCACGTCCCACATACAGCAACTAGAAGGCTGTGCAGCTATGACATACAACTATCTACTGGGGCTTTGGGGGGAAAAAAATAAATAACTAAAAAATAAATAAATAAAATAAAATAAAGATTATAGGAGAAATGGGTAATCCCATAAAGTTGATGGAAGTGTCAGTTGGCTCAACCATGGATAGTTTGGCAATACTTTTCATTTATTAGAAATTTCACTTATAGGAATTTACAGATACAGGTGCCCAAAGAATTATATTCAAGATCGTTATTTTAACCATTGGTTATAAATAGCAAAAAAGTAGAGGTGATCTAAATATCCATCGATAATAGTAATAAATAATAGTGATGGCTAACATTTACTGAGCATTTGTTTTGTGTGAAGTGCTAGTCGATGTACTTAACATGTTTTATAAAATCTTTACAACAGCTCTATGACAGATTCAGTTATACTCATTTTAGAGTTGAGGAGCATAAAGCTCAGAAAAAATTTGTTAAATATATTATGGTACATCTATATTGTAGAATACAAAACAGCTATTAAAATGATGTAGTTTAACAATTGACAAGAAAGATCTTTATGACATATTGGGTGGGAATAAATAGATTATAAACAACATAGTTTCATTTGTGTAAAATTACATAATTGCGTACATAAATGTCTTGAATGATATTACCCAAAATGTTAACAATAGTTATCAGAAGAATTTAAGTTGATATTTTATACTTTATATTTTTATATTGTTTGGATTTTTTACATTCAATAATATTTTTATGATAGAAAAATACAAAACATTTTTTTCTTTTTGGAAAATTACTTCCTCATTTTCTCTGTTACATTTAGAAAGAATATTTTTGTTTGTTTGAAAATAGTCCAGGGGCCGGCCCCGTGGCATAGCAGTTAAGTACTCGCACCGCTGTTGGCGGCCCCAGGTTCGGATCCTGGGCGTGCACTGATGCACTGCTTGTCAGGCCATGCTGTGGCCGCGTCCCATATAAAGTGGAGGAAGTGGAGGAAGATGGGCACGGATGTTAGCCCAGAGCCAGTCTTCCTCAGCAAAAAGAGGAGGATTGGCATGGATGTTAGCTCAGGGCTGATCTTTCTCACGAAAAAAGAAAATAGTCCAGAGTTCTGGAATCTGAAGTCAGGAAGAACCAGAATTAATTAGATACAAACAGAAAGAAAAAGAAACAATGTATGTTAAGTCTTTCAAAACACAGAGTATTATGTGCTTTCCTTGGAGATTTTACAACTAAAGTAACACTTTGGTCACCCTTCAAGCTATGGTTTTGACTTAACTATTCTAAGAACAATAGACTTACGCTTCTTTTCCTGTCCCTGCCCCAGACTTCACTTATTTTAGGAGGAAGTTGCCAGTTTTGCAGCTGGACTTCCTTGCAAAGAGTTAACTCAGATAATTTAAAAATTTTCACCTGATTTATCAAAAAAAAAAGCCTCTTGGTATAGCTATCTAATTAAAATTAAGACTTTCCAAGTGGCAAATCAAAAAAATGGTACTTGGCACAGTCTGTTGCCTGTAGTGGGTGGTCAATAAATGTTGATCTGAGTAAATTCTGGTGGATCCAAACTGAAAGAAATTGAAAAACGTATTAAATATTGAAATCATTCATCTTTTTTCTCCCTTTTCTTCCGTAGAAAATGAAATCACAGGTTCATTACTGCCCTATCTTGACGAGTCTCTTCTTGAAGAGCTTGGCGTAAGGTAAGAATAATAAAATTTACATTGTAGCCAAGAATACTTATGATCTTGTTATTCACCTTTGAGGGACAAAGCCCAAGATCGCTGATATTAACTGTTGTCATATTAAATCTATGAAGTGTTTTAAAATAGAATCCCCAGCCCCTGTTTTTGTTATGTAAGTCATGTGTTTAATATTACTAATGATTCCTATTTTTAAAAATTTTGCTGACAAGCCTTCATGAAGTTTGTAGTGACTAACTTTTTACTCTCAAGTTCAAAATAATTAAATTATACACACCAGAAAATATATAAGAACTGATAGGAAAAAAAATATTGGCAAGAACAATCAAGGCTACAACCTTATCTTGAACATATTTCTAGGTGTTCCTAAGGCTGTGTTAAGACTGGAATGTATCCCTGGTATTAAATTTAAAAACATTATAAAAAATAGTTTGGCACTTTTTAGTTGTATGATTTGGGACAAGTTAGTTAACCCTTCGGTTTCTGCACCTGTGAAATGGATAATATTGAGACAGTGTATGTAAAGTGATTAGCCCTTAATAAAAAAAAATATATTATATATATATATATAATATATATATAAATTAAATATATATAATTATAATATATATTATTTTTATATTTTATATAAAAATAATATATATTTTTATATTTTATTTTTTATATTTTATATATATCTATATTTAAAATAGATATATATAGGTAGAGATCCCTATAGCCAGCCCTGGTGGTCTAGTGGTTAAGATTTGGCACTCTCATCACCGCAACTCAGGTTCATTTCCCAGTCAGGAAACCACACCACCTCACCACCCTGTCTATCGATTGTCATACTGTGGGGGCTGCACGTTGCTGTGATGCTGAAAGCTATGCCACTGGTGTATCAAATATCAGCAGGGTCACGCATGGTGGACGGGTTTCAATGGAGCTTCCAGAGTAAGACAGACTAGGAAGAAGGACCTGGCCACTCACTTCCAAAAAAATTGGCCATGGAAACCCTATGAATAGCAGCAGTTCATTGTCCAATATAGCACTGGAAGGTGAGAGGATGGCACAAAAAAAAAAAAAGGCCAAGCAGGATTCTGCTCTGGTTTACATACCCAGGGTCGCTAGGAGTCAGAATTGACTTGACAGCACTAACAAGAGATCCCTATGTATGGCTGGAGGTTCTAGGGTCTAGGTTAGTGTGGGTCCACTTTAAAGATCCCAGTTGAGGATCCAATATTTTCAATATTCCTTAAAATGGAGACTTTGTTTCCGTTAGAGAACTGACAACAGAAGTGAAATATGGTCTTTTCTTCTGGAATTCCACTTAGCTAAATGTTGTTTGTGGTAACAGTAACCAAAGAATGAAAACAGAATATACTGAATTAACTTCATACACTATTGCTTAGTAATTGATAATGGAACTAGAGTGTGAAAAAAGATCGTTTTAGGACATTTAACTGACTTTTATAAATGTCCTTTGGTTCAGAACTTCAGGGACCTATTGAAAAACAAAATTCAACTGAGTAAATTTTTAAAGATCTTAATTCAGTGATTCATGAATTGAGCAGCATCCCATCTAGCAGACAGACAGGAGCTCCAAAGGGCTGCAGAAAAGGAAAGGTTTTTAGAGACAGAAAGGGGATGGGACAATGAGGTCATAAACAAAGGATTATTTTAGGTAAAATCACCTTCCTTAAGGGGTCTGTCAGGCACAGTACTTCACTAGTGCTGACCAGGTAATTCCTGATTAAAGGTTACATTCCTGGGAGAGACTCAAACTACAGGTAGGTTAGGTATTAAGTCTCAGTTTGGTGACAAGGGCTTAGCACAAGGGACTCCATTTTGGGCCAGTTGTCTCTTAACAGACCTCATCTTGCCTCTTTCATAACCACATTTCAGCCCCCTCAGTTCCCTCAAAGTCACCCTTACTACCTAGTTCTTATGTATAATAGTTGCTTACTATTTTAATTGAATGGAATTTGTTCTAATAGAGTCTGTCTTTTAAAGGGAACCATAGGTACGCACCGATGCACCGCTTGTCAGGCCATGCTGTGGTGGCGTCCCATATAAAGTGGAGGAAGATGGGCACAGATGTTAGCCCAGGGCCAGTCTTCCTCAGCAAAAAGAGGAGGATTGGCGTGGATGTTAGCTCAGGGCTGATCTTCCTCCCAAAAAAATAAATAAAGTTAAAAATAAATAAATAAATAAAGGGAACCATATATGTACTTTGTGGACCACAATACTATTGATTTAGTCAACAAACATTTATGGAGGGCTCTGTTAGGCATTCTTCCAGGAATTTGGGACACGAGTGAACAAAATAGACAAAATTCCGAAAGGAATTAGATTTCAGAAGTGATGTAATACAGAAATAGAATCTTACTGTAGTCTAATTATCCTGGCCCGTGACTACTTTAAGCCTTTGTTTAAAGTATTTATTTTGCTGTATCCTTTGCCAAAACAAAACAAAAAAAATCTCTAGGTTTTGGGTGACTTTTTAAATATACTTTAATCAGTGATTTCTTTATGAATAGTTTCTTTTTGAGTTTTAATTAAGTGATGAATACTGAGTACCAGTTCAGGAAAATACTGGGCTGTGAGGTTGGTTTAGGTTTGGTATTATTTTATTTAATTAATTAATTTATTTATTTTTGTGAGGAAGATCAGCCCTGAGCTAACATCCATGCCAATCCTCCTCTTCTTGCTGAGGAAGACTGGCCTTGGGCTAACATCCATGCCCATCTTCCTCTACTTTATATGGGACACCGCCACAGCATGGCCTGACAAGCAGTGCATCAGTGCACACCCGGGATCCGAACCCGGGCTACCAGCAGCGGAGCGCGTGGGCTTAACTGCTATGCCATGGGGCCGGCCCCTGGTATTATTTTATACCGTGACTCCTGGTTACACTCAACTGTGAGCTATACTTAGCCTGAGTCAGTTGTAGCTCACCTCTAAGAACTTCTCGAAGCCTAGCCTTTCCCTGTGCTTGTTATATCAAACTGATGAGTAAGATAGGGGAATAGTAAAACACAAGATATGCTGCTTTAATGATTTATCAGCTGTAATAATGCTTCTGTACATCCCAAGAAGATCATCCTTAGATTTTGTAGTTACCACAGGTCTCACGGTACAACATAGAGGCCAATTATAGTGCTTCTGACTCCAAGTCTGTCTAAGACTTTAAGCAAAAGACTTATTTTTCAATCTAATTAGCAAGTAGATCAGTAAAGGCTAACCCCTTGCCTGCTGCTTCTGTTGATACTCAGCCAGGTGTCAGGCTAAGATATCTAGACCAATTAATAAGTGTAAATGAAGCAAGATAAGGAATTACAGGATTTTGAGCTAAGTTTAATTCCTATTAAATTCTTTCTCAAAACTGGAGCATTATGAGAGATTACTGACAAAGGGTATAAATAAGCTAAAACCTTCATATGTATACATATTTGACCCGTGCATGAGGCATACCTGGTGCTCATAAGTCAGACTTGGACGTTTGCAACTCACCACTATAATCAACAAAAAAATCTATTCATGGACTGATCATGTGACTGGCAACTGTCCCTGCCAAGGAGTCCTGTATTGTCCTGCATTTCCAAGGCTTTCATTGTATCCTAGACATTTGCATTTGATTTGACTGTATCTTTAATTTTTTTTTAAATTTTTAAAAAATTTTTCCCCCAAAGCCCCGGTAGATAGTTGTATGTCATAGCTGCACATCCTTCTAGTTGCTGTATGTGGGACGCGGCCTCAGCATGGCCGGAGAAGCAGTGCGTTGGTGCGTGCCCGGGATCCGAACCCCGGGCCGCCAGTAGCGGAGCGCGCGCACCTAACCGCTAAGCCACAGGGCCGGCCCATGATTTGACTGTATCTTAATTGCAGTAAGCAACAATTATTTCTATTTGAAAGTTATTTTGATATGACAAAGGCTCAGTTTGTCAAACAAATGTGGTCTTCCTGTATATAACATCTTTGGCCAATTTAGGTAACTTTGTTCACATATTCACCACTTGGTTACACTAATAACTCCTAGATTCTTGTAGTTAAAACACTGCTGATGGGGTAAATATTGAATTTATAATCAGTAATAATTTCTATAGTACCTGTAATCACAGTTACAATTCTCCTGTAGTTCTTGAGGGCAGGAACTGAGTCTTTATTGTAACCCCAGTGTTGAACACACTGTTTAATCCCTCTCCACCCCTGTGAGGTGGATAATATTCTCCCTATGCTATAGATGAAAACATCAATGTACCAGAAAAGGTTAAGTGACTTTTCCAAAGTCATATAATTTCCATGTACAGATGTGAGCCAGTTCTGTCTGATTCCCAAGTCCTTTTTCGTTATTACCAGGCTTTTCTTCAAAGACTGCTATCTTGAGTTTTCACTTATCTGAGCCATGCAAATTCAGGATCGTGAAGGTACCTGTTGACTTCAGTTAGGTTAAAATAAGTTTGAAGTGTAAATTGAGCATTCAGTAGAGATGTAGGAGATGTTCAAGTCTGGGTTTACCAAGAGAAGAAGATCAAGGGCAGAAGCCTAGGGGAGGGTCTCATGTCTTAGCAGCAAAGGAAGGAGAAAGTTTCTAGCAGGAGTATGTTTGAATTATTAATTGTTCCTTTTAACCTAACTTCTCTTTCTATTAGCGTAGATAATCTAGACTTGATTATATACTCTTATATACTTCAGGGATTATTATTAAGCAAATAATGATAGCTTTTCTTATCCTGTTTTAATTTTAGTTCCTTGGGGGAGAGAAAGAAGCTGCTTAATTATATCCAACAACTGAGTCAAATTCATGTTGATACTATGAAGGTAAGAGGAATCTGAGTTTGTTATTCTGTTTTTTGAATATAAAGTGATATAACTCAATTATGTAGAATTCATTTTAAAGAGAATGGAAGGAAATCTGCTTCTCAGTAATAGGATTGTGAGTAATGGATTTTTAGTTTTCTAAACTTTCTACATTTTCTTAAAATAAGCACAGAATATTTAAATCAGAAGAGAAACTAAAATGTTGTAAGAATATAGAAAAGCATAAATAGGCTAATACCCAGCTTGTCAAATCTTAACATTTTGCCTAATTTGTTTCAGATCTGTTATTTTTAGAACAAAATATTAGAAACAATAGGAGGCCTCCTTTTACCCTTCCTGAATTCTATTTCTATCCTTTCCTCCTCACAAGTAAGCATCATCCTGAATTTGGTGTTTAATCATTTTCATGAATGTTTTTTACTTTTACTATATATGTTGTATAGCCATAAACAATGTATAGTATTGTGTTACATGTTTTTCAAACTTTATATAAATGGTATTGCACAGTAAGTAACCTTCTAAAAATTTTGTTTAGGGGCTGGCCCCATGGCGTAGTGGTTAAGTGCGCGCGCTCCGCTGCTGGCAGCCCGGGTTCGGATAAAAAACTGCTGATGAAAAATGTAAATGATGCACCACTTGTCAGGCCATGCTCTGGCAGCGTCCCATATAAAGTAGAGGAAGATGGGCATGGATGTTAGCCCAGGGCCAATCTTCCTCAGCAAAAAAAGAGGAGGATTGGCATGGATGTTAGCTCAGGTCTGATCTTCCTCACCAAAAAAAAAAGAAAAAAAAATTAAAACTTGTGTTTAACGTTATGTTTTTGAGAATCATCCATGTCGACATACATAGCCCTAGTTACCCCTCAGTCATAGAATAACTTTTAAAGTTGTACTGAATTTTATTTTCAGTTTTGGTAAACTTTTTTGTCAAATATTAGTCTAGAGGGTGGATATATTCCTAAAGTTTAATCTATCAATAATTGTTTAGTTCTCATCTGCGAGCCCTTTGTCAGACATTAAAAGCCCTGTTTTTCAGACTTCGGTGTCCCAAGAATCATTTTAACAAGCAGTCAATTGCCTAGCCCCCATCCCGGAAATTCTGATTCTGAGAATTTAGAGACCCAGGAATGTATGTTTTTCACAAACTCTTCCGGGTGATTCTAATAACATAATTAAAGAAATGTTCCTTGATTGGTTGGTGACAGGAAATGTATCTTATTGCTCGCCCTTTTGACATCTATAAGGTTAAGAAAACTTAGTTTCAGACCTGGAAGAAGGTGTAGGGTATCTCATTCCCCTTTTGCATGATCATCATTTACATTTTTCATCAGCAGTTTTTTATGTATTTAATGTACAGTATTTGAGTTATTTCAGCTCCCTCTGAGAATATATATTTTAATTTTACTTTTGCAAGTTAGCTTGCTTATTTTCCATTGAAAATCACGTTTGAAAATATTTAATGAATGTGTTTCATTCAATCCTACAATTATTTATTTATTTTTTTTGTGAGGAAGATCAGCCCTGTGCTAATATCTGCCAATCCTCCTTTTTTTTTTTTTTTTTTTTTTTTTGCTGAGGAAGACTGGCCCTGGGCTAACATCCGTGCCCATCTTCCTCCACTCTATATGGGATGCCGCCACAGCATGGCTTGCCAAGCAGTGCGTCGGTGCGAGCCCGGGATCCGAACCGGTGAACCCCGGGCCGCTGCAGCAGAGTGCACGCACTTAACCACTTGCGCCACCAGGCCTGCCCCTACAATAATTTTTTTATAGACAAAGTATTGGCTCCTACAGCAAATATTTTATATGAAGAATAATCAAATCCCTGCCCCTTCTGAAAAAGTTACCTAATATTAAAACACTTTATTTTTTTCATGAAGAAGTAAATAGAATGATCACTTATCAAAAACGGTATCTAAATATTTTGTCTTGCTATTGGAAGAAAGTTGCTGCCCTATTTTGTCCTTCCTCACTGGCAGCTGCATAGGGTGTTCTCCTCAGGTGGGGCATAGGTATCATGAATTTTCTTCATTAGGTGCGATATCTCAGATGATCTCTGAGATCACATTTTCACAATTACAATTTGCAACAAAAATATTTTTGAAGTAATATTCAAGGCAGCCAGTGGGTTTCATTTGCCCACTTTTATTCTTTTTTTCTATTTTTCATCAAAAACAAAATTATTTAGCCTCATTTATAAATTATGTATAAATTAAAATTGTTGAAAATAGATTTTAAAGCTACTAAGTACTTTAGTCACTGTGTAATAAAGAAATTGATACCTTATAGGATCTTAGCTTCATCAGCAGTACAGTTGAACACAGAATTGATTCCTACCCTAATTTGGTATCCGCCTTTTATTTATTTTTAAAAAAACAGCTTTAGCAAGATATAATTCACATACCTTGTAATTTACTAATTTAAAGTATACAAGTCAATGTTTTTTAGAAAGTTCACAAGGTTGTTCAGTTATCACAATCTCATTTAAATTGTAAGAGTTCTTAATACGTTCTGGATACAAATCCCCTATCAGCTATATGATATGCAAATATTTTCTCCCTATCTCTAAATTGTCTCTTTACTTTCTTGTTGGTGTTCTTTGGAGCACAAAAGGTTTTAATTTTTATGTAGTCCAGTTTATCTATTTTTTCTTTTGCCTCTTGTTTTGTGGGTGTCATATTTAAGAAACCATTGCCTAGGGGCTGGCCCCATGGCATAGTGGTTAAGTGCGTGTGCTCCGCTGCTGGCAGCCCGGGTTTTCATCCCGGTCGCACACCGATGCACCACTTGTCAGGCCATGCTGTGGCAGTGTCCCATGTGAAGTAGAGGAAGATGGGCACGGATGTTAGCCCAGGGCCAATCTTCCTTAGCAAAAAGAGGAGGATTGGCATGGATGTTAGCTCAGAGCTGATCTTCCTCACAAAAAAAAAAAAAAAGAGAAAGAAAGAAACCATTGCCTAATCCAAGGTCACAATCTTTTATTCTTGACTTAGTTTTCTTCATGCTAAATTTAGTTAGTTGGCCTCTGAAGCCAGGAATTTTGTAATGATGAGGAAGAAGTGCAGTGTTGGACATTAATAACAGGCAGTAATTTGTCAAATGTATTAATGAATCTTAAGAGAGTGAAATGCCTGCTTTATGTACCTTCTCTTACTTCATATGTGTTAAATTATAGAATCACCACCCCTGAATCATTTTCTCCATTCTCTTTCCCTGCTCCTCTGGACAAGGATTCTATTATCTTTCCCAGAGGGCAGGAATGGTACCTTACTCATCTCTTATCCCCATTGCTTGGCATGTACAGAAGACACTAATAGACAATAGGATTGTTTCAGCCTGCTTGGCTAGTAACACAATAGGGGATCATATAGCCTGTAAAAGTGACAAGTAAGTGCGCCACGTGACTGTATAAGGAGTGGTTTATATTAAATAATACTGGAAGAATAAGAATAACACATTGTAAACAATGATGAAAACACTTTAATATCACATATACACACTAAGAGTTGTGAAGGGAATATGAAATAATATAACTAGAATTGCCAGCAACTCAATGCCCAACATTAGGAGAATGGTTTAAAAATTTTGGTTCATCAATGAAATGGAGCCCTTAAAATGATAATTGTTAAGATTTGTAAAAACACAAGGAAGTGTTTATGATGCATTTTGACATGAAAAGAAAGTATGTGTATGTGTATTATAATATTAAGTTAAAAATAATTTTCATTGAGTTCATTATTTTTTTTAATAATTTTATTTATTTATTTTTCCCCCAAAGCCCCAGTAGATAGTTGTAT
Source organism: Diceros bicornis minor (assembly GCF_020826845.1). Classification (NCBI taxonomy): domain Eukaryota; kingdom Metazoa; phylum Chordata; class Mammalia; order Perissodactyla; family Rhinocerotidae; genus Diceros; species Diceros bicornis. The sequence goes on from NC_080758.1 coordinate 23,027,128, forward strand.
GTCATAGTTGCACATCCTTCTAGTTGCTGTATGTGGGACGCGGCCTCAGCATGGCCAGAGAAGCGGTGCGTCAGTGCACGCCTGGGATCCGAACCTGGGCCGCCAGCATCGGAGTGCACGCACTTAACCGCTAAGCCACGGGGCCGGCCCAAGTTCATTATTTTTTTAAAAAGTTGCTTAAATTTATTTTGTTTTAGCATAGTTAGGATGAAATAAATGTTTTAGAAACAGTTATTAAACTTGAAAAATTGACATGAAGACTTTTAGACCTTTAAAGGGAGTAAAAGTAGATTGTAGAATTTTTCTTTATAATTTTTAATAATAAAATGGATTCTCATTTGTTCGTGGTGGTTACATTGATCTTGTATAAGGGGGAAGGAATAGACCAGTATATGATTTTCATATGTTTAAAGATTGTGAAACTTTTTCTTGTCTGATAAGGACATTCACAGGGTTGGATTATGACATTCATGATTCCTTCTATTCTTGAGATACTGGGACATCATTCTTGGTGTATTATTAGAGGTAACTAAAATTGATATAGTTTTAATAATCAAAAAGTAGTTTTATACAGCAGGGTGAAAAAATTAATACTCACCAAACATCATTCATAAATCTAATCTTTGTGGGCCGGCCCCGTGGCTTAGCGGTTAAATGCGCATGCTCCGCTGCTGGCGCCCGGGTTCAGATCCCGGGCGCGCACTGACGCACCGCTTCTCCGGCCATGCTGAGGCCGCATCCCACATACAGCAACTAGAAGGATGTGCAACTATGACATACAACTATCTACTGGGGCTTTGGGGAAAAAAAATAAATAAATAAAATCTTAAAAAAAAAAAAAAATCTAACCTTTGTTAATGTATATACGTATTGTTTAACAAAGTTGTAAATTCTAGTCATTACTTGACTCACATTGTCAGTACCCAACTTTTATTGAGCTATTTTTAAAGCAAACGACCTCCTTATCACCAACATGTTCAAATGTTGGACCAGCGGCCGGCCTGGTGGCATAGCAGTTAAGTTCACCTGCTCCGCTTTGGCCGCCCGGGGTTCACCGGTTTGGATCCTGGGCACGGACCTACACACCACTCATCAACCCACGCTGAGGCGGTGTCCCGCACAGAGCAACTAGAAGGATGTACAACTATGACATGCAACTATCTACTGGGGCTTTGGGGAGAAAAAAGGAGGAAGGTTGGCAACAGATGTTAGCTCAGGGCCACCCTTCCTCAAAAAAAAAAAAAAAAAAGTTGGACCAGATGATCCCTTTAAGCTTCTTTACAGCATTGAGCTTCTGTAATTCATATTTTATATATTTCTGTGCCTGGACATGGTACACTTTAACTATAATAGCATGTTAACATATATTACTTTGCAATAGCGGTTCAACAGTAGTTCAAAACATTCGAGTTCCTACTGTGTGCCAGGCACTATGCTGTGTGATGAGTTCTGAGAATATGGAAGTAAATGAGACAGACAAGGAAGGTCCTTCACTTCCCAGAATTCCATACATTTTTAAGGAACTTCATGGAACAATCTGAAGCAGTTTGAAAATCATGGGTGAGATCATTTGTCAGGTTCCTTTTTTATTCTGTAGCCTTCTCTCTCTCTCTCTCTTTTTTTTTTTGGTGAGGAAGATCGGCCCTGAGCCAACATCTGCCAATCCTCCTCTTTTTGCTGAGGAAGACTGGCCCTGGGCTAACATCCATGCCCATCTTCCTCCACTTTATATGGGACGCTGCCACAGCATGGCCCGACAAGCAGTGCATCAGTGCGTGCCCGGGATCCAAACCGGCGAACCCTGGGCCGCCGCAGCAGAGTGCGCGCACCCAACCGCTTGTGCCACGGGGCTGGCCACTGTAGCCGTCTCTTTAAAACGGGGTAATGGGGCCGGCCCCATGGCTTGGTGGTTAGGTGCGCGCGCTCCGATGCTGGCGGCCCAGGTTCGGATCCCGGGCGCGCACCGAGGCACCACTTCTCCGTCCATCCTGAGGCTGAGTCCCACATACAGCAACTAGAAGGATGTGCAGCTATGACCTACGACTATCTACTGGGGCTTTGGGGGAAAAAATAAATAAATAAAATCTTTAAAAAAAAAAAAATAAAATAAAATAAAATAAAACGGGGTAATGGACAGTTAAGAAAGATGTATCTTTTTTTAAAGAAACGGAGAGACGCATTAAATCTTCGCCCATATTTAAAGGCCCTGTTTAAGCTTAGAGTAATGAATAATTGTGAAATTTATCTTTACTAAGTGTAAGTATTTCTGAGTAACCTTAAGTACTATACAGTAGTCCCCCCATATCTGCGGGAAATACATTCCAAGACCCCCAGTGGATGCTGAAACTGAGGATAGTACCAAATCCTATATATACTATGTTTTTTCCTATACATACATTCCTATGATAAATTTTAATTTATAAATTGGGCACTGTAAGAGATTAACAACAATAACTAATAATAAAATAAAACAATTTTTTTTTCTTTCCTTAAGTCAAGAACTTTCACCTTTTCACTTAAAGGAAGCACTTTACAGCTTCTCTTTGGCATATCTGAATTGCCAGCATCACTACTCTTGCACTTTGGGGCCATTATTAAGTAAAATAAGGGTTACTTTAACACAAGCCCTGTGATACCATGATAGTTGATCTGATAACCAAGACGGCTACTAAGTGACTAGTGTATGGGTAGTGTACACAGCATGGATACGCTGGACAAAGGGGTGATTCACGTCCTGAGCAGTGCGGCACCAGATTTCATCAGCTACTCAGAATGTCGTGCAATTTAAAACTTATGAATTGTTTATTTCTGGAATTTTTCATTTAATATTTTTGAACTGCAGTTGACTATGGGTAACTGAAACCACGGCAACAGAAATCGCGGATAAGAAAGAACTACTGTAGAATTTTATCTTCCTGCTTACCATTTCTTATCTATATAGTAGAAGGGTTTCTTTCTTTTTTTTTTTTTTTAAGGATTCTAATGATGGATACTATATAGGTACATTTAGAAAAAAATTTAAACACAATGCCTGTAGTAATATGGCTTATATGATCTGAATGAGTGTGTTTAACTTGAATACAAGACTAACTTATTAAAGGCTAATTAAATCATATACATAATAAAAAGATTGAAATCCTTAGCCTTCTGTTATTAGAATCCATTAGGAAGAAGTAAAATATACCCAGATCCAAAATACTTGATCTGTCTGGTAGTGATACCTAAATAAGGTAATGATATTAATATCTTGTTATTTCACTTCGTATATTCTTACTTGGGAACAATTAAATAGCTTTGACTTTGCACTGTAGATAGGAATGGCTGCACAAAAATTTTAGATGGAGTTATGTATTGTTACTCATATTAATTTAAACATAATTTTCTAGGTAATTAATGATCCTATCCATGGCCACATTGAACTCCACCCTCTCCTCATCCGAATCATTGACACACCTCAATTTCAGCGGCTTCGATATATTAAACAGTTGGGAGGCGGTTACTATGTTTTTCCAGGAGCTTCACACAATCGATTTGAGCATAGTCTAGGGTAAGAAGGGCATTGGGTGGGTAACTTACAGTTATTAAGTACCTTCTCTGTCTCATGAAATGATTGTCTCATCTTATCTTTTAGAGAATAAATAGTTTTACACATGGTAATAGTATCCTTATTTTATTGATGAGAAAATTGAGGCTTAGATTTGCCTTGCTATATTTTATTTATTTTATGTGTTCTTGTAAGCCACCTCAGATCCTTCCTGGAGAGATAGTGAAAGTGTCTATTGACAGGTCATTTGGCTTAAATATTAGCTTTTAAATAATATTTAAACACAAGTAACGTTGGTTACTGATATAGCTAACTTTGTAAGTTTGATTATTTAATTTTCTTGTAGTCTCTAGTTAGTCGTCTACAGAACTGCCCTTTGAAACCAGATCATTTTCTTACCTATCAGGAAATCTGTAAACCAGAAAAGCATTCACAAGCTTAGAGAAGGTGGCGCCTCTATTACCTACAACAAAGTTGAGACTTTGGTCTGCTTTTCCATTATAAAATGTACAGCCAGGAGACATGGGCCAGGAAGAACTGGACAGTTTTCTAGATTTTCATGAAGTACTCACTCGGTTTCTGGTTGTTTTGAAGCATTTTTAGTTAGCCAGAACATATGTGTCTACTCAAATGTTCATTCATTCATCAAAAAATATTTACTGAAAACTTACCAAGTCCTACCAAACCATCAAGAGAGCAATTGTCTCTGTCCTCGTGGAGTTCAGAGTTTAGGGGAGAAGAAAGATATTATATTCATTCAGGAATTACGTTCAGGGGAAAGTGCTAAAAATACATTTAACTTTTGTTGGGCATTTTATCTTCAATCTGTGTTGTAAACATTATAAAGCCAGAAGTCTTGCTTTTTTAAAAAAACTGTAATAAAATACACAGAATATAAAATTTACCATCTTAGTCATCTTTAAGTGAACCGTTCAATAGTGTTAAATATATCCACATTATTTTGCAACCAAGCTCCAGAACTTTTTCATCTTACAAAACTGAAACTCTGTACCATTAAATGACAGTTCCCTATTCCCATCTGCCACCAGCCCCTGGTAACCACCATTCTACTTTCTGTTTCTGTGAATTTGACTACCCGAGCTACCACATATAAGTGATATCATACGTATTTGTCTTTTTGTAACTGGCTTATTTCACTTACCATCATTTTCTCAAGGTTTATGTGTCAGAATTTCGTTTCTTTCTAAGGCTGAATAATATTCTATTGTATGTATATGTCACATTTTGTTTATCCCTTCATTTGTCGGTGGACACTTGGATTGCTTCCACCTCTTTGGCTATTGTGAATAGTGCTGCTATGAACATGGGTGTACAAATATCTCTTTGAGACCCTGCTTTCAATTGGTTTGGGTATATACACAGAAGTGGAGTTACTAGATCATATGGTAATTCTATTTTGAGTTTTTTGAGGAACCTCCATACTGTTTTCCATAGTGGGTATACCATCATACATTCCCACTCACAGTATACAAAGGTTCCAATTTCTCCACATCCTGGCCAACATTTGTTATTTTTTTGTTTTTGGGGGGGATAATAGCCATCCTAATGGGTCTGAAGTGGTGTCTCACTGTGGTTTGGATTTTGCATTTCCCTAATCATTAGTGATACTGAGCCAAGAGGTCCTGCTTTTGGGATTCTGTTTGTGTGTTCCTGCCTACTTCTGAAACAGACTCTTCTGTTAAATTGCCCTAGAGATATATATAGCATCTGATAAACACATTAAAGTTCTTGAGGACCAAAAGTATTACTCATCTTTCAAACGGAAGCGTGACTTTTCTTTTTGCTCTGCAGTGTGGGGTATCTAGCAGGATGTCTGGTTCGCGCATTACGTGAAAAACAACCAGAGCTGCAGATAAGTGAACGAGACATGCTCTGCGTTCAGATTGCTGGGCTTTGTCATGATCTTGGTAAGGTGTACGAAGAGTCAGAGCTGTTATGTAAAACCGTAACGTTTCCTCTCTTTTAAGTTAAAAAATCCGACTAACCCAGAGAAGTATGAAAGTTGTGTTTTAATTCTTCAGTTAACATTAATATTAATGTGCCATTGCTTCTTCCTAGAATGATTCATAAGCCCAAAGCATTGTTATTTTCTTTTTTTGTAGTCTTTCAGTGAATTTCCCATGTTAAACATCTTTGCTACAAGTTATATGAAAGACTTACTGTTAGTGAGGTTTTGAGTCCTGTGTTTAGGATGATGTGAATTTGATCTTTCTTTTGTCCTTCTTGTTGAATAAAATTGCTGTTTTTCTTTCAGTTATTTTGTCAAATCCATTCTTCTCATACCTAGAGTACATAATCTAGCAGATTAACAACAGACTTAGAGAACTCCTTTTCTTCCCTGACCCATGTGAGGTCTTGGGCCACTTAAATTCAAAGAGAAGAATAACATCCTTTGCCTTTGACAAAGAAAGAGAAAAGAGACTGTCGTCTTTTGTCACAGGAGTTTTTACCCCTATCCTTGTAGTACATTTGGAGTACCTGTTGGAGGATCCTGAGAGTCTGTGTGTGTCCTCAGGGCAGGGAAAGCGAGGTGTCTGTGTTTCAATAGCAGATACTTAAAGGGACAGGGCACTCTCTCCAACATGTCCCCTTGGAGATTTCAGTAGGACTAATACCACATCCCAGGTAACAGATTTTTGGTTTGAGAGGGAATCATTGGGAAACCTTTGCCAGTCTCCAGGAGTCTGCGCACTGCAGTAATGAGCCTGTATGTACAGACTGCGACATGCAGAAAGGCCCAGGGCTGGTTCAGGTGGGCTTCCTCTCCAACCAGGTAACTCACTTCTACAGAAATTCTGATAATTCCAGAGTTGTGCCTCAACAAAGTTCATATTACTAAGTGTTGTGGAACGTTAAAATCACTTACGAATAAGAAACTAGTGATATCCACTTTTGATTGCTCGTATCATCCGTAAAAACCCAAGATACAGCCCCATATGTGTATATTTATTATAAAATATATTATGTACATTATAAAATTTACATAAAAATAGATGATTTTAAAGGATGAGTAATAAAGTTCTAATATTTTCTTCCTGTACCCCTGTGGATTGTCTTAAAACTGCTGTTCTAATACAAATATTCAGTTTGAAGATGCCAAAAGTTTTTGTCATTAACATTCGTTGTAGTTATACAAAACTGTCCTTCCATCAGAATTATATAAGCTCTAGTGACTCAGAGACCCCTGTATGGAGAGCTTACTTTTTTTTCTATATGATTCTGCTTCCTGTTCTCTTGTTTTAGAAAATAAGAAGGAAGGATTTGTCCCTTTTTGTGATGTATTTATAGATTATTAATTTCTGTTGATATTCAAGTTCAACTAAAAAGATTAAAAATATAGATTCACTTTTTAGCAATTTACAAACATTTTTCTTGTTCTAAGGCTGCTTTTGTTTTTAAGGTCATGGGCCATTTTCTCATATGTTTGATGGAAGATTTATTCCACTTGCTCGCCCAGATGTGAAATGGACGGTAAGTATTCATATATTTAATAGTCAATAAAGTAAAGACTGTTTAAGTAGCCACTGCTGTGTTATAGTATACTTCCCCATTACAGTTTTCAGAATGCTTTCACATATTTTTTTTTTCATTTGATCCTCACAGTAATCTGTAAGGAAGGAATCATCTCCATTTTTACAAGTATAAAAGAACTTGAAGCTCACAGAGGTATATTGATGCAACAAAAATCACAAAGCTGTTAAATGGTAGAGCCAGCACTAGAAAGTCAGGTTTTCTAACTGTTAATTAAATGCTCTTTCTACTCTATCATACTCCTGTAAAATAAAAGGCCAACTCCAGTTTTGACTCATTCTGTATGACCATGAAGTAATTGATACCAGCCAAATTTTATCATATATATTAAATGAACCATTATGTAATTAGAGATTTGCAGGTGGCCAGCCCATATTTTTGGAATCAATTTTTGAGAAGTAAAGTTAGGTTGGCTCCTATTTTTTGCCACACTGTATTTCTGGAACCTGGGGTAGAAAAGGATAGCAATATGTACTGAATACTTCTTACATGTCAACCACTGTTTTCTCTCTCTCTTTCTTTTTTTTTTTTGGTGAGGAGATCAGCCCTGTGCTAACATCCGCCAATCTTCCTCTTTTTTTGCTGAGGAAGACTGGCCCTGGGCTAACATCTGTGCCCATCTTCCTCCACTTTATGTGGGACACCGCCACAGCATGGCTTGCCAAGCAGTGCGTTGGTGCGCGCCTGGGATCCAAGCCAGCGAACCCTGGGCAGCCGCAGCGGAGCACGTGCATTTAACTGCTTGCACCACTGGGTCAGCCCCTCTTTCTTTTTTTTTAAAGGTATAATTCACATACAGTAAGTTGTACAGATCTTAAGTGTACAGTTCAGTGAGTTTTAACAAGTGTATACATCCATGTAACCACTACCCAAGTCAGGATGTAGAATGTTTTCATCTTCCTGGAAAATTCCTTTGTGCCCCTTTTGAGTCAATTCCTACTCCTCCCCTTACCCTCACCTTCTGGTTTTTATAACCAGAGATTAGTTTTACCTGTTTTTAGACTTGATATTAGTATAATCATATAGTAGGTACTCTTTTGTGTCTTGCTTTCTTCCCTCAACGTAATGACTAAGATTCAGTCATGTTGCATGCATTGGTAGTTGATCCGTTTTGATTGCTGAGGTAGTATTTCATTATATGAATAAGTCACAATTTGTCTATCCTTTCTTCTTTTGATAGAATTAGGGTTGTTTTCAGTTTTTGACTGTTAGGAATAAGGTTGCTATGGACATTATTATACATGCTTTTTGTGGAAAATGTTTTCATTTCTCTTACTTAGGTAAATACCTAGGAGTAGAATTTCTGGATCGTAAAGTAGATGCATGTTTAACTTTATAAGAAACTACCAGAGCTTTCCAATGTGGTTGCACCATTTCACACTCCACCAGCAATGTATGAGAGTTCTTGTTGTTCCACAGCCTCACCAACATTTATTTTTTTAGATTAGCCCTTCTAATGAGTGTGAAATGGTATCTCGTGGTTTAATTTGCATTCTCTGATGTAGGTTAAGTGCCATTTCCTGTACTTTGTACTTTGTCACTGATAAATCTTTTGTGAAAAGTTCTTTCAACGTTTTACCCATTTTAAAAATTTGACTGTTTGCCTTTTTGTTATTGATTTGAGGAATTCTTTGTATTATAAGATATACATATTGTGAATATTTTTTCCCCAGTCTCTGACTTGCCAATTCATTTTTTTAATGATGCCTTTGGGAAACAGAAATTTTAAATTTTAATGAAGTGTCTGGTTCTTCGACCCAGTAAGATGGATAGTTTCTCTCCAGTTTTGCTGCCTTGGGGCCTGCCCTCTGGCTAAAAGCCATAACAGAGCTGGAATATTTGCCCAATGCCTCTCTCTTTCAAGTGTTGACTTCCCTGTTAACATCTGCCGGCTGTTGGTCCAACTCCCGAGCCTTCAGGGAGTCGTCCTGAGTTTCCAGTTGTTTTCTCCAGCAGAGTTGATCAAAATAGGATCTACTCAGCCATTCCCAAGTCTTTTTGTTTAAATATTTTGCCTTTCATATTTAAGTCTTTAAGCCGTGTGGAATTTATTTTTGTGCATGTGTATGGTAGAAATCTAATTTTTTTAAATATGAATAATTGTTTATTGAATAGCTCGTCATTTCCCCGTTGATCTATAATACTAACCCCAACATTTATTAACTTTCCATATATGATAATTCTTTCTGGATTTTGTTCTATTCCACACTTTCTTCATTATTAGTACTTTACAATAAGTCTTCATAGGGCTGGCCCCGTGGCTTGGCGGTTGGGTGCGGGCGCTCCACTACTGGCGGCCTGGGTTCGGATCCCGGGCGCACACTGATGCACTGCTTCTCCGGCCATGCTGAGGCCGCGTCCCACATACAGCAACTAGAAGGATGTGCAGCTATGACATACAACTATCTACTGGGGCTTTGGTGGAAAAATAAATAAATTTTTAAAAAATTAAAAAAAAACAATGTCTTGATAGTTGGTAGGACAGCTATTCACACCTTGTTCTTTTATTGAATACCTTTGGCCCTTTGCTCTTTTTTTTTTTAACTTTTTTTTTTGAGGAATATCAGCCCTGAGCTAACATCTGTGCTAATCCTCCTCTTTTTGCTGAGGAAGACCGGCCCTGAGCTAACATCTATTGCTAATCCTCCTCCTTTTTTTTCCCCAAAGCCCCAGTAGATAGTTGTATGTCATAGTTGCACATCCTTCTAGTTGCTGTATGTGGGACGCGGCCTCAGCATGGCCGGAGAAGCAGTGCCTCAGTGCAAGCCCGGGATCTGAACCCCGGGCCGCCAGCAGCAGAGCGCGCGCACTTAACCACTAAGCCACAGGGCCGGCCCTGCTCTTCTATTATAAATTTTATAATTCTCTTCATATGGGCCTTATACATCTTTTGTTATATTTACTCCTAAGTTGCTTATAATTTTAGTTGTTACTATCTGTGCTATCTTTGTGGAACTTAAATTTTTCTGTATATATGTATTTTTTCCTGAACCATTTGAAGGTCACTTGTGGACATACCCCTTTATTCCTAAATATTTCAGTATTTCCTAAAAACAAGAACATTCTCTTACATAACCTCAGTACAATTATCAAAATCAGGAAATTAATATTGATGAAGTACTATTATATAATTTACAGACTTTCTTTCAAATTTTGCCAATTGTCCGTATAGAAAAAGGGGGGAAAAACCTTTCTTTTCCTGATCCTTACATACATTGCACTTAGTTGTCCTTTCTCTTTAGTCTCTTTTGATCTGTTGGAACAGTTCTCCAGTCTTTGTCTTTCACGACCTTGTCCTTTTCTGAAGAGTGCAGGTGAGTTATTTTGTGGAATGTTCCTCAGTTTGAGTTTCAGTTTGTCTGATATTTCCACATAGTGTTCAGACTATGCATTTTTGGCAGAATGCCACTGTAGGGAAGGAAGAACTATTCCTCTACCCTCTAGGTTCTTCTGGCTAGTCTAAGAATTAAATTGACATGAGACAGAATAACAGGAGAAAATCAAACAAAGTTTAATAACATGTACACACAGGAGAATCCCAGGAAAACTGAGTAACTCGCCAGAATGGCCAGAGCCACCACCTTAAATACCATCTTCAGCTAAAGACAAACGAGGATTTTGGGGATAGTGGTTTGGGACTTCAAAGGGGAGGAAGGCAATTTACATGGAGATGGAAAAGCAAATGTTTGATACACAAATGTTTGCTGGGCCATCTATGACAATGTGACTCGAGAGAGAACTTTGATAATAATGGGCTTAGCAAGGATCCTCCTGTCTACCACACCTGGCTTGTATTATACTATAGTTATCTTATGGCATTAGCTCCTTCCTGGAACATGCTTTCTATCTTACATTCTTTTAGGCAGTTAGGGGGCAGGTCAAAGTTTCTTTCAGAGTCTTTTATCCTTAAAAATAATCAAGCCAGGGGCCAGCCCCGTGGCATAGCGGTTAAGTGCTCGTGCTCTGCTGCTGGCAGCCCAGGTTCAGATCCCGGGCGTGCACTGATGCACCGCTTGTCAGGCCATGCTGTGGCGGTGTCCCATATAAAGTAGAGGAAGATGGGCACAGATGTTAGCCCAGGGCCGGTCTTCCTCAGCAAAAAAAGGAGGATTGGCATGGATGTTAGCTCAGAGCTGATCTTCTCCCCACACACACAAAAAATAATAATAATCAAGCCAAAGAGACACCTTTTGGGGTGGGCAATTCTGATCCCCCACAGTCCTGCCTTTGAAACTTGAAGAAGTTTCACAGTCCAGAAGCTGAGTTGGTAGATTGTTCCATCTCACTGAACACATCTCTTACTCCTGATAATAGATCAGTCCAGTTAAATTCATTTTAGAAGCCAGTGGTGCAGGTGGGCTCCCAGTGTTAGGCCTGTATTATGTAAGCAAGCAATCAGGTATTTAATAAGAAGCATTTCTATGGAAACAAAAAGAAAAACAACGTTAATGGTTGGAGCAAATTATAAACCAGTTTCTGAGTCCAGGGGACAGTCAGTCAAGACGATTTCTAAATGTTGGGGTCGAAGTATCTTTTGCTGTTTGAAATGTCTGTGATGATGTCGTCAGGTGTTCAGGTATCTTTTGAGTGGCTTACACAGCAACAGGCGTGCTATCGTGGTGATCTCTCTGAAGTTTACATCAAGTTCTCCAGCTTCAGTTTGCAGGGCTTCAGCAACAAGGGTGGTTTCAGTTCTCAATGATTCCAAATGAAAATGATGGGGAAAAAATTGAAAATGTTAGTTTGGAGAGTTATAGCTAGATATTTCAGGAGACTAGAAGAATTCAGGATCCAGTCCAGTTTACAGGTAGAAAACAAAAACCTTAAAGACAATTAACAGAACTAGATTCTAATATCTACTATTGTGTATTATAGTTTCTACTGAAACATAATTTTTCTCTCTAAAATCACCCTCATTTTTACCAAAGATAGCCAAATTAAGACTCATTCATTTGTAACATAAGTCTAGTTTCAATAAACTTGGCCCAATTATTTATGTAAGTACAGCAAGAATAGCAATTGATCATATAGGCTCTTTACTGGAACTTTTTATAAAGAATCTCTGGTTGAACTTTAAAGGCCTCTCAAGGCCAGGAAAACCAAGCCGGGACTTGTCATCAGACTCTGCCTGCCATACCTATAGATTTGGGTGAATTCCTTCTTGAGGTCCCCAAAATATCCTGAGGTTCTTTACACCTGCCAGGGAAGTGACCTTATTTACTCACCTGGTAAGGTTGCTGGGAACCCTGTAAGAGCAATGTAGCAGGCCAATATTTCCAAGTGGCTTTATTTGTTTTATAAAGTCAATCTTTGTCCCTTAGCTTTCTTGTCATATCTGAGTCTGCGTGTTTTTTTCAAATATGATGTTCCAGTCAAAGCCTTGGTAATAACCAATATTTCCAATTGTGTCCTCTTATAAGGAGAACAGATTCTTACTGAACTTGTGCAAATAACTATATTGCCATGAAGATAACAATACTCACTAAGAGTTTCCAACTTCTGGAGGGATCAGGGAGGGAGAAAAAGGTAAATCCTTCAATTCTGGTTACAAAAGTATAATTTACCAAACTGCTGTAAGTCATAGTTAGCTTAAGAGAAAAGAGAAAAAGTTTTCCCTAAATCTGGAAAAACAGAACATTAAAAAAAATCATATTTCAAATGAAAAGTAATAAAAATTATAATCATCCTCATCAGTTCAAAGTCCCGTGTAATCAACTCTTGATCTTAAGCTTCTGTTAACAGTTTCAGGAAGTCATCAGTTTCTCCATCAGAGTTCTGTAATTTTTTTACCTAGCTCAGTTTTATGATCTGAAAGTTTGTCGGAAACCTGTATTCTAGAGCAAGTGTCAGAGTCCTTTCCATGAATCCCTCTGAAAATGAAACATATTTGCAAAACCATCAGAATAAAACAATAAGTGTTTGTAAATTACAAAAGACTTGAAAATGGCAATTGACAAAGAAATTTGGTTATTTTTGTGACATATAACACTTTAAGATAATAACTAGAATTATGACTGACAACCAGGACAGATCAGAATTTTAGGAATCTTACATAATTTTTTAAACGCTTATATCAATAACATTTACCTACACAATATCATAGGTCCGTATGAAACAATGCTTACTTATCCATCTAACCATGGTGACAATTAAAAGATTTTCAGGCAAATGCAGAAAATTAAATAGCTATAAGGAAAACGTTAGGGGCTGGCACAGTGGCGTGGTGGTTAAGCTCACACTTTTTGCTTTGGCGGCCCGGGGTTTTCGGGTTCGGATCCTGGCTGCAGACCTACGCACTGCTCATGAAGCCATGCTCTGGCAGGCATCCCACATATAAAGTAGAGGAAGATGGGCATGGATGTTAGCCCAGGGCCAATCTTCCTCAGCAAAAAGAGGAGGATTGGCAACAGATGTTGACTCAGGGCTACTCTTCCTCACCAAAAAAAAAAAAGAAAGAAAGAAAGGAAAACCTTAGTGCCTATGATTAAAGACCTGATAAAAACAATACGGGAAATTTATTTTGATAAAAATCCCTACCCTTGTGGTAGACTACTCAAAGGAAAAAAAACCTTTCATAATCGCTTTATCGAAAACCGACTAAAAGTTAAGAAAATTATCCTTTTAAGAGAGGGAAAAACCAGGCTGCTCCTGTGGCATAGTGGTTACATTTGGCATGCTTTGCTTCAGCAGCCCGAGTTCGCAGGTTCAGATCCTGGGCGTGGACCTACACCACTCATCAGCCATGCTGTGGCGGTGACCCACATATAAAGTAGAGGAAGATTGGCATAGATGTTAGCTTAGGGCTAATCTTCCTCAAACAAAAAAAAAAAAAAAGGAAGATTGGCAATGGATGTTAGCTCAGATCGAATCTTCCTCAGCAAGAAAAAGAGAGAGAGGGAGAAAACCAAATTCTGATTTTGTAGCAGCTTACTTTTGACATTAAAACTCATTTACTTAATTAGATTTACTTCAGTCTTAGCCAACTTGACCATGCATAACTCTTTTTGCAACAATTTTTCTTCCATAAGCCTTCTATAACCTTTTTAACAAACAAAAATATCTTTCTTATTCCTGCCTTACTGAAAACATACATTTTACTTTCCTTGAATACAAAGATGTTTTCCTTATTAATTTTTAGTCGCTTTAATCACATATATTAATTAGAATTTTTAACCCTTAGAAACCTTAATTTTTTAGTGAAAAGTAAAAAGTAAAAAAAAGTAAAAAGTAAAAAAAGTAAAAAAAAAAAGTAAAAAGTAAAAAAAAAACAATCTAACAATGCACCTAAAGGAACTGGAAAAAGAAGAACAAACCAAGCCCAAAATCAGTAGAAGAAGGGAAATAATAAAAATCAGAGCAGAAATAAATGAAATAGAGACCAAAAAAACAATAGAAAAAATTAATAAAACCAAGAGCTGGTTCTTTGAAAAGATCAACAAAATTGACAAACCTTTAGCTAGACTCACCAAGAAAAAAAGAGAGAAGGCACAAATAAGTAAAATCAGAAATGAAAGAGGAGAGGTTACAACAGATACCTCAGAAATACAAAAGATTATAAGAGAATACTATGAAAAGCTATATGTCAACCAATTCGACAATCTGGAAGAAATGGATAAATTCTTAGAATCATACAACCTTCCAAAACTGGATCAAGAAGAAGTAGAGAATTTGAATAGACCAATCACCAGTAAGGAGATCGAAACAGTAATCACAAACCTCCCCAAAAATAAAAGTCCAGGACCAGACGGCTTCCCTGGTGAATTCTACCAAACATTCAAAGAAGACTTAATACCTATCCTTCTCAAACTCTTCCAAAAAATTGAGGAGGGGGGGAAGCTCCCTAACTCATTCTATGAAGCTGACATTACCCTGATACCAAAACCAGACAAGGACAACACAAAAAAAAAGAAAATTACAGGCCAATATCACTGATGAACATCGATGCGAAAATCCTCAACAAAATACTAGCAATCGCATACAACAATACGTTAAAAAGATTATACACCATGATCAAGTGGGATTTATTCCAGGTATGCAGGGATGGTTTAACATTCGCAAATCAATCAACGTAATACACCACATTAATAAAATGAAGAACAAAAATCATATGATCATCTCAATAGATGCAGAGAAAGCATTTGACAAGATACAGCATCCATTTATGATAAAAACTCTGAATAAAATGGGTATAGAAGGAAAGTACCTCAACATAATAAAGACCATATATGAGAAACCCACAGCTAATATCATCCTCAATGGTGAAAAACTGAAAGCTATCCCTCTAAGAACAGGAACCAGACAAGGATGCCCACTGTCACCACTCATATTTAACATAGTATTGGAAGTCCTAGCCAGAGCAATCAGGCAAGAGAAAGAAATAAAAGGGATCCAAATTGGAAAGGAAGAAGTGAAACTGTCACTATTTGCAGATGACATGATTTTATATATAGAAAACCCTAAAGAATCCACCAGAAAACTTTTAGAAGTAATAAAGGAATATGGTAAAGTTGTAGGATACAAAATCAACATACAAAAATCAGTTGCATTTCTGTACACTAACAACGAAGTAGCAGAAAGAGAAATTAAGAATACCATCCCATTTACAATTGCAACAAAAAGAATAAAATACCTAGGAATAAACTTAACCAAAGAGGTGAAAGACCTGTACACCAAAAACTATAAAACATTTCTGAAAGAAATTGAAGAAGACACAAAGAAATGGAAAGATACTCCATGCTTTTGGATTGGAAGAATTAACATAGTTAAGATGTCCATACTTCCTAAAGCCATCTATAGATTCAATGCAATCCCTATCAAAGTTCCAACAAACTTTTCACAGAAATAGAACAAAGAATCCTAAAATTTATATGGAACAACAAAAGACCCCGAATAGCTAAAGGAATCCTGAGAAAAAAGAACAAAGCTGGAGGTATCACACTCCCTGATTTCAAAATATACTACAAAGCTATAGTAACCAAAACAGCATGGTACTGGCACAAAAACAGACACACAGATCAATGGAATAGAATCGAAAGCCCAGAAATAAACCCATACGTCTATGGACAGCTAATCTTTGACAAAAAAGCCAAGAACATACAATGGGGAAAAGAAAGTCTCTTCAACAAATGGTGTTGGGAAAACTGGATAGCCACATGCAAAAAAATGAAAGTAGACCCTTACCTTACACCATACACAAAAATTAACTCCAAATGGATTAAAGACTTGAATGTAAGACCTGAAACTATGAAACTTCTAGAAGAAAACAGAGGCAGTACGCTCTTCGACATCGGTCTTAGCAACATCTTTTCAAACACCACATCTGACCGGGCAAGAGAAACAATAGAAAAAATAAACAAATGGGACTACATCAAACTAAAAAGCTTCTGCACAGCAAAGGAAACCATCAACAAAACGAAAAGACAACCTAACAATTGGGAGAAGATATTTGCAAACCATACATCTGATAAGGGCTTAATCTCCAAAATATATAAAGAACTCATGCATCTCAACAACAAAAAAACTAACAACCCGGGCCGGCCCCGTGGCTTGGTGGTTAAGTGAGCGCGCTCCACTGCTGGCGACCCGGGTTCGGATCCTGGGCTCGCACCGATGCGCTGCTTCTCTGGCCATGCTGAGGCCGCGTCCCACATACAGCAACTAGAAGGATGTGCAGCTATGACACACAACTATCTACTGGGGTTTTGGGGGGAAAAAATAAATAAATAAAATCTTTAAAAAAAAAACTAACAACCCAATTAAAAAATGGGCAAAAGACCTGAACAGACATTTCTCCAAAGAAGATATACAGATGGCCAACAGACACATGAAAAGATGTTCAAAATCATTAACTATCAGGGAAATGCAAATCAAAACTACAATGAGATATCACCCCACGCCCGTCAGAATGGCTATAATTAACCAGACAGGAAACAACATGTGTTGGAGAGGATGTGGAGAGAAGGGAACTCTCATACACTGCTGGTGGGAGTGCAAACTGGTGCAGCCACTATGGAAAACAGTATGGAGATTCCTCAAAAAATCAAGGATAGAACTACCATATGATCCAGCTATTCCACTGTTGGGTATTTATCCAAAGAACTTGAAAACACCAATTTCCAAAGGTACATGCACCCCTGTGTTCATTGCAGCATTATTCACAATAGCCAAGACTTGGAAGCAACCTAAGTGCCCATCAAGGGACGAATGGATAAAGAAGCTGTGGTATATATACACAATGGAATACTACTCAGCCCTAAGAAACGATGAAATCCAGCCATTTGTGACAACATGGATGGACATTGAGGGTATAATGCAAAGTGAAATAAGTCAGAGAGAGAAGGTCAAATACTGTATGATTTCCTTCATTAAGTAGTAGATAATAACAACAATAAACAAACACATAGAGACAGAGATTGGATTGGTGGTTACCAGAGGGGAAGGGGGGAGGGAGGAGGGTGAAAGGGATAATTCGGTACATGTGTGTGGTGATGGGTTGTAATTAGTATTTTGGTGGTGAACATGATGTAATCTATGCAGAAATAGAAGTACAATGATGTACACCTGAAACTTTTACAATGTTATAAACCAATGTTACTGCAATAAACAAAAAATTAAAAAAAAAATGTAAGCTATTATGAACTGTCTTTTACATTAACATTTTGTGGCTTGGCAAATTTATAAATACTTTTTATAATTTCTGGAAACATGTTACTTTATAGTACAATCATTTAATAAAATACAAGACATGTTTACTAATAGACTGAAACATCTTTTGGTTTCTCTGTAATGAGAAGCCAAAAGTAGATAAACCTATATTTAGTAATTAACTTCTAATATATTATCTTATTTGGAAATGATCTAGATACTCAATGGATTTTTATCTTTTAAATTAACCTAGCAGGGGCCGGTCCCGTGGCTTAGCGGTTCAGTGCATGTGCTCCGCTACTGGCGGCCCAGGTTTGGATCCCGGGCACGCACAGATGCACTGCTTGTCCGGCCATGTTGAGGCCACGTCCCACATACAGCAACTAGAAGGATGTGCAACTGTGACATACAACTATCTACTGGGGCTTTGGGGAAAAAAGGAGGAGGATTGGCAATAGATGTTAGCTCAGAGCCGGTCTTCCTCAGCAAAAAGAGGAGGATTAGATGGATGTTAGCTCAGGGCTGATCTTCCTCACACACAAAAAAATAAAATAAAATAAATTAATTAATTAATTAACCTAGCAAAACATCAAAGTTTCAAGTTACCAAAGAGATTTTGGAAGTTATTTTAAACATGCATGCCATAAAATATAATTATTGCTAAAAGTTTATCTATAAACTTTTATCACACTTACATCTAAATCATTTTTTTTGCTCTCAACAATTATGTTTAGATTACCCATGAAAACTTCATGAGACATTAGACAAAATTAACTATCATTTTAAGTTATTATTTTGCTGACAAATCTGTAACAGGGATAATATGAGCTTATTTGACTAGTAAACCCAGGCTGCCTGTCTGCATCATATCCAATGCTAATAACTCTGAAGGCATGACTATTTCAATCAAACAAACAAACTTAAGCTTTTGTTTACCAAAGATTATTTCATATCGTGTTAACTTGAAAAACATTTGGGTTAGTTTCTATTACATTTAGAAACATTTTATGTAAGCACTTACTTTAAAGATTTTATTTATTTATTTTTTTCCTCCCCAAAGCCCCAGTAGATAGTTGTATGTCATAGTTGCACATCCTTCTAGTTGATGTATGTGGGAAGCGGCCTCAGCATGGCCGGAGAAGCGGTGCGTCGATGCGCACCCGGGATCCGAACCCGGGCCGCCAGCAGCTGAGCGCGCGCACTTAACTGCTAAGCCACGGGGCCGGCCCTGTAAGCACTTACTTTAAGGCAATTAAACAGAGCTCTTAATTTTGGCCATACCATCCAGGGGTAAAATATCACACATATATAACCTACATATAGACACACATACGCAAAGACTCCACAGCTATTGTTTTAAAGCTTTAGGACAATGTACCATACCTTTAAAAGTCTGCACAAAGCGTTTAATAAAGGTCCTCTTTCTAAGTGTACAGTTTAACCCTAGACCAATTTACCTTGAATCGGGGGAGCTTTTATTATCTTTTTTATTAGCACCTGATATTAGCCTCTAGTTTTTATCTCATATGGTGTGGGCTCAGGCAACCGTATTGACTTCCCTTTAGTATGTTTAATTAACGTTGTCTGAAGGGCAGATTTATGTGCTGTCTTATAATATCAATACTAGGGGAACGATTCCCCCAGTGAGACACAGTCTATCCCCACAATACAGTTTATAATACAATTGTGAAAGAGATGTAATCACTTAATTCCATCAGCTTTTATACCTCTAATCATAGCTTTCATTAGGACTTAATCAACAAGTCTCAGTCTAATAATATTGGTAGGGGAAGCATTTCCAGCCAGACGTAACGTCTGTTTTCTTTTTTTTTTTTTTGGTGAGAAAGAATGGCCCTGAGCTAACATCTGTTGCCAATTTTCCTCTTTTTGCTTGAGGAAGATTGTCCCTGAGCTAACACCTGTGACAGTCTTCCTCTATTTTGTGTGTGGGATGCTGCCACAGCATGGCTTCATGAGTGGTGTGTAGGTCCGCACCCAGGATCAGAACCCAAGAACCCCATGCTGCCGAAGCAGAGCTCTTGAACTTAACCACTGTGCCACCAGGCCGGCCCCAACATCCATTTTCAAACACACTCAGGCAAAGTTGATATAACTCTTTATATAAAAGTAGCTCAAACATTCCAACCTTTATAATCTTATCAACACTGATACTTTTACATTTTCTCAATTTAATTGTAGCCTGAGTCAGGGTCTTTAGGCTAGTCATTATTTTTTTTATTTCCTTTTTAATTTGTTTTTTCATAGGTACCAGTAAAACAATTATGATGAGAGCTCCCCCCAAATTTTTCCAATTTAGAAGTTTTTCAATTTAAATGATCCATCGTCTGGCCATTGATGAGTAGGATCTTAATAGCGACTCAAACCAATAAGCCTTTTATGACGTAACCATGGATGCAAGAGGCAGCCCTCACAAGATTCAGAAAATTTACTCCCAAAAATAGTCTAAGAATGCAAAGGCCTTCATTGCACAGGCAGAGTGAAGAAGCAATGAAGGTTGAAATGACAAAGGCCCCTAATGAAAGCAATTGGGACCCCTTATGACAAACTCCCCTCAGAGCTGACAAAGCCGGACAAAGAGAGTGCATCTCAGAACCCCAGTTTGTTCGACTGGCCACCAAGATGCACACCGGTACTTGCATCCTCCGGATGGCAAAGACCAGAATGGTCACAAAGCCAAGCTCTCAAGACATAGAACAAGACAAAAGAAAAAGCCTCATATGCACATTAACCCAAGGCTCTCTTGGAGCGAAACTAATACCTAGGAGGGAGATGCCGCAGGGTTGGGGAATGTGTGTGTTTTACAGAGTACCTCATTGCATGGAAATTTTCTTGAGGTTAGTGGGGGATTTTTTGTCATCTACCCCATTCCATGACCAACTTATCCTATGATGGGAGTCTTCTTGAGGTGACAAGTGCCCTAATGGCTCTTAACTGCTCTACCCATGCCCACCAAATTTGCGGCCTCCTTGGCTTCCAAGATGCGCTTAGCAATAGCTTTCACCTCATGTGCGTATTCCCAGACAACAGGCTTATAGAGATGCCTGCGTCTTGCCCTATATTTTTCCTTTTTATGACACAAGAGACAGAGACAAGGAAAAATAGTGACCATCTCTGGGAGGAGAAGGATCAATAAATCAATGAGTACTCGAACCAAATTTCCCAGTTGCTGAGTCCAAGAAGCTAGCTTCACCAGTATTTTCTCCTGCCAATCTAAATTTAGAAAAGGAAAAAAAACTTACCACTCTTGCTTCCATTGGACGCTGCAGGCAGAGATCTGGAAGACTGATCCTGTAAGAACTCTTACCTTCTGCTGGCTCTTCTCAGGGGTCCAGGATCTCTTAGCTGCAGTAGTCCAGGAGGACGCAGTGTTGCAGTGAAGTTTTGTCTCTTCATGGTCGCCAAACTGTAGGGGAGGAAAAACTATTTCTCTGCCCTCTAGGTCCTTCTGGCTGGTCTAAGAATTAAATTGACATGAGACAGAATAATAGGAGAAAATCAAACAAAGTTTAATAACATGTATACATGGGATAAACCCAGGAAAACTGAGTAACTCGCCAAAGTGGCCAGAGCCACCACATTAAATACCATTTTCAGCTAAAGACATAGGAGGACTTGGGGAGGAGGGGGGCGGTTTGGTACTTGAAAGAAGAGGACGGCAATTTACATGGAGATGGAAAAGCAAATGTTTGATACACGAATGTTTGCTGTGTCGTTTATAGACGATGTGACTGGAGAGAGAGCTTTGATAAAAATGGGCTTAGCAAGGATCCTCCTGTCTACACCTAGTTTATATTATACTATAGTTACTTTATGGTATCATCTCCTTCCTGGAACAGTCCTGTCTAAAATTCTTTTAGGGGGCCGGCCCGGTGATGTAGCAGTTAAGTGCGCGTGCTCCGCTGCGGCGGCCCAGGGTTTGGATCCCGGGCACCCACTGACGCACCACTTGTCAAGCCATGCTGCAGCGTCGTCCCATATAAAGTGGAGGAAGATGGGCACGGATGTTAGCCCAGGGCCAGTCTTCCTCAGCAAAAAGAGGAGGATTAGCACGGATGTTAGCTCAGGGCTGATCTTCCTCACAAAAATAAATAAAAGAGATAAATAAACTTCTTTTAGGTAGTTAAGGGGCAGGTCAAAGTTTCTTTCAGAGAGTTTTGTCCTTAAAAATAATCAAGCCATAGCGGTTAAGTGCACGCGCTCTGGTACTGGCGGCCAGGTTTGGATCCTGGGCGCGCACCGACGCACCGCTTCTCCGGCCATGCTGAGGCCGCATCCCACATACAGGAACTAGAAGGATGTGCAGCTATGAAATACAACTATCTACTGGGGCTTTGGGGGAAAAAAAAAGGATTGGCAATAGTTGTTAGCTCAGGGCCGGTCTTCCTCAGCAAAAAGAGGAGGATTAGCACAGATGTTAGCTCAGGGCTGATCTTTCTCACCAAAAAAAAAAAAAAAAAAAAATCAAGCCAAAGAGACACCTTTTGGAGTGGCCAATTCTGATCCCCCACACACATTGTGTCTTATTAGTGTATCACATGAGAGGCACATAAAATCTAAACCCTTACTGGTGAAATTAATTTTGATCACTTGATTAAAGCAATGTCTGCCAAATTTTTCTACTATAAACTTAACTATTTTTCCTGTTTATAATTCATATGTATCTTGATTCAATTTTATTTATTTATTTATTTGTTTGTTTGTTTATTTTTCCCCCAAAGCCCCAGTAGATAGTTGTATGTCATAGCTGCACATCCTTCTAGTTGCTATATGTGGGACGCGGCCTCAGCATGGCCGGAGAAGCGGTGTGTCGGTTTGCGCCTGGGATCCAAACCCGGCTGCCAGAAGCGGAGCGCGCGCACTTAACCGCTAAGCCACGGGGCGGGCCCTTGATTCAATTTTTAAAAAATAGTTATAGGACCATTCAGGTTTTTCTTTTCATCTTGTCAGTTTTTGGTAAGACCAATGATAGGGCAGATGTCTCCAGAGGGTCATTTGATCTTTACAATGATTATGAATCAGTGAGCAGAGATAAATGAGTAAAATGAGGTCTGTTTGAGATTCCCACCCAGATCGTGACTTCAGAACTCTTAACTTCTATTTTTACTGGCAAATTTGCATTTACCCTTTTTCCTCACTAGATGGAAGTGCTAACAGAACTTGTAACCTCGCATGTTTTAAGGCTGATGAAGCAATAGAACTCAATTTTATAGTGATATTCGTTAAAATGGAATTCTACCTGTATGACCTGGTAATATTCTGTACTATAGTGTACAGGACTTCTGTATTGTAAATGATTATATCAGTAAATGTATGAAATAAGATGCACATGGTTTGTAACAGGTTTATGGAATAGTAAAATACAGACAAATTGACAGGCTTTTTAAAAAATTTTTTTATTGAGGTAATACTGGTTTATAACATTATATAAATTTCAGGTGTATCATTATATTTTGAGTTCTGTGTAGACTACATTGTGTTCGCCACCACAAGTCTAGTTGCCGTCTGTCACCGTACAAATGTGCCCTCTTACCCCTTTCACCCTCCCCCTTTCCCCTCTGGTACCCACCAGTCTATTCTCTGTGTCTATGTGTTTGTTTGTTGTTGTTGTTGTTTGGCACGCTTTTAAAAATATCTGCAAGGCTGTAGTTGGAAACTAGATCGTTAACATGCAGTAGAACCTTATCTCTGAATTACCTGGAATCAAGAGTAATTTGGATGGTATAGGGTCCCTAATGGACTAGGGGCTGTAACAGACCATATTGTGCTGACTTTTCCTAGCATGAAGAGGGCTCAGTTAAGATGTTTGAGCACCTAGTTAATTCTAATGGACTCAGAGCTGTCATGGAACACTATGGTCTCATTCCTGAAGAAGATATTTGCTTTATCAAGGAACAAATTACAGGACCACTTGAAACACCCACCAAAGATTTTTTGGTAAGTTTGTTTACAACTTAATTTGAACTGACTGGTGCTTTTCATCTAGTCTTCTCTTGATTCCTTCAGAGCTGTTTGAAGAGGGACACTTGGCTGTTTTAGAGGGACTAAATGATAAAATATGTTATATATTTCTACTGTTTAATGCAGAAAATGAAAGGCTTATATATTTTTTCCAGCTTTTAACTGAATTCTTTACAAGTTACCTCCCAATTTAAAATACATACATAAATATTTTTAAATGAACTTGTATGCAGTATTTTATATAGAAGCCTAAAGTAATTCTGGAAAATGTAAATGTGTGTGTCTTATTTATCCATTAAAATTAACATTTGAAATATTTAGATATATGAAGCCCTAGAAAAAGTTGAATTAGCTCAGAGGAAAGTCTGTTTTGTATCCTTTTTGATCTTTTTGCTTTTTTTAATTAAAAAAGAAGTTGAGGGGCTGGCCCCGTGGCTTAGCGGTTAAGTGCGCGCGCTCCGCTGCTGGCGGCCCGGGTTCGGATCCCGGGCGCGCACCCGCGCACCGCCTGTCGGGCCATGCTGAGGAGGCGTCCCACATATAGCAACTAGAAGGATGTGCAGCTATGACATACAACTATCTACTGGGGCTTTGGGGAGAAAAAGGAGGAGGATTGGCAATAGATGTTAGCTCAGAGCCGGTCTTCCTCAGCAAAAAGAGGAGGATTGGCATGGATGTTAGCTCAGGAAAACCTCACCAAAAAAGAAAAAAAAAAGTTGAAAAATAATTTCCCCTTGAGGTTTTTAAGCTTTTTTCCTTGACTATATGCAAATCTACGTGTAAGGTGCAAGATAAAGAGGTAGATTTTGTAGCAAATAACCTATTTCTAAGAAATGGAGCTCCAAAAATTCTTTGAACAGCGCATGTCATTTATACCAGACGTGTAGCTACTTTGAAAGATAATACTATTTTCATGCACGAATTTAAGCATTAGTGTATATACAAGGAACATTCTTAGTAGTTCCTAATTAGATCTTATATTTAAAAAATAAAATTTTAAAGCAAGAAAGCTTGTTGGTTATGGGAAGTGTAATAGAGTTAGGATCCTTTCAATGGCACAAGAAGGTTTAGTGTTAACAGGATATCATATACCTTAGCATTTCTTTTTCCTTTTCTACTAATTTATGAATTAAGTGCAAGAAGGAAAGAGTAAAACCTTCTAATGTATCTCACATTCCATTCAAGTATCTGTTTATAATTTTCGGATTAATACAGTTGCCTTGCTTTGCTTGTAAATAGATTTGGTTCCTATCCTAAAGCCTTCATTGGGTTTTCTTGTCTTCCAGTGGCCATACAAAGGGCGTCCTAAAGAGAAAAGCTTCCTTTATGAGATAGTGGCCAATAAAAGAAATGGCATTGATGTGGACAAATGGGATTATTTTGCCAGGTATGCACTGAACACTACAGAAAAGTTGGTTAAAATCCTTGTGTACTTTAAATATATACGATTTTTATTTAAGTAAATAAACAAATAAAAATCCTTGTATAAATTTAGTGTTAATATTTAAGATACAGTTTCCTTGTTGACAAATTTCATCTCTCTGCTTTGGAATCCTTCTAGGGACTGTCATCATCTTGGAATCCAAAATAATTTTGATTATAAGCGCTTTGTTAAGTTTGCCCGTGTCTGTGAAGTAGATAATAGGAAGCATATTTGTACTAGAGAAAAGGTAAGCTATGTCAGAGGAACAACAAAGAAGGTGTAGTTCCTAGTTTGAAATCTAGAAGTGACCATTTAATCATTTGGAAAAATCAGTACCTCGTAAACTGTCAATCTCTTTACTTCATGCTTAGCATTTTTAAGTGTCTTAAGGCTCTTTTCACTTCTACTGCATTGTTAAATAATAATAAAATTGCAATAGACATTTATTGAGTGTTGTGCTAGGCACTGTTTAAAGTGCTTCAGCTGGATTAGTTCAATCCTCACAGCCCTATGAGATAGATACTGTTATTATCCCACTTAACAGATGAGCCAATTGAAGCACAGAGAAGATATACAATTAAAAAAGGGCAGAACTGGAATTTCAACCCAGAAAGTTTGGCTTGAGTCTCATCATTAATCACTATATTAGGGCCGGCCCCGTGGCTTAGCGGTTAAGTGCTCGAGCTCCACTGCTGGCGGCCCGGGTTCGGATGCTGGACGCGCACCGACGCACTGCTTCTCTGGCCACGCTGAGGCCGCGTCCCACATGCAGCAACTAGAAGGATGTGCAGCTATGCCATACAACTATCTACTGGGGCTTTGGGGGAAATAAATAAATAAATAAAATTATAAAAAACAAATCACTATATTAGTGTTTCGTAATAATTAAAATAGTAAAATCATTAGGTCCCTGCCAGATTATAGTCATGTAACTAGAGTGGTATAGTATTGTTCTATAGAAAGTCTTTCTTTTGAGAATGAAGACTATAAGAATAATACCTAATTTCTAGTTATTAGAAAGATCAAATCATATATTTAGGATGCCTGAAACAGGACCTGTGACAGAGTTAAAAACTCAATAGATTTTGGTTTACTAAGAACAGAAGTTGCAAACCAATAAATAGTTTTACTAATCTGCCTTGTCATTTTCTAGTAGGCTCAGGGATTTGAATGCATAGCCTTCTTGTCTGCCACCTTTTTCCTTGTCTTAGCTACTTGTCTACTAACAGGGGTAGCCTAAGCTGATCCTACATTAATGTATGTTTCATGTTTTCCTGCAGGAGGTTGGGAATCTGTATGATATGTTCCACACACGCAACTGTTTGCACCGTAGAGCTTATCAACACAAAGTTGGCAACATCATTGATACAATGTAAGAAATTCAATTGTTATTTCCCTATAAAATTTTCCATGATACTTTGCTAGAGTATCATATTTGGGTCAAGTTGAGATTTCTAGATAAATTCAAGTGAATTTTAAGTGAATAAATCTAAAATGGTTTCCTTAAACAAACAAAACAAAAACTAGTGTAAAGTAAACCTAACCTCATTGGAGGAGGAGGAGGAGAATGGATAAAAGGGAGAGATGAAGGGCAGAAGAGCTAGCTTAGGCTAGACAGGAAGAGGCAGTGCTGGAATGGCTTAGACCTCCACACAGGTAGTCACTTATATACCAGATATTAGTCATCAAGGTGACAGATGGGACGTGGCTAACTGACATTCTGAAATTAATGACAAAAATCAATTTTAAGGATTAAGCTAATGTCTGTCCTTACAATGTCAATTATTTATCAAAATTAGTAGCAAAATTGAGGCCGGCCTGGTGGAGTAGCGGTTAAGTTTGTGTGCTCCACTTCTGCGGCCTAGGGTTCCTGGGTTCGGATCCCAGGCGCGGACCTACACACTGCTCGTCAAGCCATGCTGTGGCGGTGCCCCATGTACAAAATAGAGGAAGATTGGCACAGATGTTAGCTCAGGGACAGCCTTCCTCAAGCAAAAAGAGGAGGATTAGCAACAGATGTTAGCTCCGGGCCAATCTTCCTCACCAAAAGAAACAAAGAAAATTAGTAGCAAATAGTAAAACTGACAGGAATTTCACTTCTTCTCCCTGATCCAGTCAGAACCATAGCAGAAAAGTACAACTAAGTCCCTATGTGACTCAAAGACCCCATGAGGAGTTCTCAAAAGTTGGATATGAGTTGAGTTAATTCCATGTCTCTAAAATAGCTTTAAATTGATTTATTTTAAGCCTTTCATGTTCATGTTTACATTTGTGTTGAAGAAATTTATCTTCTTTTCTATTTTTTTTTCCCATCTTTTGTCACGAGCAGACTAGTTAGAATACAGTCTCCTATTTGTGTGGTTGTTACTTTGATACGAAGTTTTTGTTGTTGTTTTCATTTGTCTTTAATTTGGAGAGATCTAGGTTCAAAGCCTGGTATTGCTTCTTCCTAACGTGGTTAAATGAAAATTACTTAATTTCTGCATCTGTAAAAGTGAGGCTGATTACACCTATCTTATTGTTGAAAAGATTAAATCAGGTGACTTATCTAAAGCTCTGCCGTAATGCCTGGAACACAGTAAACATGGTAGCTCACAAATCACCATGCTCTTATTCAGTATGATCGAGAAGCAGTTGTCTTTAGAACATCGTGTCTCGAGATGTTATTTCCCTAAAATAGAAAGATTTCCTTAACTTTAAGCCAGGCATAAAGCAAATATTCAAATTTTCTCAGAAGCATACATTTTTATATATGGTCTTTAGGATTACAGATGCTTTCCTCAAAGCAGACCCCTACATAGAGATTACAGGTGCTGAAGGAAAAAAGTATCATATTTCTACAGCAATTGATGACATGGAAGCCTTCACTAAGCTAACAGGTAAGAACTGGAAGGTAACATAGGTGGTACACCTCAGATACAGTGTAAGCTGTCCCTGGATTGCAGATGGGTTATTTTCTAAACATTCCAATGTTTTTAGCTTCTCAAGTGATTATATACTTTTCAACTTGAGTTTTATCTCTGCTTTGTACTAACAAGGTAACCTTGATAACTTAACCTCTCTGAATCTTAGTTTCCTCAACTATAAAATGGGAGTAATGATATCTAGCATATAGTTTTGTCGTGATGCTAAATGAGGCATAGCACCTAGGATAGTACTTGGCACATAAGTACTCAATATTTGCTATTATTTAACTTATAATACAGCTGGACTAATACCAGCCTAATACCAAAAAACTGACTCGCCCTGTTAACATTATTTTTATTGCAAAACACAGGATGCCAGGAACATTTCTTGACACTTCAGCAGAAATAAAATCTGCGGCTTAGGTTGAAAAGGAAGAGAGGTGAAGGTGTCACAGCTGGTTCTTTAATGTGGGAAAGTGTAGACTGAGAAATAAAGATCAGTGAAGCAAAACAGGTAGACCAACAAGTATAGACCAGCCAGAGTTCTTAGCTGCAAAACGTGAAACTGACTCTGTTTAAAAATAAAATTAGAAAGCAGTGACATAGCTGATAGGATCAGTGGAAAGGCTGAAGGTTCTGAAAAGGAGCAAAAACAGCCAAAGCTGAGCAGCCTAAGACACAGCCGAGATCACTGCACAGCAGCTTCCTCTCAGGGTTCCACTGCTGTTCCACCCTGCTAGACTCTCTGCAGCACGCTGCCAGAGTGAGACCTAAACCACTTCCTCTCAAACTGTCTTTGAAGAACCTGTATTCTTCATTTCCAGCCCCTCGCAGATTGATACTTTTGTAAAATATGATAAAAATGAATTACTAGAAAAATGCAGTGGGGGACAAAAGACATACAAAATACAAGCCCAAACTTTTATTATTGAACTTGACAGACTTAACATACATTTCAATAAATATAATCAAAAGAAACATAGTAAACAACAACAAACAGTCACATGGCGACAGAGATTGGATTGGTGGTTACCAGAGGGGAATGGGGGAGGGAGGAGGGCGAAAGGGATGATTAGGCACATGTGTGTGGTGGTGGATTGTAATTAGTCTTTGAGGGGCCGGCTCAGTGGCGCAAGTGGTTAAGTGTCCGCGCTTTGCTGTGGCAGCCCGGGGTTTGCCGGTTTGGATCCCGGGCACACACCGATGCACCGTTTGTCAAGCCATGCTGTGGCGGTGTCCTGTATAAAGTAGAGGAAGATGGGCAC
This sequence comes from Diceros bicornis minor, assembly GCF_020826845.1. Classification (NCBI taxonomy): domain Eukaryota; kingdom Metazoa; phylum Chordata; class Mammalia; order Perissodactyla; family Rhinocerotidae; genus Diceros; species Diceros bicornis. The sequence continues at coordinate 23,056,441 of NC_080758.1, forward strand.
AGATGTTAGCCCAGGGCCAGTCTTCCTCAGCAAAAAGAGAGGAGGATTGGCAGATGTTAGCTCAGGGCCGATCTTCCTCACCAAAAAAAAAAAAAATTAGTCTTTGAGTAGTGAACATGATGTAATCTATACAGGAATCAAAATATAATGATGTACACCTGAAATTTATATAATGTTATAGACCAATGTTACCGCAATAAAAAATAAATAAATAAATAAAATCTCGAAGTAAAAAAAAAAAAGAAACATAGTAGAGAAAAAACTTAAATTACAAAAACTATATATGTTGTTCTTTAACAATATACACGTAGGCAGTAAATATAGAGTCTCCGTTATACTTGTAACTTCTTAGTCATTTTCCAATCAAAACTAAACCAAAAATTAGGAGTGAAGTAGTGATTTCCCATGTTACGTATCTTTGGGCACACTGAGAACACTGTGTACCTCAGTATTAAGGTTTGTAATGTGATAAGTGACTCTGCTTCTTGCTTGTTAATTAATCTAGGTTGGATTGATGACAGAGTTACCGGGGATAATGTATATCTAAATTGTTTCTAGGTTTTGTTTTAATTACATCATAGTGGATAAACTAGTCTCCCATTGTTGTGTTGATAGGAATGGAAGAAGAGATTATAAAACAATTTGAGCAAGATATTTATTCTTAACTTTTGTTCAGAATGAAGCAAGTGATGCCGTATTTTAAAAAGTCATTTTCGGTTTTCATCAGAAGCCGGTTCTAACAGTTTATCCTATAACATTATATTACATTTAAACAGTCTTTTGGTAAAAAGAAATGAATTCTGGATTTTATGCACTTTTGGGTTAACTGACAAACCATAAAATATACATTTTAATGTGGTCCTACTGCATGTGAGTATACATAGCTCTCCCTCACCATGAAGGTTCCATATCACCCAAAGTGGCTTTTACCCTGTTCCATGGGATGAGTCCACTGATCATGCACTTAGATGTTGCAGCAATGTCAAAAATCTCAGACAGGAGATTAGGTCGCAGTTTTGTGCTTTCTCAGCCAGCATTTGGGAGAGCAAGCATATGGTCTTTCTAACTTTCATCATTTGAGACAGGGATAATCTTATCTTTCTGCATATTATTCTGAGCAGTCATATAATCCTTATTGTCCTTAACTATATGACCTTGAAAGACTAGGACCGTGTGAGCCTTCATTAGCTGTGCTGCTTTTCCAAAAGGCAACTGACCTTATCTTTATTTTAAAATCTCCACTTCTTATTTCTTAATTTTTTAGAATGTTTTTCCACATTTTATTGGGGAGTGTTGAAAACATACAGCAATGTTGAAATAATTTTATAGTGAATACCTGTATATTCACTACCTAAATTCTAACATTTAACTTGCTTTATCACATATCTATCACTTACCATCTATTAATCCATCTTAATTTTGATGCATTTTAAAGTAAGTTGCAGGCCTTAGGACACTTTACCCTAACTCCTTCAGCATGCAGATTAACTCAAGTTCTATAATTATTTATAGATTTTTTCTTTAAATTTACATGTAATTTATATAAATGTACAAGTCTTAAGTGTGCATTTGTTAGAGTTCTGACAAATGTGGGATACAGAACATTATCTTATCCTTAGAAAGTTCCTTCATGCCCCCACCTCACCCCTAGAAGCAACCACTGTTTGCCTGTTCTAGACTTTTATATAAGTGTAACCATACAATAAATACTCTTCTGTTTAAGGCTTCTTTCACTCAGCATTATGTATTTGAGATTCATCCAGATTGTGAGCATCAGTAGTTCGTTCCTTTCTTTATTGCTGAGTATGCCACAGTTTATCTGTTCTCTCTGCTTCCTAAATTTCTATTTCTGATGAATGTTTCAGCTTATCTAGATGTAGCTATCTTAAGCATTGCAAATGTTATGACCACTGTTTTAGGTAACCATTTTCTTACCTTGGTCTTTATCCCTCAATATTCCTAAGCAATAAGTGGACCTTACCCCTTCTCTTCCTTCCCCTGTGAAACCCCCTCCCCAAAAATCTTCTAATTAATTGGAATCATAGAACGTTGGATTTAAAAGGACCTTAGAGATCATCTACTTAAAATTCCTCAAATGAGGAGACTGAGGCCAAATGAGGGAAAGCAACTTTTCCTAATAAATGGCAAAGCTAAACTCAAGCCAAGTCTTTTGACTCCCAAGTTGAATGTTGTTTCCAGTATTTTAGAGTGATATTTTAGCCATTAAATTTAGTAGACAAGCAGTTTCCTTTACTTTTGTACATAACTCTTTTCTGAAAACATGTATGGAGATCAAATAGAACTCCCACACATGGCTGGTGGGGATGGAAATGGTACAGCCACTTGGAAGAAGTTTGGTATTTTCTTATAAACACATATTTATCCTATGATCCAGTAATCCCTCTTCTACCTACTTACCTACAGAAATGAAAATGTGAGACCACCCAAAAACCTGTACCTGGTAGAGTAGGATGAAAGGCTTAAGAAAGCTATCAGTGGAGTTCTGTGGAGTTCAAAGGAAGGAGGAATTACATCTTTGGTTTGGAAGGACAGAGGAAGGATTCATAGTGAGGTGCCTTTTGAGATGAACCTCAGGGATTAGATAGGCTTTCAAGAAGTGAGATTCTGTGATGGGGAAAGCATTCCATTAATTCAGCTGGGAATAGGGTAGGTAAAGGCATGGATTAGAAAACTGGTCTTATTATGTTAAAATTGCTCTATTTTTCAAACTGTAGCTATAACACATAAAGAAATAATTGAAACTGAAGATGGAAAGATATAGAAATCATCATTGAAAGGGTGAGGAATGTGTTAACTATATACTGAGTAGGGAGAAATGTATACACATAGGTGAATGACATAAGGCTGCTAATATTTTATTTTGCCAAGAAAAGGCATTTTAATAAAACTCACTTTGCAAAATGCAACAATTGAGTCAGTCAAAGATCGATGAATGCTAAACCATTGGTTGAAAACTTATTGGGATAATCATACAGTCTCAAAATATAACTCTGCAGATTATTTGTTAATTACAAAGGGAAAAATACATTTATAATAGAGAAAGCTAGAGATTATTATCTTAACCAACTGACGGAGCTTAACATACCCATAATGATAACAAAGTTCATTATGTGACTCCTATGTGATGCACTGAGCCGGGCACATCCCTTATATAGTGTTCTTGACAGCAGTGTTTAACCGGAATCTAATGGTGAAGAAACAATTGGACAAGTTCAAAATGTGGGACATTTTACAGAATGACTGCCTGAACTTTTCTAAAATGTCAACATCATGAACGAAAAGTCAGGAGAATTATTCTAGATTAGGTCTAGATTAAAGGAGACTAAAAAACATGACAACTAATGTCATCCATAATACTTGATTGATGTCTCTATCCAGCAATGAAAATCCATAAATTGCATTAATGGAACAATTAAGCAAATTCAAATATAGACTGTATGTTAGATATTTTTATATCGGTGTTAAATTTCTTGGCATAGATTGTGTTTATATAGAACATTCTTGTTCTTGGGAGATACACTGAAGTATTTAGGAATAAAGGGTCTTGATGTCTGTAATTTTCAAATGTTTCCTCAAAAATGTGCGTATGTGGGAAAATGTTAACAGTTGATGAATTTAGGTGAAGCGTATTTTATTTTGAAACTTTTCAAAATAAAAAGTTGGGGGGAAAAGAAAGAGAAGGAAAAAAGGAAAAAAACTACCTTCTGCTATCATCATGGAATGGAACTTTAAAAAACTTTTTATTAAGGAAATGTGCATCACTTAGCTTCAACAATTATCAACACACAGCAATTTTGCTTCATCCTTTCACTGCCGTGAGACACTGGACCATTTTTTTTTTTTTTAATTTTTTTTTTTTAATTGATGTTTTAATGGTTTCTAACATTGTGAAATTTTGGGTTGTACATTTTTGTTTGTCCATCACCACATATATGACTCCCTTCACCCCTTGTGCCCACTCCCCACCCCCACTGCCCCTGGTAACCACAGTCCAGTTTTCTCTGTCCATGTGTTGGTTTATATTCCACATATGAGTGAGATCATACAGTGTTTGTCTTTCTCTTTCTGGCTTATTTCACTTAACATAATACCCTCCAGGCCCATCCATGTTGTTGCAAATGGGACGATTTTGTCTTTTTTTATGGCTGAGTAGTATTCCATTGTGTATATATACCACATTTTCTTAATCCAATCGTCAGTCGAGGGACACTTAGGTTGCTTCCACTTCTTGGCTATGGTGAATAATGCTGCAATGAACATAGGGGTGCATAAGCCTCTTTGGATTGTTGATTTCAGGTGCGTTGGATAGATTCCCAGTAGTGGGATGGCTGGATCATAGGGCATCTCTATTTTTAATTCTTTGAGGAATCTCCATACCGTTTTCCATAGAGGCTGCACCAGTTTGCATTCCCACCAGCTGTGTATGAGGGTTCCTGTTGCTCCACATCCTCTCCAACATTTGTTGTTTTTTGTCTTGGTGATTATAGCCATTCTAACAGGCGTGAGGTGGTATCTTAGTGTTGTTTTGATTTGCATTTCCCTGATGATTAGTGATGTTGAGCATCTTTTCATGTGCCTATTGGCCATCTGTATATCTTCCTTGGAGAAGTGTCTGTTCATTTCCTCTGCCCATTTTTTGATCGGGTTGTTTGTTTTTTTGTTGTTCAATTGTGTGAGTTCTTTATATATTATGGAGATCAGCCCTTGTCAGATGTATGTTTTGCAAATATTCTCTCCCAGCTGGTTGGTTGTTCATCTTGATTCTGGTTTCATTTGTCTTATAAAAGCTCTTTAATCTGATAAATTCCACTTGTTTATTTTTTCTTTAGTTTCCCTAGTCTGGGTAGGCATGTCATCTGAAAACATTCCTTTAAAACCAATGTCAAATAGTGTGTTGCCTATATTTTCTTCTATGAGTTTTATAGTTTCAGGTCTCACCTTCAGGTCTCTGATCCATTTTGAGTTAATTTTTGTGAATGGCGATAGCACATGGGACACTGGACCATTTTGAAGCAGATCTCAGACATAATTTTGTAATTCCTTAAGTATCATTCTCTTTAAAACCAAAACAAGGGGCCGGCCCTGTCGCTTAGTGGTTAAGTGCGCGCGCTCCGCTGCTGGCGGCCCGGGTTCAGATCCTGGGTGCACACTGACACACTGCTTCTCCGGCCATGCTGAGGCCGCGTCCCACATACAGCAACTAGAAGGATGTGCAGCTACGACATACAACTATCTACTGAGGCTTTGGGGGCGGGGGGAAGTAAATAAATAAAATTTAAAAATAAATAAATAAATAAAACCAAAACAAAATATAACAACAATAAATTAATACATCCCCAAGTACCCGTAACCCAGCCTCAAGTCATCAACTCCATTGCGGTCTTGCTTCATCTCTGCCCTTTCCCACTCAATAGATTACCTTGAAGCAAATCCAAGACATTGACTGGAATGCTTTTACAAAGGTTTGTTCACTTCAGTCTTTTTAAAACTTTTTTCACATTGTTAAAATCATAGTGTGCCTACATTTGTAAACTTCTGCTTGAAATCATTTTAGAAGTATAGCAATATATGAGTCTTTTTAAATCTTGGTTTTTTTTATTTTAATAAACTGAAATTTCATCAAATTGGCAGATAATATTTTTCTGGAGATTTTGTACTCTACTGATCCCAAATTGGATGCAGCACGAAAGATTTTAAAAAAAATTGAATACCGTAATCTATACAAGTATGTGGGTGAGACTCAGCCAGTGGGACAAACAAAGATTAAAAGGGTAAGTTGAATTGTCAAGCACCTTGCCATTAGTGAAAGGCCCCTGTCCTTCAAGAGGAAGCCATTAGCCCATCACGGTACCCCGACTCTGTTCTAAGCCCTTTACATTCATTCTCATTTAATCTTCACATTAATACAGTGTCCTTAGGCCTGTCCTTTAGATGAAGAAACTGAGGCTTGGGAGAGATTAAATAACTTTTGTATGGAAGCACAGAGAGCCGAGACTCAAAGCCAAGTCTAACTTACTCCGAACCTTTACTTATCCTGGAAGTGAGAGAGGCCTCAAATTTTGGGTAAATCCGAAGGCAAGAAAATGAATGTAAGGGAAAGGGGCCTCAAAATGAGATATCTGCATGAGCTTCCTTGAGACCCTGAGGACCTGCTCTTAACTACCACTTCTTTCGCAGTTTATCAGGTTCTCCCAGATGGCGCATGCCTGTCTTTAGTTCAAATATCTGTTTTCCTCTCCTGCTTGTTGAAGGCTTTTCTTTTTGCCAGAAAGCCAGTTAACACAAGCCATACTGATAACCATGCTCTGCATCATAATACTTCCTTGGGTTACCCTTTACTTCCTCTTGTTTTACTAATAGGTTAATGCCACATTTTTTTAAATGTGAAAATTCTGTTATGAAAATTGCTCTAGGGCCGGCCCCGTGGCTTAGCTGTTAAGCGCGCGCGCTCCGCTGCTGGCGGCCCGGGTTCAGATCCCGGGCGCGCACCGACGCACCGCTTCTCCAGCCATGCTGGGGCCACATCCCACATACAGCAACTAGAAGGATGTGCAGCTATGACAGACAACTATCTACTGGGGCTTTGGGGGAAAATAAATAAATAATTAAAAAAAAAAAAGAAAATCGCTCTATTGTGATTTGATAAAAGATGGCACAGGCAGAAGCTGTGTATTTGTTAGGGATCGCTCTACCCACTTTTCTTAGTAAAGTGCCATTTTCAGAGAGGGAATCTCTTTGTGGCACAAACACTTACTGATGAAGAACTGAGATTCTAACATGAGAAATTTTATCTTTTCTAGGAAAGCTATGAACGCCTTCCAAAAGAGGTTGCCAACGCTAAACCTAAGGACGTGTTGCTAGAAGCTGAACTGAAGGCTGAAGATTTCGTAGTGGATGTAAGTAGTTAACCTGATAATATATTAAGTAAAGAATTTTTTTTAAGATAAAACCCCTCCCCATTATAAAAGTCATACATGTTCATTCCAGAAAATTTGGAAAATACAGAAAGATAGAAGTAAGGAGGAGAGTCACCTGTGATCTCACAGAAAGAACCAACATTAATCAGTTTTTAAATTTTCCTTGACATGTTGTTAATATTTTTAATATAATTGTGGTCATGTGTTTAGAACGTTGTATATATTGATTTTTTTAAGGTTTTCTTGATCACAAAAGTAATACATGCCAGTTATTTCTTTTAAATTGCCTACGCACACACAAAGTAAACAGCTAAGACTTTTTGACTCCTGTTTTCATAGAGGCTGTAGTGTCTTCTTGTACTCTAATAAGCATGCCAAACAGCTTTCTCACATTTTCTTCTATTTCCTATAGGAAATTCTTTTCAGAGTTTTACTCCTCTGAAATCTCAGGACAATGTTCCCCATGTATCTTTTTCCATAAGCCTCTTATTTGTTATTTTCTTGTTGATGCGTCTTTGAGTAAAGGGCAATTTCTCTATAACCATTCTTAGCTAAGGGATACAACGAGTGAATTGCCCTTGGACCCACTCTGTTCACTTGGTTGCGTGTTGAAGTGCCTCAGATCTGCAGAGCAGGCTGCAGTTTCCTGTTTCATTAGATGAAGTTCCGCCAGAATAAAGGGATCCACATCCTGACTTCCTGAGATTCTGAAAGACTTCACTCTCCAGAATGTTCTCCCTGGGCCCTCACATGTCTGCGCCTGCACTCAGTGCTTTACTTGGGAGACCGTACCGCCCTCAACGCAGTGTGCTGCTCCTAGTCAATCCCCAACCACCTGTCTGGTTTTTCTCTCAAAGTCCCATCTCCTGATGGCTATAGGATCAAAGGTTCTTGAAGTGGCCATGCATGGAAGACAACATACACGTGGCCAGTAGATGAAAAGAAGTTTAACCTTTTTTTTAACCTAAAGGCAAATTGATGCAGTGATGAAAGATGTTTTTGACTATCAGATTTATAAGAACAAAAAATTTTTTAAGATCTTGTGATAATAAAGATATTTGAAAATGAGTTTGTAAGTTGATACAAGAGACCAAACTAGGGTCAATTTTAAGTGACCCAGCAATTTCATTATAGGAATTTTTCCTAAGAAGATAATCAATTTTGCAAAAAAGTACAAATATATTTATTGTGGCATTATAATAGTATGAAATTAGAAAAAATACATGTATACGTCTCTCAGTAGGAAATACTGTGGAATAATGCAAACATTAGAAGTTATTTTTAACATGGAAAGACATTTATAATAGTTTCTGTAAATGTATATATGTAATGTATATACAGTGAACACACTGAAAAAAATTCTGGATATATTAATAGTAAAATGTTAACATTGTTTCCACCTGGGTCCTAGAATTGCTGGTGATTTTGTGTTTTTCCAGTGAGTATGGTAGAGGATTATAATCAGAAAAAAAAAACCTTTCCATTTTAAGATGGTTAAAGCCCTTCTATGTTCTGAGAAAGCAAGTAAAATTGCTAATTAAATGTATTATCATGTATTAGCATCTCAGTTTTAGTTTGACAGTATGTTTGTGTGGTGCATTTTACCATATGTGGCTCCTTTTGGGACTATGTGTAGTAACTTTTATGACTAGTTAATGGGCTGTAAAACATAATTTTACTATTTAGAATTAAAGATTCATAGTTGTTGGTCTTTTTTGCTCTTGAGTCCATGGTTAAGAATGGGAGCTCCAACTGTTATAATGTTGCCCTTCTGGAAAAAAATTGTTTTATCAAATCTGCCTTAAGGAGAAATTTCCAGTTATACATTATGGAGAAAATAGGGATTGCCTTTTATTCCTATTCTAAAGCCCAGAAAATAAATATCAAAGAGCTAGTGGCACTTCTGAAAATTGCTGAACATTTGGTTAATGTTCTTGCCTTCCTATGATGAGTAAAGATGTCAAGTCTGCATCAGGTCCCTCCTTGCCATGAAATAGTACCCAGGAGAGAGGCCTGTGATAGCACCAGCCCTGGGATCATGGGGAGCATTGAGCAGTTGCCCCCTCACGGGTGAAGGGACGTGGCACATGCAGTGCAGCTGTCAAAGCCAGTAGGCCACACAGAGTGGGAGGGCTGGCCTGTATTGCAGACCCCTGGTCTCACTTCTGGACCACAGCTGAATCTCAGATGTCCACCTTTCTCTCACAGGCTGCTGGCAGTTTAGCCGCCAAACCTCAGGTACTGGTTTTCTTCAGTAACCACTCACAGGATAAGCTCCTCTTATCATCTGTTCTTTTCTGTACCATCATTACCACATTACTCTATTTTTTCCCCCATTTCATTTCCAGTCTCCCCCGTTTTCCCAAACCTATCCATGGAGCCCTTTGGAATTCCATGATTACAGGAACTCCCCTGTCTCCTCAGCTTCTTCACTGACTGCATCTGGCTTTATTGCAGGCTGGCTGTCCCCTGAGAACCTGATTCCCCTGCAGTCCTTTAGGAAAAGCACATTCCTCAGGGTCAGGAGACCTTCCTGTTCATCAGTCCTCTTGTTCCCTGGTACCACATCAAGGCTGTGCAGGATCTCTGTTCCTCTGAGACTGACATCCTCAAACTGTCTAGCATCCTCTTGGTTTGGAGTCTTCCTCCCTACTCCAATTCCTGCCATTATCCTTAGTGATTCCATAGTCCACATGGCTGGCCAACTCTGATGTCTTCATCCTCATCCTCAGTGACCTTATCCACTCCACTTCAGCCAACGCTCTTAGCAGATTACACTCTGAAGCTTACCAACATTCGAAAATACCCTTCCATTAAAAATCCCTAATTTAAGCATCCCATCTCTGTCCACAAACCCCTTTCTTCCTTATTTGCTTGTTCCTAACTCATCAGGACCTCCAGTGTATTGTCTCCTCACCCAGCTTGTCAATGACCTTCTATCTTTCTACTCTCCCAATCTAACTTAGATTCTGTGATCCACCAACTCAGTAATTTTCTGCAGTTACCCTCAATCCCCTTGCCTTTCTTTGTATCCACCTAGCAAAAGGCTGAATGACAATTCATGGTCACTGACCCTAGCTGGGCCCTCTGGACTTTCCGGCCAGCTTAGTGCAATTCTCCAAGTCTCCATAATGACTATTTCAAGCCATCTTCACTCCTCTCAGACCTTCAACCCTGCTCCTCACCCCCAACTGTACTCACCCTCAGTGACTGACTACACCTTGGCTCTTATTGCAGAGATAAAATATAGGCCATTAAGTAGGAACTCCTTCAACCTACACCACCAAATAAGCAAGCCTGCCTCCATCTGCAGCTGTATTCAGCCTTCCCTCTAGTACACTGGGGAAATGTCTTTCATCAAAGGCCAAGGGTAGGGGGGCCGGCCTGGTGGCGCAAGCGGTTAAGTGCGCACATTCCGCTGTGGCGGCCCGGGGTTCGCCAGTTCGGATCCCAGGCGCGCACCAATGCACCACTTGGCAAGCCATGCTGTTGTGGCATCCCATATAAAGTGGAGGAAGATGAGGCACAGATGTTAGCCCTGGGCCAGTCTTCCTCAGCAAAAAAAGAGGAGGATTGAGAGATGTTAGCACAGGGCTGATCTTCCTCACTAAAAAAAAAAAAAAAAAAAAAAAAGGCTAAGGGTAATCCTACCTGTGTTCTAGACCAGGGCTATCCAGTAGAACTTTCTGTGGTGATAGAAATGTTCTATATCCGTGCTGTCCATTTGGTAGCTACTAGCCACACATGGCTATTAAGCACTTGAAATATGGCTACTGCAACTGAGGAACTAAATTTTTTGTTGTATTTAATGTTAATGACTTGACTTTTTTTTTTTTTTTTTTTTTTTTACCATTTGTTTATTTTATTATTTTGTGTGTGTGTGAGGAAGATCAGCCCTGAGCTAACATCCATGCTAATCCTTCTCTTTTTGCTGAGGAAGACCGGCTCTGAGCTAACATCTATTCCCAATCCTCCTCCTGCTTTTTTTTTTTCCCCCCCAAAGCCCCAGTAGATAGTTGTATGTCATAGTTGCACATCCTTCTAGTTGCTGTATGTGGGACGCTGCCTCAGCATGGCCGGAGAAGTGGTGCATTGGTGCGCACCTGGGATCCGAACCCGGGCCGCCAGTAGCGGAGCGCACGCGCCCAACCGCTAAGCCACAGGGCCGGCCTGACTTGACATTTATTTATTTATTTATTTGTTTGTTTGTTTATTTATTTATTTATTTATTTAGTGAGGGAGATCAGCCCTGAGCTAACATCCGTGCTAATCCTCCTCTTTTTGCTGAGGAAGACCGGCTCTGAGCTAACATCTATTGCCAATCCTCCTCCTTTTTATCCCCCAAAGCCCCAGTAGATAGTTATATGTCATAGTTGCACATCCCTCTAGTTGCTGTATGTGGGACACGGCCTCAACATGGCTGGAGAAGCAGTGTGTCGGTGCACGCCCGGGATCCGAACCCCGGCCACCAGTAGCGGAGCATGCGCACTTAACTGCTAAGCCACTGGGCTGGCCCTAACTTGACATTTAAAAGCCACATGTGGCTTAGTGGCTACCACATTGGGCAGTGCAGCCATGGAGCCATTTGTCTCAGTACTTCTGCAGAACCTTACAGTATCGATTCTCTCGTCTCTTTTTTTGACTTTCCCATCAGGAGTTAAACAGATCTTCTTTTTTTTTTTTTGGTGAGGAAGATTGGCCATGAGCTAACATCTGTTGCCAATCTTCCTCTTTTTGCTTGAGGAACAGTGGTCCTGAGCTGATATCTGTGCCCATCTTCCTCTATTTTGTATGTGGGACAACGCCACAGCATGGCTTGATGAGCGGTGTGTGTAGGTCCGTGCCCGGGATTCGAACCCACAAACCCTGGGCCACTAAAGCGGAGCATGTGAACTTAACCACTACTCCACAGGGCCAGCCCCAAACAGACTTTCATCTTAAGAAAATAACAAGGGCTGGCCCCGTGGCTTAGTGGTTAAGAGCATGCGCTCCGCTACTGGCGGCCCGGATTCGGATCCCGGGCGTGCACCGACGCACTGCTTCTCCGGCCATGCTGAGGCCACATCCCACATACAGCAACTAGAAGGATGTGCAACGGTGACATACAACTATCTACTGGGGCTTTGGGGGAAAAAAAAAAGGAGGATTAGCATGGATGTTAGCTCAGCGCTGATCTTCCTCACAAAAAAAAAAAAGAAGAAAAAGAAAATAACAAGCACCACACTTCTCTTCACTCCTTTCCTCTTCTTTAGGGTCAAACTCATTGAAAAGTTGTCCCCCTTACCTTTCCTAGGTACTACATTCCTCCCAATATTCTTCTTTCTTGCTGCTTCTTAACAGCCAAACTTCTAAGAGTTGTCTTATCTTTTTTATTTCTCATTTACTCCTGCACCTTTTTTCTGTCGCCATCACTCTACTAAAACTACTTTCACCAAGATCACTAATGACTTCGGTGTTACTAAACCCAGCAAGCTGTTTCAGTCCTCTCTGCCTCGGAGCTATTTTTTCTGCCTGGAATTCTTTTCTTTCCTACCTAGGCCTGGTTAATTCCTTCTCACTTAGGAAAGTCACTTACTTTCCCAGGCAAACATTTCCAGTCATTCCCTAGGAACCCCAGACTACTAGGTTCCCCGGTTACAAAGTGTCACAGCACCATCTGCTTTTCCTTGGTAGCTCTTATAACAAAGGTGGTTAGATAACTACTTTTATAATTATTTGTTCAACCTCAGTCGAGGCCACGTGATCTGGGGGCTGGGAATGTATCAAGTGTCCTTGTTGCATCTCTAGTGCTTACCTCAGGGTCTGTCAAGGAGCAGGTGTTGACTTTACCTTACTTATGTTGAAGGCACAAATACCCGCCACCCAGATTTCAAGACCAAACCCCACTATGGGTCCTGCACCGAGTTATTTTTACTCTACTATAAGCACCTTCCCAGTGCTCTGACTTCTGAACCTCCAGAGAGCTCTGCCCCGTTTCTTATGATACCCTACAACCCTTAATTCAATTCTCAATGACATTATGTAAATGATCACTTACTTATTGCTTTTCTTGAGGTTATCAACATGGATTATGGAATGGAAGACAAGAATCCTATTGATCATGTTCGCTTCTATTGTAAGAGTGACCTCAGGAAAGCAATCATGATTACAAAAAATCAGGTAACTCCTTAGGTAAAACAAATATACTGTAGTAGCATTTGGCAAATCTTTGTAGTAAATTTGCATTTTACATGCAGGTTAGGTCCTAAAGTCAATGTGTACAGTTAAAAAAAAAAGCATATCTTTAAAATTAAAGTATACCTGGTATTGTATAGACTAGACCATCTTAACAGCCAGTTTTTCCTGTTTGCTGAACATAGGTGTAAGTGCTGTTTTTAGTTTAGAGGCTAGGTTATAAATCTGGCGGGAAGGGAGTGTTCTCTGGTTGAAGTCCTGTAAGTTAAATGTGCTTATCTGTATATCTTCTGTATGAGAGTCTGTAGTCTACATTTAATTATATAATACAAACCTTTAATCTGAGTAATTGATATAAAATTGTGGCCAATTTGCAGTATGACAACCACCGTGAATTCTTTTCTTTGGATTATAATCGAGATAACGAAACAATGTGGTGCTTTTAATATAAATCAGGAATGGGGCTTAGGAACAGCTGATCTCTTCAGTGTGTGAATTCAAGGTGACAGTGAAATTTTTTCTTTTTCAAAAAGGTTTCACAACTTTTGCCAGAGAAATTTGCAGAGCAGCTAATCCGAGTGTATTGTAAGAAGACGGATGAGAAGAGTTTGTTTGCTGCGCGACAACATTTTGTTCAGTGGTGCTTAGTCAAAAATTTCACCAAGCCGCAGGTGGGCGGCTTATTCACATACTTTGCACATTTTTTTTTTTTTTAAGTAAAAATCAAAAGAGATCCTTACTTCTCTCTGAAAAGTTCTCATTTAAATTATAGTCATTTGGTTATGGTTTTGAAAAAAAAGTTTTTCTGCTTTATGCTTTCCTTTTAAAATGTCTGAATCTATGTCAACCAGTGCTTTCTTCTACACCAATCGTGAGTGGGGACTCTGTTTATCATTATTGTCCTAATATTAAAAGTTTAAAATAGCGAACATGTGAACTCACCAGTTCATAATGTCCTCACCAGTTGTCTCATGCAGTCCTCCCAGTGACCTTGGGAGGTGAGTCAGTGTCCTCATCTTTCAGAGAAGTTTACCAAATATGAGTAGTTAACTTGTTTAAGGCTACATACAACTGATAATAAGTTTTCTAACTTGCTACTTCAAACTCAGTATCCCCAAACCTATAAACTATTTAAACTCTCTAGAATAAGAGAATGGAAGGGAAGAGGAGCCAAGCCATAGTTGCCAATGCTGGAGAGAATGTTGTTAAAATTGTCCGTTATTGACCTACACGTAGTAGGTGCCTGGCACAGAGAAAGTGACCAATCCATATTTGTTGACTGACGGATTGAATATAATGGGCAGGCAGGTGGGAAACAGCGTTCTACTTCCTAGTCTGGTACTCTCTCTCAACACCATAGCTGCCTTCTCCCCCGTGTCAGATGCTGAAGGAAACGGAAACAGAAGTTCCGCCGTGGAGGAGTAGCCAGTTCGCCGGCACTTGAACAGGCGCCAGAAAGAGGGATATGGATGCATTCTGTTAGGATGCAGAGAGTTGGAGAGCTGTCAGCAAAGCTTAGCAAGGAGGGAGGATTCGGCTAGATCCAGGCTAGGTTGTGTTTGGTGAGTAGCAGAGAGAAAGGTGGACGTTGTTGGCAGTGGGAGCAAGACAAAGGCGTGAAACTGGAGCAAGCTGAGTGTCCTTGGGGCCCGTGAGGAGACCTGCTGGCTGGAGTAGAAGATTCTTGCTGTTGAGTGGGGAGAAGTGACATGGGAAGAGTAGACACGGTTGTGGAGAACCTTGGATAATTGGTTAAGAAAGATGTTTTCTTATGAACAGTGAGGTGGGAATCATCAAGAGAGTTCAAGACTTACCGTGCTGCCGTGATGATTGTTTGCTTCTGTGTTTGTCCTTGCCAACTAGAGTGAGACCCATGGGAATACATATATAAGGAAGTACGTCTGTCTCGGGTACTGTAGCAGCTAAGGAAACTGAACCACTGAGGAAGAAAGCAAACTCTGGTGGCAGATGGATCGGAACTTGGAGAAACTGAAGCAGAGAGACAGAGGCTATTAAAGGTTCAGCCATGTGGCAGCAACCACCTTAAATGTAGATATATTCACTTGTGGAGTGGTGTATCCAGGGTTTCCAGGCCCTGTGTTAGGTACCAGGGATGGCACAGTACCTGAGACAGACATGGTTCCCACGGATCTCACTCCAGCTGAGGATAACAGACACCTGAGTAAATAACAATGACAGTGGCATGTAAGTGCTTTGGGGTGGGAGGCAGTGTGTACAGAGTCAAAGAGGAGCAAAGAGGAGGAGGATTTAAGCCAGACTTGGTTGGTTGGAAAAGGCTTATTTAAAGAAGGACTTAGAAGCTGAGACCTGAAGAATAGGTGAGAAGTAGTCATCTGGGTAAAGGGAGAGAGGAGGAGGCCAGAAGATGAGCGAGAACTTGGTGCATTTAGGGGAGCGGCCTGGGGCATTATGGATAGTCCTATAAGCTGAGAGCAGTGGCAGCCATTGAAGTGTTTTAAGCAGGAGAGTGACATAGTCAGGTTTGCATTTATAAAATTCACTCAAGTTGAAATTAGAATGGGTAGAAGTAAGGAAGTTTGGTAGAAATAGAGATGAGTTTGAACACAAGTAATGTTGACTTTGAGATAGACGGGTCTTCTAAATATGAGTATCATGGCAGTGGAATGGCTGCATTCAATAACTCTATCAAGTCAGATCCAGTGTGGTTCACGGACAAAATGTAACGTGGGGGACGAGATAGAGAAGTTTTGGCGGAGCTAAAGGAGCAAACAGAGGACAGTGAGACAACAGTGGGAAGCTGCTACCACCTCTGGGGTCGGAAGGACCAAGGGAGCCCAGGTGCTGGGGCCTCTGCAGAAGGTAGAACCACGGAAGAGTCACGGCCACTGCCGCCTGTGCCAGAGTGGGTGGGGGAAGAAATACCCTGGCTTCTCTGCCCTCCTCTCTTCCTGTCTTCCTCCAGTGCCTCCCACTGGCCAAACCTAACTGGCAGCCAGTAGGCACGGGAGCTGGGAAATGTAATTGACAAGGGCAGCTCCTGTTATACAGAGTAGAGCAGGGGAAGGGTCGCGAGTGGATCTGGGAGCAAATAGGCAAATGAGGGGCACAGCATCTACCGCACAATGGTATTCGTGGTGCAAAGAAGGCTCTCAGAGACCCGATACCCTCACATAACCTAAGAGGATCTATCCACACGTTCAAGAACGGTTTGGGATAACAGAGTCAGGTGTTAGAGAGCCTAGCTTCTTACACTCTGCTTTCAAGTCAAAGTGTCACTTCACTTTGAGAACGTCCCTCATTTTGGGTGGAGTCTGCTGATGGCCCCAGTTATAGTTTGCAGAGACAGTTCAAGTTCTGCAAGTACATACTGTCCTTCCCTTTTTTTGCCATCTTGCAGACCAGGGTCATTTATTAGAGGGGGGATGAGGCAAGAGAGGAGCAGGGGTCCAGTGCAGCCCCTCTTTCTCCTGGAGAAACAGAATGGAGATTGTGTTGTGTGACTGTGAAGGGAGAGACCTGGGCAGTGTGCTGCTCTGGCCGTCTGTGAAGAGAAGAGGGCTGGTGGCTTGTGCTATGAAGGCTCTTATCTGCTTAGCTTGACCCAAGTGCAGGGGATACCTATAATCTGGGGTATCCCGAGAGTAGGTATGTCCAGAAGCAGTCTATCTGCAAGACAGGATGTGTGTACCTGAGACTAGCACTCAAAGTTAGGAAAGCTAGCTTTTCTCTGTTCCTAATTTTCTTCTTCTCGACAGGATGGTGATGTTGTAGCCCCACTTATAACACCTCTAAAACGGGAGTGGAATTACACGGATTCAGCCCAGAGTCCAGCTCGCATCCGAGAACCAGCCAGATTCAGAGTCCGGCTTTTTCCGGATGACTCCACGTGAATGTCTGCCATCAGTTGTTTACAAAGAGCCCCCCCCAACACAATTAACTAATTTAGGGAATTCGATCATAGAGTTTTACAAATTTAGTGACGACTAGTGCTTTTTATTTTATATTTTGAATGTACACACGTGCTGAGGCTAGGTAATTTTTTTTTGAGGTAACACTGGTTTATAACATAGATTTCAGGTGTGCAACATCATAGTTCGACATCTGTATATACTACGGCGTGCTCACCACCGAAAGTCTAGTTTCCGTCCATCACCATGCATTTGACCCCCTTTACCCGTTTTGTCCTCCCCCCACCCCCCTTCCCCTCTGGTAACCACCAGTCTGTTATCTGTGAAGCTAAGTAATTTGTATGCAAAGCAACAAAAAGGTATTAGGTAAATCTTGCTATACATACTATGAAAAGCATTACCCTGCCTATTTTTAGTATTAATTAAAGGCTTTCTCCTTTAGTAGTCTATTTTCTTAGAATAACAATCCTTTTATGTACTCTGAATTCTTATGACGTACGATTGTTTTCTAAAAACAATAATTGGAAATGAGATAAGGGTGCACATTGGAATTTGAAGTTGGGATTGTCATGAACAGCCATGGTTAAAAACAAAATATAAAATCCTAGCCCCCTGAGGAGGTACCCATCACCCTGAATTTGAGGACAGCTCTCATTAAGTGATCTAAACATTAGTGAAAGAACCTTCCCTCACCCTTTCGGCCAGGTTGGGGTAAACGGTCAACAGTAGGAGATGAGGGCCAGGAGTAGGCTGTAACTCTTTGGTGAGAGACCTGATTAATTTATTGAAAAGATCTGAGGGCTCTGGCCTCCTCTAAAGTGGGACATAAAACTACCTTTTAGGAGATCCCTCCCCCAGTGACAGAGGGATCGCCCAAATCAGGCTGTTCTCTGCGTCAGCTGTGGCTCTAGACCTGGGCGGTTTCTTCTCTCCTGAATATTCACTGCCCGAGTCCCGAGGGCTTTACCACTGCCCCGCCTGGAGAAGAAGGCTCCCCTCTGACCGCTCTCTGCATCTTCCTCGTGAGCTGATCAGAGGCTGTCGCAGGAAGCATCCTTGGGGCTACTCAGAGCTGAGACTTGGTTTTTGCTGGTTCAGTACATTTGATGGGTTTCAGAGCAAAGACTGGGCTGCCTGTGCCTAGACCAGTGATTACCCAGTGAATTCCAGGCTCCCTTTGTAACTTGATGTTCCCAGCAGTTGCTCTTTACCTACAGCAGTGGAGTAGGCACCACTGTGGTTGAGCAATGTTCCTGTGCCCAGGGCACCCCACATTACCCCCCCAAACATCTCCAGATCTACAGAAATTCACCAAGAACCCAGTCTGGAGTTGGAGTCAAAGCGTGACCTCTAAAGCATTCAGTGGGGGAAACTAGAGGTCTCAGATTTCCTGGACCCAGACCCAAGGTCAAGAATGGAAATATTTGTCTGCTAAGATTGTTTTATTTCTGCAACTCCTACCTTTAAATCATTGTGATTTACTCTGGAATTTTGTATTCCAATATTATATCATTGTGCCATCTGAGAAACAGCTTGAATCTATTTTGTTTGCATCTTTTGTTACTTATAAGGCAGCTGCACTTTGTGCTCTTGGCAACTGTTTTAATTATGAGAAGTGTGTGCAGTTTACAAGGTTAAATTTTTCTTAAGAAACATCTTCACTCTTTGTATAAAAACGGAGGCTTTAACAGCTTAGTCTCCAGAGTTACTGAACTTGTCACCTTGAGACTGTAAATAGAACTGCAAGTTTAAATGACTGGTTACTTCATTTGGGTGAGGGAAACAGCTGCAATAAAGCTTTGTGAATGTATGTCCATCTGGAAACCAGAGGTGTCTTCCTTAATGACTTTCTCTCACACCTGTGTGTCCAGTGTTGACCTTTTTGTGCAAAGGAAATGTGTCTACGCAATTCCCCAGGTGTTTTCTTAGTACCTCAATGTTGTGCTGGGTCTGCGAGAGAGGGGATGGTATTTAACGGGGCCTAAGTTATTTGGTTTTCCTTATTCAGTAATGGCAAGTCATGGCATAATAAAGAATCTTTTCCATCTGGCGGGAGTAGGCACTAGCATGGGAAGGAATATGGGATTTGCTTAGTTTTCTGAGCTCCTGTTGTGCCAGAAATGATAGCCTTTCTTTTAACCTTCCTGAGGTTCCCATCTACAGTTTCAACTTCTTTGTCCAAATAAGCGTATTGTTCATTTGCTGCTTTCATATCTTCCTCGTGAAATTAAACGAGATTTGCAAGTACCTGGCACACTGGTGGCAGACAAAGCCCTCAGTGATACTCCTAGAGTCTTTATTAGTTTCACTGGTTGAGCCCAGGTGTCTGGTTTGACAATATTCTTTAAGTTAAAACAATTTCCAAAACATACAGTGTAGAATCCCATTTTTGTAAAGTGTATATATATATATATCTTCATGGAAAATTGTCTGGAAGATTATACATGAAAATGTCAGTGTTTTGGGGGAGTGGTTGAATTTTAGGCAAGTTTAATTTTTTTACGTCTTCTGGTTTTTCTATAAAAACCATGTATAATTTCTAAAAAGATGATTTTCACGAGGGACTTGCACTGCCTGGGTGAGGTGTAAATATCTTTCAGTCCTTCAAAGGCACCTCTCCAGGAGAACACTGCCTGCCCCCAGGCCTGTCTTGGGTCCCCAGGCCACGGGGAGGCTGGCTCACAGCCACAGCCAGCAGTAGGCCACCTCGCCATCCATGTTTCGGACAGAATGGGCTGCCCTGCACAAGGAGGGGCCCGGATGGCATCCATGAGCAGGTCTGACCTCCTGTTCCCTCAGGAAGCTGCCCACGTGAGGGCATCAGCTCAGAACCCAGGCCTCCAGCTCCTCGATACAGAACTGCTCCTGCCGGGCCAGCACCTCGTTATTGAAGGTCGCACAGGGGTGGCTTCCCCCGTGGTACAAGTCTCCGTCCAACCACAGCCCGAAGTGGCCACTAAAGAGAGAGGGAAATCAGCATGGCTCACTCCTGGGCGTTGAGACCTTTCAGATCCACACCATCAGCTCTTGGCCACTCCGTGACCACAGCTCACTTTTGCGTATGTTTCATCTTCCTTTAAACGGATTTATCCTGAATTGTTGGGAACTCCGTATTTGGTCCCCACGGGGTTTAGAGCATGCGTTTTTTTTTAGCGTTCAATGATTTTAATAAATATACACAGTGATGCAACCTTCACCACAATCCAGTTTTAGAACATTTGGAACATTTTTAAGATGGCAGCGCTTTAAAGTGACTCTCACAGGAGTGGACTGTGAGCCCAAAACGCTTCGGAGAGCATCCGTTCTAATCCTCCCGTTTGACAGCAGACCTAGGCTGGAGCCTGGAAGGGGGTTACCGCAACTCAGCAATGGCTGACGTGTTCCGTGCCGAGCTGCCTCTCATTGGAGGCTTTTCAGGCAGTTGGGAGAGCAAAGACTGTGCCTGGTGCTAATCAAACAATACTTTCATCTTTGCCCTCAGGATAAGATTGGTTCTGCCTGAATTTGCAGGTCACACCAGGGGCGAGACTAACCTTTTCTTCCTAATCCGCTCCACCTCCCATCCCCCAGCACACGCGCAGGCCGGGTTCTGGGCAGATGCCCGCCTTCCTCCAGTGAGTTAGTTCCCTAGGATTACAGGGTGACGGGTAAATCTGAGGCCTGCCCACCCCTGGACTCTAGCTTCATCCAACCATGTGGAATGCTGTTCCCAAAATGATGTAAATTCAGACTAATCTGTCACCAACTGTCAATGCTTTGCGGGAGAATTCCTGCCATTCTTTCCCCTCAAAGTTGTCTTAGAGCCGGGTTGAGGGGGTTGGGACTGGGCAGCAGCCGGGGCTGTTGAAGGGAGAGGCCTGAAAGTTGACCACCAGCCTCCCCATTTGGTCAGGGGCAGCCTTGCCCAGCATTTCCAGGCAGGAGAAGGAACCAGAACACAGACCACCCTGAGACTTGGGAAGGACTGAGACACGCACCTGCCACTGCCCATCATCAGTGAATCCAAGTCTCCTTTGACAAAGAAAGAGTTGCTTCCTGTCCACTTAAAGACCTGGGGTGACAGGAAAAGGCTCCAGTTACTGGGGCAGTGAGTCCTGCCCTTGCAGTTTGACTCTATACCACTGGATGGCAGTGTTGTGGAGGGAACAGAATGTTCTGAGCTCTGGGCTCTTGAGACTTCTTTCCAGTCTCCTTGGAGTTCACCTCCTCATGCCCTCCATTCTGAATTCAACAACCTCAAAGCCCCTCTGTTCTAGAAACAGACCAAAATCCTCTGAGGCTTCCTGCTTCCAAAGCTGGAGAGAGGAGGGGAAAAGTCCAGGGCAGGAGTTGGGCCCTGATTCTGCCCCTCACTACCTACCTGTCTCATCTCTCTCGGAGGGGACACCAAGCCTGCCTGCCCCCCCAGTGCAGCCTTGCACCCAACTTCTCAGCAAGTCCTGCGCGCCCCTCCCCAAAGAGACACCCCGGCTGCCACCGTTTCTGTCCTGTCCATCTCCACTCCCTCCTGCCCACCCAGTCCACACCACAGTCGCTGCACTGGATCCCAGCCTCCTGACAGGTGTCTGCTTCCACCGTCTCCTGCCCACAGCCCATCTCTGCCCCGCAATCCTAGTGAGCTTTTCAGAATCCAACTGGACATTATTTCTCTTCTGCCTAAAGCCCTCCAGTGGCTTCCCGTTGCAACCGGAATAAAATCCAGCCCCTTACTATGGCCGGAAGCCCAGCCTGCTCTGACCCCCGATTTTCTCTCTGACCTCTTCTCCCTTATTGACTGACTTCGGCTGCTCTGGCCTTGCCCTCCCCAGGATGCCCAAAGCTATTCCTGCTTTAGGACCTTCACACTTGCCGATCCCTCTGCCCAGCATGCTCTTCCTCCAGACCCTCAAATGGCCCCCTTCTCATCTGTCAGCCCAACTGTCATTGTAGAGGAATTTCCTGGACCACCCCATCTAACGTATCCCTTCCTCCCAGGCCCTGTTTTCTTCTCGGCATTCACCACTCTGAGATAACCCTGCCGGTGTGTCAACGTGCCAGTGTCTGCCCCACTAACATAAGCCCTGTGAGGGCTGTCTTCATTTCCAGCAGTATTCTTGGCACGTGGTAGAGATGTTTGTTGAATGAATAAATTATTCAAGAGTCAATTTCGCTCATAAAGAGTTTTAAAGGGCCACAAGAGTATAGGATATTATTGCCTATAATTAGTTGCAAAAAAAAGCTGTGAACAACCAAAGGGTTTTTAGCAAGAAAATGGACTAATAAAAGATAAGCCCTGAGCTCAGAAGAGATGAGATAATATTAACAAGTGAGCACGAGAAGACTAAACAGTTCACCTCCTCTACTTTCATCAAGGAACACGACCTTCAAACCGGAAGGAGTAACAGAAACATTGCTACAGAAGAAACTAAGACCACATTCGTGCTGATGCTTGGAATAGCAATCCAGGAACTGCTAGAAATTCATGAGGAACACGAGAGGTGCCAGAAGACCAGATAGGAAGAATTAACAAATTTTTGAGAAGATGAGATTCCATAACAATAAGACAGATAGTGATCCCCTGAAAAAATCTTTTTTTTTTTTATTTTGTGAGGAAGATCAGCCCTGAGCTAACATCCAATGCCATTCCTCCTCTTTTTGCTGAGGAAGACTGGCCCTGGGCTAACATCCATGTCCATCTTCCTCTACTTTATATGGGACGCCACCACAGCATGGCCTGACAAGCGGTGCATCTGTGCACGCCCGGGATCCGAACCTGGGTCACCAGCAGCAGAGGGTGCACACTTAACCGCTACGCCACAGGGCCGGCCCCTGGAAAAATCTTTTATTTCATTCAACAATGTTTTTTAGCATTTAGCATCAGGCACTATTTTGGGCACTGGGTAGAACAGACAAAACTTCCTGCCTCATGGGACTCCCAGTCTAGCGGGAGGAGGCAGATAAACAGGTAAAAGAAATACTATGTTTGGTGGTGATGCTACGGAGAAAAAAGTAGAGAAGGGCAATGGGGTTTCCAGGGGATGGGGTGTTGTAAATTTATTTATTTATTTTTTTTTAATTTTTATTTATTTATTTTTTTCCCCCAAAGCCCCAGTGGATGGTTGTATGTCATAGCTGCACGTCCTTCTAGTTGCTGTATGTGGGACGCGGCCTCAGCATGGCCAGAGAAGCGGTGCGTCGGTGCGCGCCCGGGATCCGAACCCGGGCCGCCAGCAGTGGAGCGTGTGCACTTAACTGCTAAGCCATGGGGCCGGCCCAGGTGTTGTAAATTTAAATCAGGGGGTTAGGGAGCGCCTCACTGAGATGGTGACATTTGAGCAGAGTCCTGAAGGAGGTGAGAACTGAGCCATGTGGAGATCCAGTGGAGGGCATTCTAGGCAGAACAGCATGTGCAAGGGCCCTGAGGCAGGAGCAGGCCTGCATGTTTGATGGCCAGCTCAGAAGTCATTGGGGCTAGAGCAGAGTGAGGGAAGCGAAAAGTGGCAAGAAACGACATCAGAGAGAGGCCAGAAGATATAGGGACTTGTAGGTTACTGTAAAGACTTTGGCTTTTCTCTGAATGAGAAAGGAAGCCATTGGTTGCTTGGAGCCAAGGAGTGACGTGCTCTGACACCTTTTGAAAGGATCACTCCAGCTACTGCCATGACTGAAGGTGGAAGCAGAGAGACCATTAGGAGGCTATAGGAACACAGGCAAGGAACGGTGGTGACTTGAACCAGGGTGACGGCAAAGGACATGGTGAGAACTGGTGGATTCTGGATTTAGGTAGAAGGAGAAGACAGAGCTGTCAGGATTCGTCGACAGCTCAGATGTAGGGTGTGAAAGAAGCAGAGGAGTTGAGAAGGACTCCAAAAGTTTTGGTCTCAGCAGCAGGAAAGATGGAGGTGTCGTCACCTTTGTTGGGGAAGATGGTGGGAGGAGCAGATTTTGGGGGGGAAGTTAGGAGCTCGACTTTGGACATATGAGGCTTGAAATGCCATGTTTGGGACCCAAGTGGTGACACTGGGTGGTGGGTGGATATATGTCAGTTTGGAGCCCAGGGGAAGCGGCCATCAGCATGTGGATGGCATGGAAAGCTGAGAACGGACGAGACCTCGAAGGAAAGAAGGAAGAGACAAGAACCAAAAACTGAGCTCTGAGACCCTCTGACATTAAAAAGTAGGGGAGGGCCGGCCCCGTGGCTTAGTGGTTAAGTGCGCGCGCTCCGCTACTGGCAGCCCGGGTTCGGATCCGGGGCTCGCTTCTCCGGCCATGCTGAGGCCGTGTCCCACATACAGCAACTAGAAGGCTGTGCAACTATGACATACAACTGTCTACTGGGGCTTTGAGGCGGGGGGAAGGAGGAGGATTGGCAATAGATGTTAGCTCAGAGCCGGTCTTCCTCAGCAAAAAGAGGAGGATTAGCATGGATGTTAGCTCAGGGCTGATCTTCCTCACAAAAATAAAAATAAAAAAATAAAAATAAAAATAAAAAAGTAGGGGAGATGAGGAGGAACCAGCAAAGGATTCTGTCAGAGAATTTTCAGTGCCATAGGGGGAGAATTCTAGAAGTTTAGAATTCTAGTATGTGAATGCAGGAAGGCAAGTGGTGATGACTCGTATCCAGCATGGGTTCACCATGAATAACTGACCCCTTTGCCGTTTCCTGATAAGATTACCAGGCTGGCCAGCGGAGGCGATTGGATAGGTACAGTGTGTTTTGCCTTTAGAAGGCTCCTTGTGACCTTGTCGTGTGACCAGATGATCGTGTGGCTGGAAGTGTCTTGCTCTGTGCATTGGAGACGGGGTCTCTAACAGCAAACCAAAGCACCTGGAACTAGTTCTTCATGCAAATATTTCTCAACGGCATGTGATGGGAGTGCAGAGGGACATGCCCCGCCTCATGCACTCTGACCCCCTACCCTCTCATCTACTGGGTTCTTACGTGGGCTTCCTCTTCTCTCCAGTTTCTGTGCCTTTGCACATGCTCCAAGAAGACTGCTCCCTATGCCCTTCATCACCTGGGGATCTTCTGATTGTCCATCAAGACCCAGCTCAAGAAGCTCCTCCTCCAGGAAGTCTCCCTTGATCTCCCCACCCCTGTTTGATCTAGGTGCTCCTCCTCTGTGCTTCTTCCACAGGACTTATCACTCTATATTGTGATCATCTGTCCTCTCCCAGCCTGGAAGCATCTCAAGGCAGGGACCTTTTGTCATTTAGAGGGGTGGGGTAGTGCTGTGGCTGCGTTCAAGCTCCAGGGCCTGTCTCTGCATCTCATCCTCATACTAACTTAGCTGTGTGAGCTTGGACAAGTTACTCAACCTCTCTGTGCCTCGGTTTCTGCATCTGTAAGATGGGGCTGATAATAGTATGTACCTCATAGGATTGTTGTGATGATTAAAAGCGCTAATTCGTGAAAGTCTCAGAAGAGCGCCTGGCAGGTAGTAAACTGATGTGTGTTAGCTGCCATGATTTTTATTAGTAGTAAAAGCAAGTGCTCAGTATTTTATTCAATATACAGCCCAGAGAAGGAAAAGCTTTAGCCAGGAGATGTTTGGGACTATTCTCCCTCCTCCAAAAGCCCCACTCCCTGGCAGTTGGTGCCGTCTGACTGTACCGGTCGTCTTGTCCCTGTCACTCATCCGTCTCTGAGCCAGCAGTGGCTGGCTCGGGCCCACCATCCTCCCCTCCTTCCATTCCTGGCATTCTCCGTGGTGAACTTCGCCGTCCACGTGGACCCACCCAACGCCCGCCCCTCAGCTCCCCTCCTCGTCCTCTCCAGCGGGTTTTCTTACTCCCACCTCAGCCACTGTCCCCCAGGGTCACACCCAGGATCTGTCCTCACCCGTCTGTTTCAAACGTCCCTCTCTCTGTGTCCTGTGTTCCAACCCACTGCTCAGCTGGGGTCACTGCTCCAAGTCTCTAACCTCGAGGCGACCTCTGAGCTGTTGTTTCTGCCTTCGTCTCCCATCCCTCAGTGCCCCTCTGGCTGCCCTCGCCTCCTTGTCCGGTCCAGATTCTGTGGTCCATTTTGTATTTCTACTCCCTTCAGCCTCCATTTCCCTCTCTGCCGCTGTTACACCGGCTCGGCACACGTCCGTCCTGGACGAGCCCCACTCTCCCCCACTCTCTCTGTGCCTGAACCCGAGGAGCCGAGTGCGGCTGGAGGAAAGCGCAGCCCAAGTGCCTGGCTTGCCGTGGAACTCAGACCCTCAACCTCCAGTCTACACTGCCGCTGTCCTTCTGTTTCTCGAGTTGTCTTTGGCAGGCTTCCCTTTCCACTCCTTTTTTTTTTTTGTGAGATAGACCAGCTCTGAGCTAACATCTATTGCCCATCCTCCTCCTTCTTTTTCTCCCCAAAGTCCCAGTAGATAGCTGTACGTCATAGTTGCACATCCTTCTAGTCGCCGTATGTGGGACGCGGCCTCAGCATGGCCGGGGAAGTGGTGCGTTGGTGCGCGCCCGGGATCCGAACCTGGGCCGCCAGCAGCGGAGCACGCGCACTTAACCACTAAGCCACGGGGCCGGCCCTCCCTTTCCACTCCTGTGATGTCTGTTTGATGCCTTCACTCTCCTCAACCTTCACACCCTCTCCTCCGTCCTCACTCTTAGCTGATGACCTCACCCCATACTTCCTAAGAAGATTGAAGCCCTTGGATGTAACCGTCTTCATCTTCCTACCCCTACGCCCACAGGTCTACGTGCACTCGGACCCATCTTGTCTTTCTAGCCTGATGTGTCTGGTGAGCAACATCCTTCCTCCTCTCAGAGCCAGTCAGTGGTTGCCAGGGACCTACTGAGCATTTGTAAAAATGAAGATGGGCAGGCCACTGCTGCCCTGTTGCATTCCCTTTGTGGAAAGACGGAAAGATACCAGGCACCCCAGCACTGGGGATGGAGCTGGGGGCCACTGGGACCCCTGGATCTTTGTCATAGACTCTACTTTCCTCCCCACCTCCAGCCGCAGGGTGGGAATCTCACCTTCAGCTGTGGGGAGAAGGAGAAGAGGAATGTCTCGCCAGTACCATAGAAGCCTTTGCTGAGTCGAATAGCCGAGGAGGAGAAGGCCCCAAACATCTGGAAAGCAGAAGAAAGCAGTTCATAGCCAGAAGGGAGTTGGAGGTCCTCTGGCAACCCCACTCTCCAGGCTTGGTAAGACAGGCTCATCCTAGAGGGACACCTGGGGATGCTGGGGCAGAGCTGGGGGATGGGGAGGGCCCCACAGGCCCATCAACACACGACTTGTCCCTTAATACTCCCCGAGGAAGAGCTCTTACTGGTGTCATCCTATTTTTTCTTAAATGTACTTATTTTATGCAAGTAATCCTTGTAGAAAAAATATTAGAAGTTATAGACAAGCAGAAAGGAAAAATAAAGCCATCCGAAATCCCCCTTCTTCCTCCTTAGGATGACTATTCTTAACATTCTGGTGCATTTCCTTCCAGTGTCTGTTTAATGCCAGGGTATGCATTCTTTTTTTTTTTTTTTTGTGAGGAAGACTAGCCCTGAGCTAACATCCAATGCCAATCCTCCCCTTTTTTCTTGAGGAAGAGTGGCCCTGAGCTAACATCGTGCCCATCTTCCTCTACTTTATATGGGACACCGCCACAGCATGGCTTACCAAGCGGTGCATCGGTGCGCGCCCGGGATCCGAACCTGCGAACCCCGGGCCGCCAAAGCAGAGCGCACGCACGTAACCGCTTGCGCCACCGGGCCGGCCCCAGGGTACGTATTCTTATACAAAGAACGAGATCCTATGGTGCCTCTGTTTTGTAAGCTGCTTCCCCACCTCACTTTTCTTTATAAAAGTTCAAACATACAGGAAAGTTAAAAGCGTAGTTCAGATAATGCTCCACACAGATTCAGAACTGTAAACGTGTTCACCGTACTTGCTCTCTCTCTGTTTTTTTCTGTTTCATTTGAAAGTAAGTTGCAGATATTATGACTCTTTAACCCTAAATAGTTCAGCTCTTAAGAATGGGAACTTTCTCTTGTTACCACCACAATACTGTTATTTCACCCAAGAAAATTAACAGTAATTCCATAATATTATCTAGCATCCAGTTCGTATGCCATTCTCCCCAGTTGTCCCAAGAGTGCCTTTTATATCCTGCTTTAAAAACAAAAACTTAACACTTTTAATAGCTATGGTTCTATCATTTTTCTTGCCTGCCCAATATTTCACTGGACAGCGGGACCAGAGTTGACTTGGCCATTTTTCCTTGTGGGAGAGTTAGGGGGACTGCAGTTTTCACTGTTATGAACAATACTGAGGGGCAGAGGCAGGCTTCTTGGGGACAGCTATGAGGAGGCAGTTTTGGCTGAATGTAAGGAGAAAATTCCCCACAGTCAGCAGTGTTCTGCCAAGGAAGGGGCTCCGTCCAGAGGGAGTGAGCTTCCAGGCCTTGAGGCAGAAGTCCCTCCCTGGGCATCTTGAGGAGGGAGCTCCTGCCCAAGTGGGGGTCCTCCAGGATCCTGAGATCTCTCCCAGCTCTAACACGTTCCCTCCACAGAAGAGCAGGTGACCAGCTCCCACTCCTGCCTGGAGAGCCTGCCTGCAGTCTCCCCATTTGAGAGACAGGACCGACTTGAGACTGTGCCCTCTTGAGGTCGCTGCTGTAAAATGCAGGGGCTCCTTTTGGTGCCCCCTCACAGATTGCTCAGCTTTCACTATCCAATCCTTCTCCCACCAGCAGGGGGAGTTGTCAAAACCTAAACGGATCATTAAGGTATAGATCCTCTGCTTAAAATCTCTCCCCAGTTTCTTGTGCTTCTGAGGATAAAGATGCAGTTTTGTATTTACAGTCAAATGATTATTTGCTTAACATCTGGCCCCGCCCCCCATTAGGCCTTTAGCTCCAAGAGGGCTGGAACCAGCTCCGAGATGACCCTGCTCTAGTCTAGACTAACCTGGCACATAGAAGGTGCTTAATATACATATATACATGTATTGCATGAATGAATTAGGGAATAAATGAATGGGGGAATGGCTCTGAGCAGAGTAGTTCTCAATGTCATCATCAGTGTCCATTTTAGGTGACTTAGATTCTCACCTCTGCCCTCTCATCCCCAAGGCTGCCCCGGGGCAGGACCCGCTGCTACCTGGTTGGGGACCCCCAGAGCCTCAGGTTGGGGCCCTGGCCCAGCTCACCTGCCCATCCTGGTCCCGCAGCACCAGCAGCACCGGCCCGCTGTGGCCCTCCATCTGCCTGTACAGGCTCCGCAGACTGAAGCCATCCCTCGACGTGCAGAAGGCCAGACGCCAGGAATATCCTGTGACTCTCGGTGGGAGGTGGAGGCTGAGCTGGGGACAGGGTGGAGGTGAGCGAGGGATCCTTGTCCTCCCACCCTCCTTCCACTATGTCCATGGGGTCTCAGAAGGACACTCACACAGGCATGGTGCTTACAGGTTACAGAGTAGTTTACTGTTTCCAAGGGCCTTTCACGCCCATAGCAGTAGCCCCTGGGGAGAGGGATTATCATTCCCATTTTACAGATGAGGAAACTGAAGTCAGGGAGGTGAAGCAACTTGCCTACAGCCCACATGGGGAGTAAGTGGCAGAGTCAGGATTTGAGCCCAGGTCAGGTCTCTCTCAGGACTCTCTCCCCTTGGTCACCTTGGCCCCTAGAGGCTGGAGAATAGATGAGATGCTGATCCCTCCTCCTAATCCTCCCACCCCCCACCCCAGCTTTGGGACAGAGCAGGAGTGACTCCAGAACCTGGACCTGGCTGGGTAGGGCAGGAGGGGGGGACCTCAGGCTCAGGGCTGAGATCCTTGCGCCATGGGCCATGCCCGAACCTGCCTAATCTCCGAGGCTCCCAGAACCTGGCTGGCTTCTGCCAGCTGGGGCTCCACGGGGTCTTCAGGCGCTGGGGCTGGGGCTGGCCCCGGGGCTGCCTCCTCCTCCTCTTCCTCTTCCTCCTCCTCACCCTTCTCTGCAGATGGAGCGTCCTCCACCTGGCTGGGCTGTGAGGACACAAAGAGGCCTGGTGGGTCGAGGGACAAGGAGACACCAGTGTCCACATCTCCTGAGCCCGAGATCCTCGGCCCCTCATCACCCCTGCCCAGACTCCTGCAATGCCCAGCCCAGCCAGAGGCGGCGGGGAAGTGTCTGCGACAGACAGACAGGACTCTGCCCCTGCTGCCAGCGGGCTCCTTCCCTGGCCCCTGCCAGCTGAGGGTCATCCGAGGCACACATGCCCATCAGGTGTGGCCGTGGGCCCTGTGGTTCATCTGCCTGTCTGTTCTGGATCCAGAGTGGGTGCCAGGGGTCAAGTTCTAAGCTTGGGGGCAGCTCCCAGGACTGGGCTGCCACCGTGTGTGTTTGTACATGAAATGATGATGATAACAGCAGAGTAATAAGGATCACGGCTGACATTTGCCCAGGCCTGTGTGAGCTCTTGCTGCGCACAATCTCTTTGAATTTTCCTAAGAATCCTAAGAAGAATGTGCGTCTTACTGTCCCCATTTTACAAAGGAAGAAAGTGAGGCCCCAGGCTTCCCCGTCAGATGGGAAATGATGTGTGTAGTCGGAGGTGAGACAGCGTGTGCAGGTTCGTGTAGAATGTGCGTTTGTCTCTGTGAATGTGTGTGTTGGCTTAAAATAGAGTTGTGTTGGCAGATCGGTCTGAGAAGGCGTTGAGTGTACCTTTGTGTGTTCACCTGTCAACGTGTTTGTGAGTGTGAGTTGGGATTGTGTAAATATATATGTGTGTCAGTGGGCATGTATATTCATTCATTCACTCAATTGAGCTTCCACTCTGTACCAGAGCCTGTGTTTGAGTGTGTATGTGTGTGTGTGTGTGTGTGTGTGTGTACACAGACACGTGACTTGGGGACTTTTCATAGGAAGGAGAGACCTCCTCGAGGTTGAGAGATGAACAGGACACCTTCTCCTATTTGCCAGGTTCAGGCCTAAAGAGGAGCTCCCAGCTGTGCGGGGCTTCTGGACAGAGCTCCATCTGGCCCCCACCCCAGGGAGGAAGGGCTGGACATGAGTCTGTCCTCCTCGAGGGTCTCAGGACTGTGGGTCTGGGGACTAAGGCCCCGGGCTCCTGACTCAGTCCTTTCTCCGAACCCCAGGCCAGCTGCGGAGGGACTTGGAAGGGGGACAAATCACCTGGCCGCCTCTAGCCCAGGTCCCCCTGCCAGAGACCTCACCTTCCCCCCACCTCTCCTGACCGCAGCCCAGTGGGGCCACTTACCAGCCGCGTGTACCGCCAGCGGAGACCTTTCATTCTCCTGTCAGAGCCCAGCCGCAGGCCAGGAGCCAGCCCTCAGTTCTGTGGGGAGGAATCACAGCTGGGCAGGATGAGAGGGCGAGGCCTGGGGCACGCCCGGCTGGCTCCACGCCTACCAGGCTGCCCTTTGCTCCCTCTCACCTGTCCTCTCAGGCCGAGTTATCAGTGGGTGGGTCCGTGAGGTCAGCCACACTCAGCATTCTAGGCCTCACTTGCAGTTAGCATCTAACACGGGTCAGCCCCACACAGTGAGTTCTAGCTGTGATTCCCTTCCACCTCCTTGCCCTTCTGGCAGCCTGGCCCAGGTCCTGTAGCCCTTTGAGCAGATGCCTGAGCCCTGGGCTGGGGGTCCGGGGCCTCTGTTTCCCTGTACGACCTTGGATGAGCCCCCTTGCACCCCCGGGCCTCAGTCTCCCCACATGTAACACATTGGACCAGATCATCTCAGAGGCCCTCATAGGACAGACAACCTGCTGTTCAGATCCCTCTCAAAGCTGGTGAGTGCATTATAACAGAGGCCGGAAAGGGCCAAGCCTACACCAAATTAACAGACCTTTAAAAAAAAAGAAACTTCATTTTTCTAACTTAAAAAGTAATACATGTTTATTGTTGAAAATTTGGGACATCTAGAAAAGAATAAAGAAAAATGTTTATTTTATTTTTTTTAAATTTTTGTTTATTGCAGTTTATAACATTGGTGTATAACATTGTATAAATTTCAGGTGTGCATCATTATACTTCTGTTTCTGCATAGATTACATCATGTTCACCACCCAAATACTAATTACAACCCATCACCACACACGTACCAAATTATCCCTTTCGCCCTCCTCCCTCCCCCCTTCCCCTCTGGTAACCTCCAATCCAATCTCTGTCTCTATGTGTTTGTTTATTGTTGTTAGTATCTACTACTTAATGAAGGAAATCATATGGTATTTGACCTTCTCCTTCTGACTTATTTCACTTTGCATAATACCCTCAATGTCCATCCATGTTGTCACAAATGGCTGGATTTCATCGTTTCTTATGGCTGAGTAGTATAAAGAAAAATGTTTAAATATTCATAATTTCATCTCTCAGATGTAAACTCAACCCCTAAGGGTATTTTTTTCAGTCTTGTACATTTATTTCATACACATGTATATATACACATTTATAAATAGATTGTATCATGTATACTTTTTTTGTGTGTGTGAGGATGATCGGCCTTGAGCTAACATCTGCCAATCCTCCTCTTTTTGCTGAGGAAGACTGGCCGTGGGCTAACATCCATGACCATCTTCCTCCACTTTATATGGGACGCTGTCACAGCATGGCTTGCCAAGCGGTGCATCGGTGCATGCCCGGGATCCGAACCGGCGAACCCCGGGCCGCCGCAGTGCAGTGCGCACACTTAACCGCTTGTGCCACCGGGCCGGCCCCTCATACATACTTTTATCAAGTGCTTTTTCCACTTAACAAATGAGAATTTTTCCAATGACATTCAGTATCCTTTGAACTCGTGATTTTTCATGGCTGCATATTGTTTCATCATAAGATGTACATCATTTATTCCTCTACTATTGGACATTTTCTTTGCTTCTGATTTTCTGTGATTATAAGCAAAACTATAATGGACTTCCTTGTTCATAAATCTGATTATATCCTTTATGATAAATCTCAAAATTTGAATGCTGGACTAAAGGGCATATATATAGTTCTTGGTAAATGTTTCCACCAAGGCTTCCTGGGTGCTTAAAGCTGACCCATGTCCAGGTACCTTTAGGGAATCTTGGGGTAATATCTTTCTTATCATCAAGTCTTTATACCCTCAAACTACAGATAAGAAAATTGCCACCCAGAAAGTGGAAAGGACTTACCACAGCCACACAACATGGAAGTTAAGGGAGCCAGGAAGTTCAAATCCTGGTTTTGTCACTTACTTGCTGTGTGATCTTGGGCAAGTTACTTAACATCTCTGCGCTTCAGTCTTATCATCTGTGAAATACTAGTATCTACCTCATAGAGCTGTTGTAAGAGTAAGTGAAGATAATGCCTGAAGAACTAGGATGCTAAGCCAGGCCTCCATCCTTCTGTCCTCAATTCAGTGGGATAGCCCACAATGCCTGGTGTTTGGTGAGCTCTGGATAAATGACATTGCTTATTACCATCCCCCCACACTGCCTCTTTGAGAGATCCAGGGCTCAAATCCCTGACAAGTGGCCACTCAGCCTCCCTCTGGGCACCTCTGGGACAGACAGCCACTCGGTCACTTGAAAGGGTGAGGAGCTCGGTGGTGAAGGAAAGGCAGGAATTGTGCAAATTTACTCACTCTGCCGAGCCCCAGCCTCTGGCGACTTCCTCCAGCCTGTCCGGCCTGATGGTTTCCTTAGTGCCTCTCCGCGATCCCCCAGACAGGGGGCCACATCCAGAACCGGCCCTGCCCACCCGGCAGTCCGTACGCAGCAGCTTCAGCTCTACACCCTGGTCCTCAGGCAGACGGCTGGCACCTCTGCCCCAGCCTGGCTCCAGGCCCTTCTCCCTCGCTCTTATACCTGCCCTGGCCCTGCGCCCACTCCGGTTCTAGGTGGGAAGGCCTGGCATCGATTATCTTCCATCAGAAACTCAAATTCCACAAACACACACAAACAGACCTTGTCACCTTCTGGCCCCAGCTCTGCCCCCACCAGGCCAAAGAGATGGGGGATACTGAATTCCTTGGCTCTACCGGAGCCTCTCACCACAGCTACCAGGTGCCACCTGGTGACTGAAGGCCACTACTAAGACCCTTCCCTTATGGAGTGCAAATGCTCTAGGAAAGGGCAATGCTGTGGGGTTCTCCAGCAACCCCCCCGCGCTGCAGGGGACGCGCAGGGCCGGGAGCTGGGGAGGCCTGCTCTGCCCCTGCTGGTCTCCCCTCTCTCTGATGGGGTTCGGGTTCTCTCCTCATTGGCCTGTCATGACATTAGGCGACATGCACAGGAAGCCCAGTGTTTGGCACACAGTAGGCACTCGTCACTGGGGGTTACTTCTCTGTCCCTGGCTCATAGTAGGACTTCAGTGAATGCTGTGCTGTTGGATCACAGAACCTCAAAGTTGGAGGGGGTTTCAGCCAGTCCCAGAGCAAGCGGCCTCCACCCAGGACAGGATCCCCTGGAAAATATGCCCACCAAGTGGTCCCCCAGCCTCTGTTGGGTGGGTAAGCCCACTATCTGGGGTCGCTCACGGCGTCTTCACGCAGCTGAAAGAGCCCTCTCATGCTGGGCTGGTGGAGAGGGCTTGGGTCTCTGAATACTCTGCCCCTGGCCAGGCCTCCCGGGGCAATGCCCCTCCAGAAGGGGTGGGATGACGGAAGGACTTGTATTATGGGGAAAACAGGCAAGTGAAGGGCCCTGTTGCACCTCAAACATGGCTGTTGCAATATGTGTTTAAACTGTAAACGACTTGAGGGTCACACGCCTGGCCCTCCCAGCTCTCCCGGCCCCTCTCCCAA
This sequence comes from Diceros bicornis minor, assembly GCF_020826845.1. Taxonomy (NCBI): domain Eukaryota; kingdom Metazoa; phylum Chordata; class Mammalia; order Perissodactyla; family Rhinocerotidae; genus Diceros; species Diceros bicornis. Next base: position 23,091,133 of record NC_080758.1, read on the forward strand.
CCCTATTTCCACCCCCGCTCAACACCTGAACCACTGGGCATTTGAGAAGCCAGCGAGATTTGCCTTGCTGTCCCATTCTTTGTCCTCATGTCCAGGAAAACCCAGAATGTGACCTGTCAGGAACCCCAGGTGCCATATACCAGGCCCCTAAAAAGCTTCCACGACGGGATTCCAGGCACCCGAGTGCGCGCGTCCCAGCTCCGCCCTGCAGCTTGCCTTCTCCTTTCTTTTCCACCAGACCACACGCTGCCTCTCAGAACTGCGATAGTCCCTGCCAGGAAACAATTTACGTGTCCGCTAAAAGGAGGAAGGTTAAGTGGCCCACGGAACACCCACTCCCTGGCTTATTTCTAAGTATTGAAAGTGATGTTTACAAAGAGTTTATAAATGCAAGGCAAATGCTTCTGCTAAGCGGAAATAAAAAGCAAGATATAAAATTGTACGCGCAGTATGGTTTCAGCTACACAAAATAAACCCAAAACATTAAGAGAAAATAACTAGAATCCCTTCTTGAGTACACCCCGTGTTCACTGGGCCCACTGGCTTCACTGTGAACCTCAAATGGGGGCTTAGATGGCCTGACGTACCCGCTCCACAGCTGGCAGCTCTGATTTCCATTCTCTGAGGTCACCATGACACACGGGCTCTGCCCTCCTCGAATGACTCTCTCTCCGTCTCCTCATGCTCAGCTGGCGACTTCAGAGTTCATTCTTCATTGAGAAGACGGAGGCCATCATCACTCTCTCTGTCACCTTCCCCACAGACCCAGCTGCGTCTCACCTGTCTCTTTTGCCTTCCCTCCAGGACAATGGAGGAAGGTCCCTCTTCCTTTAGAAAGCCAGGGCCCCGTCCCTGGATCGTCCCTCTCCTCTTCCCCTGCCCTCGCTTCCCTCTCTGCCTCATCCATCTCTCGCTTGCCCCTCCCTCTCAAGGCCACAGTCCCCTCTATGACTCTTCTCCTATACTCCACCTCTATGTTGTCCTGTTCGTGCTTCAATCCACTCCCTTTGGATTGTCCCCAACACTGTCCCCACCACCCCTGCTCTTGTCAAGGTCCCCAGCACCTCCATGTCACCCTATGCAGGGGGCACTCTTCTGCTCTCATCTTCTTCCAGCTTTTCTGCCTCTGGACAGCGCAGTGTCTTCCTCCTCAGCCATCTACTCCGTAACGATCTATCCTTGGCCTCCCGACAGCGCATTGTCTGGGTTTCTCTCCTACCTCACCGGCGGCTCCTTCTCTGTCTTTTGTGGCTGGCTTCTCCTCTTCTACCTACTTTCTAGAACCAGGAATTCTTAATTTCTTGGTTCTAGGCCAGTTTTTCTTCTCTCTTTAGACCCTCTCCCTACGTGACGTCACCTGGTCCCATAGATTTAAATATTGTCTAAATGCTGATAACTCTTGGGGCCGGCTGGTGGCGTAGCGGTTAAGTTCGCTTGTTCCACTTTGGTGGCCTGGAGTTCGCCGCTTCAAGTCCTGGGCGCGGACCTGCTCACCGCTCATCAGGCCATGCTGAGGCGGCGTCCCTCATAGAAGAGCTACAACTCTACAACTATGATGTACAACTATGTCCTGGGGCTTTGGGGAGAAAAAAAAGGCAAAGAGGAAGATTGGCAACAGATGTTAGCTCAGGGCCAATCTTCTCAAAAATAATAATAATAATAAATGCTGATGACTCTTCATGACTCCAGACCAGCTGCTCCTCTGCACCCTACACTCATGTGTTAATTGCCCCTATGAATTCTCCACCTGGCTGTCTCCACAGACATCTTAGACGGAACGTGTCCAGAAAGAACTCGTCATTTCCCCCTCCAAACTTGGTCTCTCTGTCCGGGACCACCTCCAAGCTGTCTTCCCTGTCTTCTTAAATGGCACCATCATTCATCCTGTAACTCAAGCCGGAAGCCTGGGAGTTGAACTTGACTTCATTTCTCTGGTCCCTCACTTCCAACCGAGCATGTCTGACTCTGAAGCTCCGGAACAGATCTCAAGAACGCCTTCTTCTTTCCCTCGCCACCGCCTCCACCCTCATCCAAGCCGTCGTTATCCTGCAGAGACTGGTTCAACAGCCCTTAACCCATCTTCTAGCATCTCTTCTTGCAGGCAGCTAGAGTGATCTACTTAAAACACAAATCAGCTTATATCATGCCCCTGCTTACAGTCTTCAGTGGCTTGTCACTGCCTCAAGCATGAAGCCCTGCCCAGGGCGGGCCTTGGCTCCTGCTGTCCACTCCAGCTTTATCTCGTCCTTCTCCTTCCATCACCCATCAAGTTCCAGTCATATGGACCTTCTCGCTTCCTTGAACATCTATCAAGTTTGTTCCTTCTTCAGGGCCTTTGCCCTTGCTATTCCCTCTGCCTGGGATTCTCTTACTCCGGCTCTTTGAATGATTCATTCAAAGAAGGAATGATTCATTCCTTCTTGAGTAGAACTTTATACAGCACACCCTGTGGACCTGAGCTGGACACGGCCCAATAGTGTAGCACAATAGGCTCTGAAATTTGGTGGCCATGGGTTCAAATCCGTCCCAGCTTTGCCACTTCCAAGCTGTATGACCTTGGACAAGCATTCCAGCTGTCCATTGCTGCGTAACAAACTACACCAAAACTTAGTGGCTTAAAACAACAATATTTATTTTGCAGTTTGGGATAGCTCATTTCTGCTCCACTTGGCATCAGCCAGGGCAGCTCCCAGGCTAGGGGCTGAATCATCTGAAGGTTCACTCCCTCCCATGGCTGGTGGTTAGCGGGCCCAGAGCTGGAGTTGTGGGCTGGAACACCTTCACGTGGCCTCTCCATGAGGCGTGGCTTCCTCCCAACATGGTGGCAGGGTTCCAACGGTGAGTGGGTTGAGAGAGAGAGAGATTGAGCTGGACAGAGCCATACTGCCTTTTATGACCGAGTCTTGGAAGCCACAGTGTCATTTCTGCCATTCGCTGTTGGTTGAGGCAGTCACAAAGGTCTGTTCAGGTTCGAGGGGAGGGAACACAGACCCTATCACTCAATTGGAAGAGTGTCAATGCCACGCTGTAAAAAGAGTAATTGGGATGACCTATACCTTGCTGTGCCTATTTTTGGAAAATATAATCAGCCACAAGAAGTTCCTAACCTTTTGGAGATCCTCTCTCTACTGAGGTGCCAGGCAAGAGCCTGGCCTGAGCAGGTGCCCACGGGTCGGGAAGCTGCAGACGGTCTCCCTGCAAGTCTCACTCCTCTTGCAGTGTCTCTGGTCTGAACAGAGCCTGAGTCTAGAGCCCCCACCTGGGCCCCACCCAACCCCGGGGCCCCCCCACCCCACCCCCACCCCAGGCTCTCCTGGGGCTACAATGTAGATTCATGGCTCCCCAAATCCAAAGACCCTCAGAGCAGGAAGGGCCCTCAGCCCCCTGTTCAGCCATGAGTGTGGGGGCCCAGACAGGACATGTGGTAATGCCAGGACTCAGGCCCAGGTCCACGTGGGGAGATCCAGGCCATTCTAATCTCAGGACCACAGGTGTGGCCAGAGGCGTGTCAGGAGTGGCTGAGCCAGCCTGGTCTAGCACGTGCCCTGCCTGGATTCACACCATCCAACATCTCCAAGCCCACAATCTGTGTATGGGGAGAAAATGAAGCACAGAGAGGGTAAACAATCTCCAAGAGCCACACAGCATCTCTCTATGTCAGACCAGAACCAGCCTACAAGAAACAGGGGCGTCAGAGCTGGAAGGACCCTGTCATCCGTTACAGCAGACCAGACCAGGTGGGGACTCTGAGGCCAAGGAATGGCGGCCCCTGGCCCCTAAGCCACACCATGCCAGCCTGCTTTTGATGACTCTTTTGTGGCCCATCTCTCCCTATGCTATGTGCTCCATGAGGTCAGGAACGCACCGTTGACAAGTCCACTGCTGTGTCCCTCAGTGTCCTACCTGGTGCCTGTGGACTGGGTGAGTGGACAGTCAGTGGCGGCAGGGGAGCTGGTGCCTTGCGGGGGGGCGGGTGTTAATGCCCCTGAAGAAGTGTTTGTGGAGAACCTGCTGAGTGGCTCTGCTCCTTACCTGGCTCCGTGGGGGCACCTGGAGGAAGGATCTGAGGATGGAGGGGGCACTCACATACCTAGACACACCTAGATCAGAATGAAGCCGTACCTCGGGTGAGCCGGCATACGGCAGGAGTGTATTCACTGCCATGGAGGAGGTGGCACAGGAACAAAGACGAGGACCTGGTGCCAGCGGCGTGTCAAGGGCAGGGGGAGGTGAAGGAACAGGATTGGGAGAGGAGGAGGAGGAAAGGGAAGAAATGGAAAAGGGGGATGAGGGGGGAGGAAGAAGAAGCTTCAGAGGGGTAAACACAACTCTGTCCCCCCCCCCCGTGGCAAGGGACTGTCACCCTAACGGCGAGTGCCCAACTGAGGGGCAGCCAAAGGACTTAATCTGGCTCTGCCCAGCGGCGGCTCGCGGTGGGGAGCAGCAGTGAGGAGCAGGGGAGGGGAAGGGGGCGGGGAAAATCAACCACGCAGCCACGAGCGGTGGAGACAGCCCTGGAAAGAAAGAAACAACACCTGCCAGAGTCGGGGCTCCGGGGTCGTCCAGAGTTGCTCTTGGGGGGCACATGTGAGGATCAGGGCAACTGTCTCCAGCCCGTGCCAGCCCACTGGGGCCAGAACCTACTCCCAAAGCATCGCTGGTCTGACACCTCGTAATGAGTCTCCTCCATTTTAGCCTGCAGAGCCTGAAACCCGGGTCGGGGAGGAGGGAGGACGCCTCGGACCACCGCTGGTCAGGGTGTGCAGAGCCGGGCGTGCATCCAGGGCGCCACGGTCCCCAGGCCTGCGAGAGGGAAGCAGACGCAGGGGAGCCGGAGCACGCCCTGGAGGTGTGAGGTTTGGCTTCCATCCTGGCTCTGCCATTGACCTTGGGCTAATCGCGTGTCCTCCGCAGGCTTCAGTTTACGCATCTGTACAATGGGATAATCGGTCTTGCTTTGCTAGGTTGAGAGGGGCGGAGTTCGCGCACGCTCCGCACAGCCGCGAGGGGCGAGTGCCGGGCATGTATATGGATGCTGCCTCTCGCGATCTGAGGTCCGCCCGGCCTCTGCCTGCGAGTCCCCGCGAGCGGCGCCCCTGCCCGAACGCGGGGCGCAGGGGCGCCTCCGCCGGGTGCGTTCCCCGGGCCGGCAGGGGAGGGGGCGGCGGCGGAGCGGAGGCGGAGGGAGCCCCGGCCGCGGCAGCCCCGGCCCGCCTGACCCTCGAGGGGGTCGCTGTTGCCTCGCAGATCCCGCCCTCGCTCGCTGCCTGTGTCCCTCCCTACCGCTCCCGCCGCGTCCGCCTTTTGTTCGCGGAGCCGCGCGCCCCCGAGCCGAGGCGGCGGGGCGGGGAGCTGGCGGGGCTGCGCGGGGGGCGGGCCGCGCCGGGCGGAGCCGGGGCCCGGGCCGCAGCCGGACTCGGAGCCCGAGGGAGCGATCGGCGCGCGGGCAGCCGGGGCCCGGGCGCGCTGCGGGGGCGCGGCGAGGCCGAGGGGGCGGGCGCCGGGCGGAGCCGCAGCCGGAGCCGGGGCGCCTGGAGGCGATCAGGCCGCGCTCTCCGAGCTCAGAGCAGCGGAGAGACCGTGCGGCGGGGGTCGGGGCCGGAGCGCAGCCCCGGGGCTGAGGTGGGCCAGGAGGAGCTGCGGCCGCAGCGGCCGGAGGGGCGCCGGGACCCTCCCCAGGGGCGCGGAGGCCGGGCGGGCCCAGGCCATGCGCGCCGCTCGCTGAGGCCGCGGGAGGCCGAGATGGAGGCGCCGGCGGGGGAGCACCCGGCTCGGGGCTGCGGCCCCCCGCCCGCGCCTGTCCTGGAGAGGAAGAAGAGCCACCGCGCGCCGTCGCCGGCGCGGCCCAAGGACGTGGCCGGCTGGTCGCTGGCCAAGGGCCGCCGCGGCCCAGGCCCGGGTGCCGCAGCCGCCGGCAGCGCCGCGTCCTCCGCGCGGCCCGACAAGAAGGGGCGCGCGGTGGCGCCCGGGGCGCGGGGCGCAGGGACGCGGGTGGCCGGGGTCCGCACCGGGGTCCGCGCTAAGGGCCGCCCGCGCCCGGGTACCGGGCCACGACCGCCGCCGCCGCCGCCCAGCCTCACTGACAGCAGCTCGGAGGTGTCGGACTGCGCGTCGGAGGAGGCGCGCCTGCTGGGCCTGGAGCTGGCGCTGAGCAGCGACGCCGAGTCGGCGGCCGGGGGCCCGGCGGGGGCCCGCCCGGGGCAGCCGCCCCAGCCCGCGCCGCCCGCACAGCAGCCTCCGCGGCCGCCCGCCTCCCCCGATGAGCCGTCGGTGGCCGCGTCGTCGGTGGGCAGCAGCCGCCTGCCCCTCAGCACCTCACTCGCCTTCTCCGACCTCACCGAGGAGATGCTGGACTGCGGGCCCGGAGGCTTCGTGCGGGAGCTGGAGGAGCTGCGCTCGGAGAACGACTATCTCAAGGTGGGCGCGCGGAGGGGGCAGAGGAAGGCCGCGGCAGGCGCCGGTTGTCACAACTCCCGGACCTGAGGCCCACTGTCCCACTGAATGAGCTGGAAAAGGGGGCCTAAACCCTTGGGGATCTCCCTGAGGTCCATCTAGGGCTCCCTCACATCCCTCCTCTCATTTTATTTGGGAAACCCTCTCCTGAGGAGGAACCTGGATGAGGAATCTGGCCAAAGGGCCCTGATATGGGAAGGGGGGAGCTTGAGAAAACTGCTTTGGAGGGTGCCTAGATGCATCACTTGGGTTGGGGGGAGGAGGGAGTCAGTGAGCGGCTCGACCTCTGCGTTCAGCTGCTCAGAGCCCCCACCCCTAGGCCAGACGCCAGGCCTTTGGTGGCTCTTATTTTTCCAACAGGCCAGGGAAACCTGTGGCCCTCCTCTGGCGAGGAGAGGCCGGAACACCGTCCTTAGTCTTTACCCAGGGCTTTCCCCGGGCGCAGGCCTGTCCCCGCCTGCTTTTCAGGGCGGGTCTCCTTTGAAAGCATGACATCTGGGAACATCCCCTTGGCTGGAGTCCGACTTCCGCCCAGGCTAACGGTCCCACAGCCTGGGAGGGTGATGTCGTGGGAGAACCGGTTCAGAGGGAGCTTCCTAAATCCCAGGATGTTGTCTTCTGCCCTCACTGGGACAGGCCCTGTACACACAGCGGCCCCATTGGCCTCTCATGGCCAGTGCACATGTCCTTCCCACCTTCCCAGTGAGAGGAGGGAAGCTGCTCCTCTAAAGGGGGCATTCCCTCTGGGCATGTGGGGGCCTGAGAGCTTCCCCAGGAGAGCAGGCTTTGCCTTCGCCCTTGCAGTGGATGTGAGCACCTACTAGGTGCAGGCCATGCTCCATCTGCCCCCTGCCTGGCACTGTGGCAACTTTAGGGACAGCCCAGCCCTCGTGTGTCGACCTTGGCCCGGGAGACTGGAAGCTTCATGGGCTCTACTGCCACTGGCTGGGATGGTTTTGGAAGAGGCTGAAATGTTACCTACTCTTTTCAGTTGATGGCCTGGCACAACACCCAGAGTACCCCTGGCCGAGAGCCACCGAGTTAACACTACTCTGCTGATTTACGTCTGCCCAACAACACTTAGATTTGTGTTGTGGCTCTTCTGGCCAAATAGGTTTCTCTCTCATTAGAGTTTTGGAGTCTTACTCAACTGTGTCTCTCCCTGCCCGTTTCCCCCAGGATCTGCTGTCCAGCATATGTTCAGTAGATGCTTGTAGAGTAGAAGGACAGGGTCTGACTGCATCAGGATAATCCACCCCTTCAGCCTCTAACCTTCCCCAAGCCAGGTCTCAGTTTCCTCATCTGTGAAGTGGGAGGGTAAGTCTTCCCGAAGGCCCCATTTGGTGTGGACAATCAGGGCTTCAGTCTGTTCCTATGGTCTTCAGAAGCCAGTGGTGGGGGGAGGACAAGTGGAGGGTGGGGAGGAGGGAGGTCCCAGAAAGAGGCCTAGCCCTGCCCTCTCGGTGCTCGGAGCTGCTTCCGTACTCGGTGCCTGAGCTGCTCTAAACTCAGCCCCTGAGTCCTCGCTCCCACCTCCTGGCCCCCACTGTTCACCCTGGCCAGATGTAGGGAAGATCTGCTTCCGGGTCTGCTCGTGCACCCCGCTGTGGCCACCTGTCCATCCCGGGAGATCATCAGGCAGAGCTCTGGAGTCTGTCTGAGCCACCATGGCTGTTAGGATGCTAAATAGTCCCAGAAGGCTGGGGTGGAGCCCAGGGTCTCACAGGGGCCAGGGCCTGGCTGGGGACGTCCCACTGCCTGGCCAGGGCTGAGCCTCGGTTTCCACTACTCATGCAGTATTTTAGGCTTCATACACAGGCCTCAGACCTCTGTTGGATCTGAGGTCTGTGGCTTCCAGGCTGTGTGATTTGGGCAAGTTACTTACTGTCTCTGGACCTCAGTTTCCTCCTTGTAAAAAGGCCCATCATACATCTTCCAACCTTAAGGGCTGAGATAGTATATGCAAACACCACTAGAGCGCCCAGCGTGTTGTGAGCCTCAGATGAGGGGGGTTGTGGTCACCGCTGTTCTCAAGTGGCACATGACATGTTCCATGTCCTCTGTGGGTTCTATGGGGCAGAATAGATCCTCCTCCCTACCTGAAGCAGGCTTGACTCTTCCTCCTGGCCCCCTGTTCATGCATTCACCAACGATTTATTTAGTGCTTGTTGTGTACCAGGCACGTGCAGATCTGGGGATGCAACCGTGGACAAGGATGAAGTGTCTGTTTTCACGGAGCATTGAGCGTAGTGGGGGAATCTTGGACTAAACAATAGTCGTACAGGCCGTCACCATATGGCTCGTGATGGGGGTGGAGAAGCACACAGTGTGCCAAGAACACGTGGAGGTGGGGCTGGGGTGCTCAGGGAGGCCAAGGGCTGAAGGATGCCATGGAGCCGGCTGACTAAGGTGCTGGACTAAGAACATTCCAGGCTAAGGAAAGTAGGACAGTTTGATTTCAAGGACAGCACTGAGGCTGGAGAGAGGAGGGAGATGGGATGGGAGAGGCGAGCAGGGCCGGACTGTGCGGTCCTCGCTGTGTACACTCGGGTGGGTCCCTGAACTTCCCTAGAGCTTTGTTTTACTCACCTGCAGCCCCACGGAGGCGAGGTGAAGATCCAGAGACTGTGGATTGGACCGGAGATGAAGGGGCTATTCCAGGTGGTGGTCTTTTGTCCATTCTACAGATGGGCAAATGGTGGCCGGAGGGGAAGGGACTTGCTTCAGCTCCCAGAGCCAGTTCTCTAGGCAGCCAGGGCTTGGAGTAAAAGTGCATTACACTCTTGACGTGTTTCCTGCCCCTCTGGGCCGCTTCGCTTCTAAGATGCAGAAACTGAGTTACCAGCAGAAGGACTCCAGATCCCAGTGGGTCCCCTGCAGGCCTCTTGCTGCCTGAGTTGAGTCCCATTGAGTCCAATGGGGCCCCGTCTGGGTTCACCTCCCAGCTGGTGGGGGGCACTGGGAACTGTCCACTGGGAGGGCCTCTTGGGGGATGGCAGATCTCCTGTTGCATGAGGCCTGCTCTGGGGCCCAGGAGCGGAAAATATAAACAGGGCAGCTGTCTCCCAAGGAGGCGATTAGGAGCTGCTACGGAGAAGGGAGTGAGCTTGCTGTCACTCAAGTTATTCAAAGAGAGGCTTCATGACCTTGCGTGTTTAGATAAAGACAGGGTTTGTGGAAAGCGGCTTGTACAAAATGTTGGCAGTTGTGATTACTTGAGGAGGATTTGGGGGAGACTTATGTGGTGGCTACAGTTGAGCTGCCTGACCTCAGAGCCCCTTCCAGCCAAGGAAGTCTGAAGGTTATTCATGTTTGAGGTTCCAGGATTCTGAGATGCAGCTTTAGCTGCAGAGCAGACACATCGACTGTTGACTTTCGCAGCCCTGGTGGTCTGAGGCCTTCCAGCTCCCCATCACCACTAACCATCACCCATGTCCTGTGTGCTGAGGACATGCTGGGAACCCACTGGGTGTAGATGGAAGAATCTGAGAGTGGGAGCCCAAAGACCTGGCTTTGAGACCTGACTCTGCCCTTTACTGTGTGGCCATGGGCAAGTCACTTGGCATCTCTGAGCTACTCTTTTTTTCCATCTGTATAACGAAGATGATGGAACTTGCCCAGGCAACTTCATAGGATTGTTTTCAGGAATCAGGGAGGTATGGATAGACAAGAAAACATTTTGCAAGCAGTGAAATCCTGCATCTCTTGGGGAATTGTTAGCCAATGAGCAGACAGGATGTCTATGTTTTCATTCTTGGGGGAGCTGGGAGAAGCCAGGAGGGTGGATCCTCTTAGCTTTAGGATGCTACTAAATCAGGAGCTGCTCTGGGGAGGACAGGAGGGTGTGATCATATTCCATGCTGTGTGGGCTCCACAAAGCAAGGCCTCCCCACTTCCTTGGAGGTTCTAGATGTGAGTGTTCAAAGTGGAGCCAATTTAGGTGTCAGCCCAGAAGGGCCCAGAGGAAGCATCTGATCCACCCCCAGTTCCCATCGTACAGTTGGATAAATGGAGGCTCCAGGTCACACAGCCAGGATTCCAAACCTGGTTGTTCTCACTCTGGGTCCACTTCTTTCTACAGTATGACTAGAGCCCTGAGCTTCTGGTTGCTAACAGTGTGTCTAGTCTGAGACACAGGTTGGTGAGAGGAATCCTGTTGTGTCCCAGGCTTTGGGCTAAGACTTGTTGGGAACAAGTGGAGAATAACATATGCTGTAGCTGGGGGCCTGGAGCCTGGGGGTGGGAATGGGGGACGTGTGTGTGTGTGTGTGTGTGTTTGTGTGTTCCTTGCACCAATACAGAATGTGATCGGGGCCGGGGCGTCTGAGATCCTGGAGGTAGCAATGGGGATTTGGATCCAACCTTAAGGGTTAGATAATGGTTAGGCTGGACCCCAGAGTGCTGAGATGTTAGAGCTGGCCTGGGACCCCCAGACCATTGTCCTCTGGACTTCTGTGGCTCTTGTCTCACAAATGCTATCAACTATTGATCACTTCCTGGGTTAAGAAAGCCCTTTACTCTTCACAGCAGTCCTGTGTGGAGGGTTCTGATATCAGACCCATTTGACAGATGAGGAAACCGAGAGGCTATATAACATGCCCAAAATTGCACAGCCGATACACTTGGGAACCTCACTAGACAACCCTAAAGAGTTCCCCTTCCCCCGTCTCTTCCACCCGCTCCTGTGTAGGAGGCAGCTTGTGCCTCCAAGGTTCACAGAGCAGCGTTCTCACCTGGCTTTGCCCGTTACAAGCTGTGTGACATTGAGTGAGATACTCAGCCTTTCTGAGCCTCTGTTTCTTCTTCTGTAAAATGGGAGATGAACATGCCTGCCCAAGGGCCATGGGACCCTTTGGAGTGTGATGATTCAGATCAAGTGCACGGTAAATGTTGTTAGCGCCTGTCCCTTACCTGCTTCTCCAGGCATTCATTCATTCATTCAACACATGTTTTCTCAGTGCCTCCCGGGTAGCAGGCCCTGTGCCGGATATCTGGTGCAGTAGCCAGCAAGTCATGAAGTTCTTCTCAGCTCCTGGGAGCTGTAGGGGGACGGCTCCAGTCTCTCTGTCACTGGATTGGGGAGAGGGGTGGTCATCCTGGTCAGCAAAGCTCCTGGCTGGTCCCTGCCCTGTGGTAGCTGAGAGGTGGCCTGGAAGAAGCTGCTCTGAGACCTGGGTCTTTTTTTTTTTTTTTTTTGTGAGGAAGATCAGCCTTGAGCTAACATCCATGCCAATCCTCCTCTTTTTGCTGAGGAAGACTGGCCCTGGGCTAACATCCGTGCCCATCTTCCTCTACTTTATATGGGACGCCACCATAGCATGGCCTGACAAGTGGTGCTTTGGTGCGTGCCCGGGATCCTAACCCAGGCTGCCAGCAGCAGAGCGCACGCACTTAACCACTACGCCACGGGGCTGGGTCTTTAAGAGTCCTCAGCAGTTTGTCATGGGGGGAGGCAGGCAGCTCCAGCAAGATGGAAAATGGGAAATGTGAGGCGGCGGCTGCTGAGGCCTGGGGGGACCGCGGAGCTCCCAGGGCTCCCAGCATTCCTGGCAGAGGGGCTGGGCCTGTGTCCCTGGGCACACTCTCTCTTGCACACACAAACACACATACACGTATTCACAGGTCGTGCTCAGAGATCCACAGCCACTCACACACATCTCACACACACATCCAGACACCACATCCAGGTTATGTCGTATGCTTCCAGAAGTACAACTTCTGACATATTAGAAAGGATACATGTTCAGAGAAGTACACAAACCCATGCAGACACACAATCTCCTGTGTCATCATACCCACACGTTACCAAACAGGCATGACAGAGACTCACACCATCTTGGAGACCCCAGGCTCAGAAACACACCTCACACACACATCTTACACCCCCAGCCTTGGCCGTGTCCCAGAGATGGATGCACAGCCTGGAGACACCCTCACACGTATTGGAAGTACACATACATATGCAGGCGCACACACAAACCCACGCAGACTCATTACACAGGCGCCAGCATCCACGGAAATCCACAGATCCACCCCTGCCAGGCAGGCACAGAGACAAGCTCGTCACCCAGGTGCCCCACTGCCTCTTCCACAAAGACAGCAGCAGAAGCCCTTGCACACCTACCAGGCACACACGCATACCCAGGAGATACTCACACATGGACACAAGACGCATAGCCACACGCACATAAGCAGGGACACGAGCACAGAGCACTCAAATGTCAGGCCTGTAGCATTTGCTAATGGGAGCCAGAGACTCACAAACTAGGGTACCCAGTTTGTATACAGTTGGTATACAGTGTGTGTACACACACTGGCTGTGACATTTCACCCACACAGAAACACAGGATATCCTGGTCTGTGTCTCCTGGAGTTAATGTGTACAAACTACTGTTTTCAGCTCCTCTACAAGGCTTCCTCCACAAGGCTGCTGGGAACAGTGAGGAGTATGGCGGGGGCTTGATTTTGTAACCTGGATCTGCGGGAGGCTGCGGCTGGGTGGTAGGCGGAGGCAGAGCTGGCCGGTCACCAAGTCAGGCGACGCTGCACCAAAGGCCCCTGGTGCCCAGCACTAGGGCCTGGGCCCAGTGGGCTGAGTGAAATGGAGCAGTTGTCAGGCCTGCCCACAGGAGAAACACTGCCCAGGGGCAACTCCCTTCTAATCTCCTCGGAATTTCCTGCTTGCCCTCTTCTCCCTCCTCCTCCCCTTCTCCCTTTGCTGGGGGCTGTGGAGGGCCATGCCACTCCCGTCCCTAAAGGGTGCCTGGTTCTGCCTGGGAAACATGAAGGAGGCCAAGGTAGAGGAGGCTGGAGGAGATGTGGGCACTCAGAGGAGGAGCCTGGAAGACTTCCTGGAGGAGGAGGCATTAGAGCTGAGGAGTTAACCTTGAGAAGCTGCCTGTGTGCCCAGCTGCTGAACAATGCCGGGCACATCGTAGGGACTCCATAAATTTTGTTGTGTGATTGAATGAAAGGCAGTGATCAGGTTCTGCAGGTGGGCTGCAGGCTTGAAACAGAAGAGCTGGAGGGAATGGTGGGTGGGGACAGTGGTCAGGGAGAGGCTGGGATGGGGAGTTGGGCCTGCTTGGGAAGGGTGTTGAATGCCGAGCTGAGGCCTGTGAACACCTTGCTGGGAAGGGGCCATATGGACTTACAGAAGGCTGGCAGCTGCTCCCTTACCATGTGTCTACAGCACTGGGCACAAGGCCTGGCCTGCCCCAGTGGCCCAGGGCGGGAGGGAAGGAAGGCTATGTGGTCTCGTGGACAAATTCCACTTTTGAGGTCAAGTCTGGGGCCAAGTCTTGCTTTCTTACCTCCTCCCATGCATAATCTCCATGTGTAAGTCTGCTCATCAAGCCTCAGTTTTCCTATCTGTAAAATGAGAATTTAGTCCCTTTCTTGCAGGGCACTTGGGAGGATTAGCGTTCCGGTCTGTGGCACATCCTGCACTGTCCTGGGCACAGAGGAAGGGAGGGAGCGCCACATCCTGTGTAGCCTCTGAGGCAGAGGGACTTCCCCAGGGGAGGGGCTCGGCTAAGTTCCAGGCGGGGCCTGACCAGCAGCCAAGGTTATTACCAAGGTCATTGCCCCATGCCCCGTCAGCATGACCTCATCTGTGGTCACATGCTCCACCCTCTGGTGCCAGAAGGAACTTGGAGCTGAGGTGGGGGAAGAGCCAGAGGCTCTGGGTGTTCTGGGCCAGGGTGCTCCCAGCACTCCAGCACCATGTCTGCATGGTTAGCACCCCAGGGAGGGACCGTGGTGGCCAGGGCAGTGTGGGAGAAGGCAGGCCGGGGTTGGCACCACGTCTGCATTGTTTTTTTTTTTTTTTTTTTTTTTGTGAGGAGGATCAGCCCTGAGCTAACATCTGCCAATCCTCCTCTTTTTGCCGAGGAAGACTGGCCCTGGGCTAACATCCGTGTCCATTTTCCTCCACTTTGTATGGGACGCCGCCACAGCATGGCCTGACAAGCAGTGTGTAGGTGCGCGCCCGGGATCCGAACCGGTGAACCCCGGGCCACCGCAGCAGAGCGCGAGCACTTAACCGCTTGCGCCACCAGGCCGGCCTCCACGTCTGCATTCTTAGTGGACAGCGCTGGCCTCCCTGAGGAACGGCAGGGAGTCCGAGAAGGTGGGAGCAGCAGGCCAGCCCTTCCCCTCTCTGGGGTCCGAGGTGGTTAAGAGCACTGTGTTCTAGAGCTGGGCTGACCTGGGCTTGAGTCCTGGTTCTGCCTTTCTCTCCAGGAGCTTCCCCTTCATGAGCCTCAGTCTCCTCCTCTGTAAGATGGGGATGCTGATAGTGCCCGCCCTGCAGGGCTGCCGTGAAGATTGAATAAGAGAAAGCATGTAGGCGAGGATTAGCCAGGGCCTGGCTCGCAGTACGGACTCGCCAGCTGTGCGCCCTCATCCCGCTCTATCAGCAGGCACGGGTCTGACTCCTGTGAGCCCTGGGTCCGTGACGGCAGGGTCGTGCCTGGCTCTGGGTGCGGGTCCCGGCACAGGGCAGGGCCTGGGAGGTGTGCGTGGAGCTGAAATGCATTGCGGGTGTTCCCAAACACATCTGTCTCTGCGCATCCCCCCTTTCCCTCCCACCACAAGTCAGTCTTCCCTGGACAGCCGAGGCCAGTGCTGCAGACTGTAACCCCGGGAAACTTGTTTGCTGGTGGAGGGCTGCCTTTGGGGTCCCTCATTCTCAGACCGAGGTGAATAACCTTCCGTTGCCTGGCCCACCAAGAGAAGCTCAGGCTCCAGGGGACAAACTGATTGGGGTCCCGTAGCCAGGCTGGACCAGCTAAACATCTTGACCCTGGTTTTGCCCCAGATCCACTTGGGATCTCCTGGGTCCATTGCACCAGCCTCCCCCTCCACGCCCCTCCTCAGCGCTTCCCAAGTGCCTGGGCGGCCTGTGTGGTCCTGCCTCCCTCAGCCTCACCTCACCCCTGCTCCACCCAAGCTCCATGCTCCACACCGCAGGCTCTGTCCCTGTGCTCTGCCTGGGCTTTTGCGCTTGCAGGGCCCTCTCCCTCCCCTGGTTTCCTCCTCCATCTTCAAAGCGTTCCGCTGCTGGCCAGGCTCCTGGGTTAGACACCTAGGAGCTTCCTGGAGGCTCCTTGGGGGCATTTACCACAACGGTAATTAGATTGTTAACTGGGTAATTACAGGTTTCATGTCAGCCCCTCCCCCTATGTGTTCTGCATGAGGGCAGGGACTTAGCCCCTTTTACACAGTTGTAAACTGAGGCTCAGAGAGGTTCAGGGGCTTGCCAAAGGTCACACAGCCTGTAAGTGGCAACAGGCAGAAGGACTGGGGTCTCGTGGTGCTCTTGCCAGGGTGGTAAGCAGGGGGAATGGCACGAACAAAGGCTTGGAGATGTGAAATGCTGGGGTGTGCTGGAGCTTCAGGCTGTGCAGCCGAGCCGCTCCCTGGACTTCAGCCTCACTTTCCTGCCCCAAAGACCGCTGAGCCCTGTCCTGTCCCCGCTCAGAGGTTTGGCTGCAGCCCAGAGGCCGTTCGGGGGATATTTTAAACACATCCAGATCCAAATGCTGCCTTCCTTCCTGTCCACACAGAGAGGACAAGAGGGACACCGTCAGGCGCCCCTGCTGTGAGCAACCCCTCGCACCAACTACCCCCCCCAACCCCCGCCTGAGGCAGCAGGGGCTTCAGAGGTCTCCCTGCTCTGTCTGGAGAGGCCTGGAATGGGCAATGACAAGCCAGGCCTGGCCTTGGTGGGCAGCGCTCTCTGGGCATCTCCTCGCCCCCAGCACACGCATGCACGCACAGCTCCCACGAGAGGGAGTGTCTGTGGTCTCAGGCACAGGGCTGTGCCAGGTCTGGGAGGCTCACTCCTGATTGGCTGTGGAGCCTTCACCTTCCAGAGCCTTTGTTTGCTTATCTGTAAAATGGGCATAAAAAATAGCACCCCCCCTCGGGGCCTGCTCTGTGTCTTAGCTGTTAAGTGCGCGCGCTCCGCTACTGACGGCCCGGGTTCGGATCCCGGGCGCGCACCGACACACCGCTTCTCTGGCCGTGCTGAGGCCGCGTCCCACATACAGCAGCTAGAAGAATGTGCAACTATGACATACAACTATCTACTGGGACTTTGGGGGAAAAATAAATAAATAAAATTATAAAAAAAAAAAAGATAACGGACATTCATTCAGAGCTCAGCCTGGCATCTGGCACATATTAAGCCCTTGTAAATATTAACTGTTATTATTGTCACGATTGTCCCATTATAGAGATTGTCTAGTCTAGTTTACAAGACCTCAAACTGGACTCACATCCTGGCTGTGCCACTTGGCATGTGACCTTGGGCAACATAGTTGAGCTTTCTGACCTCGTTTCTCACCAGTCATTTGTGGGGCCTGGGGATACAGTGAGATAATGTGTGCTGCCTGGCGTGTGCCTGGCACAGGGGGAGTGCTCAGGGAGCAACTTGCCTGTTATTATTTATGGTGTTAGAGAGGTAAATCCAGGACCCTTGTCTTCCCTCGTAACCCTGCAGGTCACCAGGAGCAGGCAACCTCCGTGCCAGCTGGAGCAGGGGCACTGTGTGGCACGACGATGCCTGGCTGGGCATCCTGGCCTTCCTTCTCCAGGACCTTTCACCCCGACTCCCCTAAAACTAGAGCCCAGCTACCACCCAAGGAGGCTAAGCTGGACCGAGCTCTGGGCTGGGAGACAGGAGCCCAGAATCCCTCCCTGCTTGACTCTGGACCCTCTGGGGACTCTGGGATTGTCCCCAGTCCCTCTCCAGGCCTCAGTGTCCCTGTCTGTGATGGGTGGAGTCTTTGGGTTCCCCTCCCCCTGCTGCTGTTCCCAGAGTCTTTGCTTTTGAGCTGGGAGGGAAGTGGAGCTTTGCAGAGCCTTCTGCCCTCCTTGGGGTCCAAGTGCAATGATCTCATCTGGACCCTTGACAGACCCTGGGGGACGGGCAGAAGGGACAGCAGATGGCTGCCCTGGCCTCTTGGGGAGGCTGGCATGCTGCCCCTGTGGCCACTGCTGGCCCACCCTGCAGGTCAGCCCTTCCGGGCCGGGGTGAGTGGCCCGGGCCAGAGCCAGGGTGGCAGATGGGCAGGCAGCCTGGGCCTTGGCCCGAGGGAGGGACCGTGGTGACCAGGGTGGTGTGGGAGAAGGCGGGCCAGGCAGAGGCTCCTGTTCCTCCGTGGAGTGTTTGCTGTCCCATAGAGTGAAGGTTCTGGTCCCCACAGCTCAGCTCTGCCATTCTTCCTGGGTCTGTCAGCCCATCGGCCAGTCGGGTCCCTAGAACTCAGGGAGGAGGTGATATATTTGGGTAAGGTTTGGGATCTGGCAGGGATGCAGCCTGGGAGTTGGTGGGCTGGGGTTTGAGGCCCTCCACAGGGATCTGAAGCCTCCATGGACATTAGCTTCACAGAATCAAAGAAGTAAATTTAGACACAGCAGTGCTGACCGGAAGTGGTTTTCTGCAGGAGAGTGGAAGGGGATGGCAACCTTCCCCTCCTAGGACCCCTTTACTCATTCAGCGTCTGTTCATTGAGCTGTTCCTTTGTGTGCCAGGCACTGTGGTGGGCTCTGCCCTCCTGAAGCTCACATCCTAGTGGTAGAGACTGACATTCCACATGCAAACAGACCACTGAGTAAAATAATTAGTAATTAGTATCATGAACAAGCCTGTGATACATTCCATGAAAGAAACACAGGTTTGAGATGCACGCAATGGGCCTAGAGGGGTCTGGAAGGCTTCTCTGAGGAGGTAGCATTTAAGTGGAGGCTTCAGGAGGGGGAGCCACTAGTGTACAGATGCAGGGCAGGGAAATCAGGCAGAGGGAACAGCAGGGGCAGAGGCTTAGAGCTGGGACAGGCGAGGAGTCTTCTGGCTGCGGGGAGAAGACCTGAGTGCTGGAGTGTAGCCAGTGGGAGGGGGAGTGGGGGAGATGAAGATGAAGAGGTGGGCAGGAGTCAGGCTTTTTGTTTTGTTTTGGGTGGGGTAATTTACATATGGCCAGCCCTGGTGGTCTAGTGGTTCAGGTTCAGGGCTCTTACCACTGTGGCCCCGGTTTGTTTCCCGATCAGGGAACCACACACCTATCTGTTGGTTGTCATGCTGTGGCGGCTGCATGTTGCTGTGATGCTGAAAGCTATGCCACCAGTATTTCACATACCAGCAGAGTCACCCATGGTGGACAGGTTTCAGTGGAGCTTCTAGACTAGACAGGCTAGGAAGAAGGTCCTGGCCACTCACTTCCGAAAAATTGGCCGTGAAAACCCTATGAACAGCAGCGGAGCATCGTCTGATACAGCACTGGAAGGTGAGAGGATGGCGCAGAAACCAGGCAGGGTTCCTCTCGGCTGTACACAGGGTTGCTAGGAGTCGGACCTGACTCGACAGCACTAACCACAAAATTTACATACAGTAAAATGAGTTTTGACAAATGCATACAGTTCCGTAACCATCACCACAATCAAGATATAGAACAGTTCCTTCGCCCCGTAGAATTCCCCCTGTGCCCCTTTGTAGTCAATTCCTCCTGCCTCCCCCAGTCCCTGACAACCACTGATCTGTTTTCTGTCCCTCTAGTCTTGCCTTTTCCAGAATGACATATAAATGGAATCATACAGTATGCAGCCTGCTGGGTCTGACTTCCTTCACTCAGCATAATGCATTTGAACTTCATCCACATTCTTGCAGGTATCAGCTATTCATTCCTTTTCTTGCTAAGTAGTATTCCATTATATGGACGTACCACCCTTTATCCACTCACCAAGTGAGGGACATTTGGGTTGTTTCCAGATTTTGGTGATCATTGGAGGGTTTTAAAGGGGGTAGTAATGGGGTTTAAAAAAACATGACTCCATGTACTGAATGGAGAACAGATTAGTGGGGAGCAAACTGGCCATCACGAGGATTAAATCCAATGATTTGGTGATGAATCTGGCCCACCATAGGTACTCACGAATTGTTCAAACAAAAGGGCTGTGCCCTGGGGCAGCCATGGGGGCTTCTTGGTGGAGGTGGCATTTGAGGTGGAGAGGTGAAGAGAAGAGAGACAGGTACAGAGTGGAAGGAGGCCCAGGCAGTGCAGAGTCCCCGTGGGAGCTGGATGGTCTGAGACACTGGCTTCCTGCTCCTGACCCAGCCTTGGTACACCAGGGTTTCTAGAAGGTGGTCTTCAGGGCCCATGTCAGAGCTCCCCAGGGGCACTGGGTGAACAGGCACCTCGCAGGGCCCACCCTACCCTATGGGGGCTGACTCTTGGGTGGGAGGTAGCCAGGAGACCTCTGCTCTGGAAAGTCTCTTCCCTTGGTGGCTGGTAAGAGGTGGCCTCCTCCTACCTTCAGGAACCTCCTGTCCCCCTGGTTCCCTCCCTGCCCCCTCAGGGCCAGCTGGGAGCTGTTGCTGGGCTTCAGACCACCCATTGCCCTGTGCTGTGTTTCTGCGGGGGGGCCTCGTGTCGGTCGCTTTCATCTCCAGCCCTGCAGGTCAGGAGACCTTCCCATATGCTCCTGCAGACCAGTTCCAGCGGACCCGTGCATCTGGAGTCACTTGCAAGTGCTCCAGTGGGCCCCAACTCTAAACTTCCCCCTTCTGTCCTCATTATGCAAAGATTAATCATCTTCCATTTGTGTAGGTTTTCTGCAGAAAGCATTCTTTCCTGGAACGTTTTTTTAAAATGTGGCTTGAAAGCAGTGCTCTGCTTCTCCAGCTCTCTGTCCCTATGGTGAGAGCCAGAGTCTAGGGTACGAGCCCAGACCCCGTAGATGAGACGGGAGAATAGAGGCTGCATCTATTTTGTGCCAGGGACCCCTTAAGCTCTCTGCTGAGGATAATTCTCGGAATGTTTTTAAATGTTTAAAATAAAACCCAAAGGAAACCAAACATATGGAAATACAGTTATCAAAATATGTTTCAAAATTATGATATAGTAATATGTGTGTTTATGAACTCATAAGATCTGGTGACAGGTCTATTAACTACTGTAATTTCAAAGTACTAATGAGTGTAAACAATATTTTGACATTTCTGCAACAACTGTTATGTGGTATGAAAATATCTGTGGTTTCTTTTGGTAGCAAAGTCACAGGTAATGATCGTGGTTTGTCCAGAATAGAAGGAAATGCTAATTTTTAGTTAGAGGTTAGCGAAAATAAAGATGTGATTTTTTTTTTCCCTTCCCATCCACGTTCATGGACTCCCTGAATTCTGGTACAGACAAAAGAGCCTGAAGTCCGCAATCTGAGTCCTGCTTGGAGGTCTCTCTGTGTGACCTTGGGCACAGCTCACCTTCTCTGTGCTTCTCTGCGGTTCTTCGTCTCTAGAACAGGGATGGTGATTCCTGTCCTGCTGTCCATGGGACTTCTGTGAGGACCCACGGGATGATTCAGATGGAATGTCTTTGTAAACTGTGAAGCCCCGTGCTGCCGTGCAAGGTCTCGCTATTATTAGCAGGAGTGTGAGCTCATGTTTGGCCCTTCAGCCCGGCATGGGCCAAGAGACTCTTCCTGGCCGATTCCCCCAGGGTCCCTGGGAACCAATCCATTTTGGGGAGTGGGTCTGCCTCTGAGAGGCTGCTTCCTGCAGGCTGACCTCAAGAATCATTGAGGGGGACTGTGGGGGGATGGACAGAGAGGCACTTTGTGGGCAGGGAGTGGGAGGGTGAGCAAGAGGTTCCCTGGGTAGAGATGTCCTGCCCATCCTCCTGGGCTGGCGTGGGGGTCTGAGGCCAGCGCTGGAGCATCCCAGGCTCTCCCTGACTCTTTGCAGCTGGCTTGGGGCTAGAATCAGGAGGGTCTGCCCACCCTGGGCTGTGGAGAGAGACTGGGCAGGGCAGAAGCCATGGTCATCCTTTCATTCATTCATCCACCATAGACAGTGATGGGTGCCTGCTCTGTACCATGTCCTCTCCTGAGGGATGCCAAGGACCAGACACAAGTCAGACCCTCCCCTGTCCTCCCCCCACCTCTTGGGGAAGATAGACTTGAAAACAGGCAAATGCAACCTAAAGTTGTTAGCATAAGAGACAAATGGAGTTCAGAATGTGGGGTTTGAATCAGATTGGGCGAGGAAAGAATGCTCAGGAAGGATGAGATAATTAGGAGTTAGCCTGGCAAAGGCCATTCTAGCAGAGGGAATAGCCCGAGCAAACCTGGGAGTAGGGCCCACAGTTAAGATGCACAGGCCTGGGGCCACAGGGCCTGTTTGGACTCCAGCTTCACTGCTCTCTTGCTTGAGCAGCTCTAGGAAACTTCTGAGCCTCAGTTTCCTCATCTGTAAAATGGGAACATTTTCTGTACCTACCTCACAGGGTTGGTAAGAGGATCAAACTGTTGTGCACCTACTGTGCTTGGGCTGGCGCCTGGTCATTAGTGAGCCTCCAGACAGGTGGTAGCTATTTTTTAGTTGTGGCAGATCTGGACGTGGGGAGGCAAGGGCATCTGGCAGAGGATGCAAGGGCAGGGGCAAGACAGGAGTGGGGAGGAGACCGGGGTGGCTTGGGTTCCGGGTAAGGGGCTTGGACCTAACGCAGAAACCATGGGAACTAGTGGAGGAGATAGAAAGCTGTCTGCTTTTTTTCTGGTTTTCTCTAATACACAGGTATTATCTCTGTAATCAGAGCAAAACAAACATTTTCTGTAAAGGGAAAGGCTGACTACCCTGGCAGCAGTGTATGTGCCCCGTTCCTATCCCCCATCTTGCCCCCCTCCCTTCCCCATTATCAGTCTGGGATAAATAATCGTGTTAAGCTTCAAGGGGAAGAGAGGTCAACTTGGAGGAGTGGCCAGAGGGGCTGGGTGTGGAGGGGCCGGCAGGCCGCACCTGGTCTGGGCGCTTTTCCCGGCTTCTGTAGGCCAGTCTTGCTGACTGTGGGGTTGAAATTCGAGGGCCCCCAGGCTCTGAGGTGGACACTGCTGGGCAGTGTGGCCTGTTCCTGTCTCCAGTGGAGAATGAGGTTTGGAGTTTCCCCATCGGTATTGGGGGGACTCCGCCAACCTTGTTCTGCCACCACTAGGCCCACAGAGTCCAGTGGAGTTTGGGCCTTCCCTCCCTACTTCCACGTGGTTGGGGGATCTGGGAGCGGGCAGAGGCTCAGCAAGGCCACTGAGCTGTCTTGGAAGGAGCCGGAAAGGCTGAGCTCCCCACCCCCGTCCCCCAGGTCCCTCAGTTGGATCAGACAGCCCCTGGAGAGCTTTCTGGGGTGGGGGGCTGGGACTGCGGGACTGAGGAGCCCCAGGGCATTCAGAGGCTCAGTGAGGCCTAAGAACCTCTGGAGCAAACAGGGGCCCCTCCCGATGTCCCAGCGGCGTCTTTCCCTGCCCCTGCCTAAGTCCTGCATTCACCAGCTTCTGCTGCTCACATCCCAGCAGACCCGGCCATGGGGCCACAAGCCGGCCTTTGTGGACTCGCCCTTTCACGTGGGCTGTGCCAGGAGGGGCCGACCCGCATTCTGCTGCAGCTGGGACAAGCCCCCGAGGGGCCTGGGCCCCCCTTGGCCACCACAGAGAGATGGAGCTGGCATGAATACAACATCCTCCATTTTTGGAAACTGACTGTGGGGAAGGGCAGGCCGTGGAGAGACAGCTGCTCATGTGAGAATGATCATTCATTCACTCAGTTATTCAGTAGAAGCTTGTGAGCCCCTGCTGTGTGTCATGTCAGGCCTAGGCTGGGGCCTGTGGTGCTGGGACACATGACTCTCTAGGGATAGAGACTGGAAGGAAGCACCCTGCATTAGAGTCACTTAGGGGGCCCCATCCCCAGAGTTTCTGATTCAGCAGGGCTGGGTTGGGGCATGAGAATTTCTGACAAGTTCTCCAGTGATGCTAACGCTGCTGGTGCAGGGACCACACTTTGAGAGCCACTGTGAGTCAGGACCAGGTGGAGGAGTTATGAGTGATTTATGTTTTCTGCATTTTCAAAACTGTATGATTGCCATTTACTTTTATAAATAGAAAAAATCAGTTATTTAAAAGTTAAAATAAGTGGTCCGTCAAAATGACTCCAGTGCTCTGGATGTGGTCCTAGGTTGAGGGATGTCGCCTCCCATGATCTAAATGTCACGCATCTCTTAATGTAGCCCAGCGTCATGAGCTTGTGTGTCCCCTGCACTTCCTCTTGGCTCATCCTGAGCTTTGGGTCCACTCAGACCCTCACATCCTCCCCATCACCGGGTCCTGTCAGCGTGACTGCAGACGGAGTAAGTGAAGTGCTAGAAAAGAGCATGGTGAGGATTTGAACACAGGCCCATCTGGAGGCTGGTTTAGCTTGGATTTAGATTGGCCTGCACTTTCTGAGTGCCATTTCCTTGATGCTTCTTTCATCCGCCAGCTGACATGGCGTGTGGACTCCTCGCTTCCTCATTTCTTTAGCTGGTGTGATCACTGACTGGCCCACTTCCTCCTTTTCCACTTTTAGTTCTGTCCACTTGGCATGGTGGTGGGGTGGGCAGTCTGTGTGTATACTGGGGTGGAGGTGGGGGTGGGGGTCCTGGTGAGGTGACCACTCCTCTGCAGCTGGTGCAGACAGACTCATCCACTTTGGGGGTGCCGCAGAGCCCACCCCCAGGACAGAGGCTGTGGTGGCAGGTGGGGATTAAACCCTTCAGTTGATGGTGGGAATGGGACAGTATCTGTAGGGGATGGGAGAAGCAGATACCTGTCCCCTCTGTCTTCCTCTCCTGAGTTCAGAACCACTTGAGAAGTAGTCCCAGGAGTCAACAGATGGATGTGGAAACCTCGGTCAGCTTTTTTACTTAGAACTGCCCTGGAGGGTACCGCTTCCTAACCCTGCTCCTGGACTAAACCTGCCCACCCAGTCTCAAGGGCGCTGGACAAGCCCAGGCCCTTGCCCTGTAGTGAGCCCCCCATTTTTTGGGGGGGAAAGGGAGGCTCAGAGGGCTGGTGAACCCAGCTGTCTGGATTGTGGCCCCTGGACCCACGATGGGATTCCTGGGCCCACCCCCCTGTCCCATCAGCACAGTCCTTGGGTGCTTTCTCAGGCTCCTCAGGGATGCCTTTGGCAGGTCATCCATCTCACGTGACTCAGTTTCTCTTTTTAGTGTACAGTCTTATTTAATCCATTCAGTCACACTCAGAGTAGACATTATTATTCCCATTTGTGACTCAGTTTTCATATGCGTTAATGGGCATAATAATTATCCATTTCTTCCGCTGGGTCTCCCCACTCATCCCCTTACACTTTGTGTCCAATGATTGTTTCACAACGGTATGTCTTTTTTGTGGTTTTTCCCCTAACCAGACGCACATTCATTTGTTCAGTTAGTATTTGTTGGGAGCCTGCGGGATGCGAGGCCCTGGGTTGGGTTGGGGGACGCAGCCGCGAGTGAGGTAGACGTGGGGCGGCCCTCCAGACACTCGCAGTGTCTCTGGGAGACAGACTATTAAATCAAGAATTGCAGACGTGCTCATGATGACAAAGGGGAAGTGAGGGACATCTGGAAGCTGGTGACAGAGGTGGGCAGGAGCTGCCCTGAGGAAGTGAGGTCACCTCCCCATCTCCCTTCACTTAAACCCAAACTCAGACTCTTTACTTGGCTCTTCAAGGCCCTGGATGGCTGCCCCCGTCTGTTTCCCCAGCCTCAGCTTACCCCATAGCTACCCTGGTTGCCTTGCTGTATCTTGACACACTGAACTCTTTCCGGCCTCTGGGCCTTTGCACGTACTGTTCCCTCTGCCTGGAATAATCTCTCCCTGGCTCTCTCTCTGCATGGCTATTCCTTCTTGCCCCAGCTTAAATGTTCCTTCTTTAGAGATGACCTCCCTGACCATGTTCTCTAACACAGCACCTTCTCCCACTACTCTACCATATTACCCAGGGGTTTTTGTTTGTTTGTTTGGTCTTCATAGCTCTTAACAGTATCTGAATTTTTAAATTCTCCCCAATGAGACTTGGGGCTCATGCAGAAGATGCAGAAGGGGCCACCTTAGTCTTGGTCACCACTGTCCCTCCCCTCCCCCCTGCTTGCACAGAGCCTGGTACACAGTTGGTGCTCATAAATGCTTGTTGAATGAGCCTCTCCGCCTTCCCCATGTATTAGTTTCCTATTGCTGCTGTAACGAATTACCACAGATTTAGTGGCTTACAACAACCCTAGACTATTATCCTACAATTCTGGAGGTCAGAAGTCTGAAATCAAGGTGTTGTCAGGGCTACATTCTTTGTGAAGGTTCTGGCCAAGAGTCCATTCCCTTTCCCAACTTCTAGAGGCTGCCTGCATTCCGTGGTTCCTGGTCCTTCCTCCCTCTCCAAAGCACATCACTCCAGCCTCTGCTTCTATTGTCATATCGCCTTCTCCCACTCTGATCTCCTGGCCGCCCTCTTCCAAGGACCCTTGTGATTACACTGGGCCCACCCAGATAAACCAGGATAATCTCCCAATTGCGAGATCCTTAATCACACTTGCAAAATCCGTTTTGCCATGTAAGGTAACATGTTCACAGATTCTGGGAATTAGGACATGGACTTGTTTGGGGGCCCTTATTCAGCCTGCCACACCCAGGCACCCTGGCCACTGCGCAGGGCGTAGTGACCTGACCGCCCCTCCCCTCTGCAGGATGAGATCGAGGAGCTGCGGGCGGAGATGCTGGAGATGCGGGACGTCTACATGGAGGAGGACGTGTACCAGCTGCAGGAGCTGCGGCAGCAGCTGGACCAGGCCAGCAAGACCTGCCGCATCCTGCAGTACCGGCTGCGCAAGGCCGAGCGCCGCAGCCTCCGCGCTGCCCAGACGGGCCAGGTGGACGGTGAGCTCATCCGTGGCCTGGAGCAGGACGTCAAGGTGAGCCCGGGGCTTCCCCGACCCTCATAGGTGCCCCTGTTGCGGGGTGAGACCAAGAGCCCTAGCGGGGCCCAGGTCAGCCCGCAGCTCACTCCTGTGTGTCCTTGAACAAGGTACACGACCTCCCTGGGCCTCAGCTTCCTCATCTGTAAAATGGGGACCTCTGGAGAAGCGACAGGCCATCTACCAGGGACGTCCCAAAGTGATATCGTACTATGACTCCTACCAACAGCAGCCCCTCTTGGAGTGTCAGCCTCACACCTGGTGCTGGGCTCACAGTTCGTGGAGTTCTTGATTGTGCTGATGGGGAGCAGTGAAGGCCGGGAGCCAGATAGGGCTGGTTTAAATCTTGGCTCCAGTATGCCCTGATTTTGTGATTTTGAGCAAGTCATCTAAATTTTGGTTTCCTCATCTGTAAAATAGGTGGAACAGCGGTCCCTGCCTCTGTTCTGTGAGGGTTAGAGACAATGTAGGTAAAGGTCGCTGGAAGCACTCAAACATGTTGGCTATTACTGTTATTCCCATTTTTCGGATGAGGAAGGTGAGGCTCAGTGTAGCTGGCAGAATGCAGGCTCATCAGCCTCATGTGCCTTGCTGCCTGACCTCGCCCCTCTCTGCCTCGGGAAGCAGGAGAGGGATGGGCTAGGGGCTGGCAGGTGGGGCCTCCAGGAGAGAAGTCCACCTGTCTGTTTGTGGGAGCCCTGGTCTGGGGACTGAGAACTCAGGGGGAGACCCGGACCCGCCCCCCTGCTCTCAGAACTCAGCCCAGTGTGATCAGGGTGATGTAGGAGCTGGGGGTGGGGGCACCTGGTGCAGCCTGGGGGCCGGAGGGAGTCTTCCTGCAGGAGTGACTTCTGAGCTGAGGCCTGAGGGAGAAGTGGGCATGAGCCGGGAGGGGGAAGGAGGAATGTTGGAGGAAGAGGGCCCCAGTAAGGGCCAAGGGAGGTGAACACCCAGGCTTCTGCATCTCCTGTTGTCTCGCGTGTGTACAGTGGGATGATAGGTCTGTTGGACAGACTAGGAAACTGAGCTCAGAAAGGTTATGTCTCTAAGTCCAGAGTGCACCTCTGCCTGAGAGGGCAGCTCCCGGGATAAATGGTTACAGAAATACTCAAATTCCAGGCTCTGGGTTGGGGGCATGTGGAGTGAGGAAGAGCCCAGGAAGCTCAGACAAAACTGAGTTTGGGCCCAGGTAGTTGGGGGTTTCGGGCAGAGACACAGAAAAGTCAGCCTTGGCGAGAGATAAGGAAGGGTAGAGGACGGGGGGGCTGGGAGCAGGCTGGCTGGGCTGCCGGTGCCTCCATGGGAGGAGCGAGAGCAGCTGGCGCGCGTGTGTGTGTGTGTGTGTGTGTGTGTGTGTGTGTGTGTGTGGGAGGGGGGCTCCCTGCACACCGGGCGCATGGGAGCCGCCCCTTCTGTTGGGATTTGAACTAGCCAATCAGCATCGACCTTGCCCCCTTCCCTCCCTCCTCTCTCTGCAGCTGGAGAGCTGAGCTCATGCACGCAGGCCTGGGCTGGACGCCTCTGGCCACCACGCTTTGTCTCATGTGCTGGGGATGTTCTGGCCGTTCTTGGAGGTCCTCAGAAAGCTGATTTCCCTGGCATTGGCTGGGAGGGCTTGACGGACTCAGGTGGGGAGGGGGCCGGGAGCTGCCTAGGACGGTATCCCTGGGGACTCTCTGACTTGCTCTGCCAGCTCTTTAGCCCATGCACCAACTGCCATGGGGCCACCTCATATGGCCTCAGTTTCCCCTTCTGTTAAATGTGGGGCTTACAGCAGCCGAATCTTCAGGGCTTTTGCAGCCCCAGTGGTTTTATCGAGCAAGTAGGTTACTGGTGAAGGCACTGTGAATAAACCTCAGGCCTTGGTGCCCCCCTTCCCTCTCTCACTCTCCGCTGGTCCTCAGCCTGCAGGACCCACAGTACCTCAGTGGGAACGTTGCCCAGCATGAGGAGGGCAGGGGCAGGGGGCAGAGACCTGCTCTACCGCTTGCTTGCTGTGTGCCCTTGGGAAAGCTCCTTCACTTCCCTAAGCCTCGGTGTCCCGTATAGAAAATGGAGATAAAACTAGTTCCTGCCTGTAGAGATTTTTGTGAGGATAAAATGAAATAACTCAAAGAGAGTGCTGAATACAAAGTCTGGCACAGGGTGCTCGGCCAGCAAATGAGCAAATGTTGGTTGTGGTGGTGTTGTTCGGGAGAAGAACTTATAAAGCATTAGTGGGACAAGTGGCTGGGGCAAAGGGCGGGGGCGGGGAAGGGGAGGCCAGAATCTCTGCCTCCCTGGGTGGATGAGAATCACCCGGAGGGCTTGTTCACAATGCAGATTCCCAGGCCCCACCCTCAGGGCCTGGGATCCTAACGGAAAGTGTCGGGTCCGGGAATCTGGGCTGTAAATTTCCACCTGAAGGGACTCCTGTGGGAGGCCCAAGGACACACCAGTAAAATGTTTCCTTTCTTAGAAACCTGTCACTGGAGAAAAAGTTATGGCTTTGAGTTTAATTCCTGGGTGACCAGGGCAGGTTGCCTCCCTTCTTTAAGCCTCAGTTTCCTCATCTGTAAAATGGGGATGACTTTCCCACCCTCCAGGGGTTCCTGGGAGGATTCAGCCACTCAGAGCCCAGAGGCTGCCCGGCCAGTGGGTGCCCCTTAGTGAGACTTCCCATCCCCCTCCCTGAGGATTCCGAGTGACAGCGACATCCTGAAGCCTGAGGCCCCTGAGCTGAGGGGCCCGATGAGCAGGGGAGCTGTGGCTTGGAGGCTGCTGGTCGCATTTGGCAGGAGCCAGGCCCGAGCGCTGTAAACAGTGACCTCATGGCTGAGCGCATTTGTTTGTGCTTTGGGGATTTGCCCTGGTTTCCGGAAGCTGCCACTGCTTCACCTCCCGTAGTATCTCGGCCGCCCCACCTGGGGAGAGTTGGGAGGATCGTGAGAGGATGAAGTGAGACAGGCAGGTGGGGCCCTGTGAGCACCTGACACAGCGAACCCACTGTTGGGCTTATTATTAATACTTTTATCGCTGATATTGGTATGTCTTCAAGCTTTGGACCAACAGCAGGGTCGGGTTGAGAGCAAGACTCGGGAGTCGACCCACCTGATTTTAAGTCTTGGTTCTGTAGCTTCCTAGCTGTGTGACCTTGGGCAAGTGAGCCCAAGGTGAACCTCGGAATGGGGATAATAAAAGCCCTTCCTGAGCGGATGAAGGGCACGTAGTGAGTGCTCGGGAAGTGACAGCCGATTCTATACATCACCTGTGAGAGCTGAGGGGCCCCAGAGAGAGGAAGGGACAGGCCCAGGCCACAAGGCTCCTGCCATCCAGGCCGGCATGCTCTTTGCTCCTGTGGGCTTCCATCAGGGGCACAGGGCTCTGTGGGATCCGAGATGAAGGGCTCTCTTGTCCACATGGGAATTCTGTAAGCTGCCTGGGGTTGGGCTTTCTTGTCATCGCAACCCTTGAGGGTGGGGAGCATTGGGGAAGGAGAGCCTGGGGAGAATGGAGCAGAAGGTGACTGGGGACTCATGGAAGGGATTAAATCCAGAGTCACTGCTGAACCCAAGAGGACCCAGGAGTCCACATGGATCATGACTTCTTGGTGGAGAGCAGGTTGCCTTCCCAGGTCAAGACCATGGTGGGGACGTAGCGACCGCCCAGGTAGAGAGGAGCTGGCCCTGGCGGGAGCATAGTTGGGAAAGGAGCCCTGGTCCCCTGCAGCTGATCCGTTGCCCCCGTGAGGGACACAGCCCTCTCTGGACAGTGGGTGGGGTGGGCGGTTGGGAGGAGCATGCTCAGCCACGCTAGGGCAGGTGCAGCTCCCCATATTTCAGTCCTTCACTCCTTCACCTCCCTCCCTTTTCACTTGTTGGGGCCTTGGATTTGTTTGTTCATCTAATAAGCATTTATTAGGCACTTAGTGTATGCCAGACCCTGCACTGCTGCTGAGACACAGAGATGTGAAGGAGCCCAGGCGTGGTCTGGGGCCTTGGTCTCTGGTCCCGTCACTCCTGACCCCAGGGCCTAAGCAGGATGAATGAATGAATGAATGAATGAATGGAGTGGTGATCAGGACAGGGGCTCACTGGGTGACCTAAGAGCCCCAAACTGGGGACCGTAGCCAGGAGCCTGGGGCTGAACACCTCCAGCAAAAACCCTGACACCAAACTCAAGAGTGAGGTTGTGGGCGTTGGGCCAGGTCAGATAAAATCAGTGCAGGGCGGTGAAGCAGTGATCTGGACAGTGCATTAGAAATTGGGGTGTATTTTTTTTTTTTTTAGCAATGTCTTTTCTTTTTTTAAGAAGATTGGCCCTGCGCTAAGATCTGTTGCCAATCTTCCTCTTTTTTTTTTTCTTTTGTCTCCGCAAAGCCCCAGTACATAGTTGTGTATCATAGTTGAGTTGTAGCTCTTCTATGTTGGATGCTGCCTCAGCATGGCTTGATGAGTGGTGAGTAGGTCCACGCCCAGGATCCGAACTGGCGAACCCCGGGCCGCTGGAGCAGAGCACGCAAACTAAACCTTTACACCACCCGGCCGGCCCCTCGGGATGTTTTTTGATCACCTACGATGGTTCAGCTGTCAACCCAAGCACTATGTCATTTATTTATTATTTGTATCATTTATATATTGTTTATATCAACCCCCTTTTACTGATGACCAAACTGAGCCTTCGATTGGTGAAATATCGTGTCCTGGGGTCCCACACCCAGTGAGCGCTGGAATCAGTCTCAAATCTAGTTTTTCCACTTGCACGTCCTTGTTCCAATAGGGATTTCTCACCCAGCTTTGTGGCTGGGGAAAGTTTGGTGGCCCAGAGAGACCGTGGGAGGAGGGAGGCAGCTTCTGGCTGTCCTTGGGGATCGTCACGGGCAGAGAGAAGCAGTGGGCAGCAGAGGGAGGGGGAGGCAGTGCTGAATTTCCTCTCTGGCTGTTGTTTTTCCTGGCTAGCCTCACACACTGCCAAGGGGTCCGTGTCGAGCTGGGCCTGAGCCCAGGCAGAGGGCAGAGCCAGGGAGGGCCCTCTTCCCTTCCGGCAGGGAGGAGGTGCCACGGGCATTTCCGAGACTGGGAGGCACGAGGCACGAGGCACTCGGCCGTCTGCCCCACGCACACCTCTTGCTGGCAAAGCCCTGGCTGCGCTGGCTGCTCAGCCAGATCCCTGGGGCTCTGCCCGGCTCAGCCCGTGCTTGCGTTGTGTGACCCTGAGCAAGTCACTTATGCTCTGAGCCTCAGTTTCCTTGCAGTAAAATCGGGGCAGAATTAGGGTAAAGATGAATGAATCTGGCACACAGTAGGTATTCAGCAAATGGTAGTACCCAGCCCGCTCAAGGATGGAGTCTGGCTGTGATTTACCAGCTCAGAAGGGCCTTTCTTGTCCCTGGAGGCCCCCTTTCCTGGCCTGTCACCCCCTGCCAGCAGGGGACGAGACAGAAGGTGTCCTGGAGGAAATGGGGTGTCGTTGCTGCAGAGTCCTGGGGCGGGGATTGGAGTTTGCAGCTCTGTTAGCTCCTTTCTCTAGGCACTTGGACACCCGCCCAGCCTTTGTCATTTGGGGCATGTTTTATATCCCAGACAGTTGGAAACAGGCCCTGGGGTCACGTTGTGGCCTCCAGCAAGGCGTGCCCCTCTCTGAGCGTCAGCTTCTCATGGCAGCAGCCGCGCCTCGCCTGGTGCTCACTGTGCAGGCGCAGGGCCAGGTCCTGCTGGTGCAATAGCTGATTCAGGCCTCCTGTTGGACCCATGAGGCTGTGCTCGATTGTTGCACCCATTTTGTAGTTAAGGAGATGGAGGCACAGAGTGGAGAAATGATTTACCCAGGCTCACATGCTGGTCCTTGGCGGAGATGGGATAGAAATGGCTCTGGGGCTGCCCGTCTTGCTCTGGATTTCCACTTCAGCTCTCTTCCCTCCCTTTGAAATGAGCTTCTGGCCTGCCACAGGCTCTTGAGAGAACTAGGCAAGAGGGTGGCTGGGAGAGACTTTTGGGAGCATTGAAAGTCCCAGGTGAATGAACAGGCATTCCTCAGAATAGGCAGGGCCTTGACAGCTTTCCAAGGGCTGAACTGTGGTATAGACATTGGGAGCACAGCGTGCCTGGGTTTGGGTTTTGGTTCTACTACTTCCTGGCTGTGTGACCCTTGGTGAGTTACTTGACCTCTCTGTGCCTCGGTTTCCTCATCTGCTAAGTGGGGTAATGAGAGTACCATCCGAGGCGGGATGGTCCCTCAGCCTGCTCACGCCCTGCTCATCACCTGCCCTTGCTCAGGTCTCGAAGGACATCTCCGTGCGGCTGCATAAGGAGCTCGAGGCGGTGGAGAAGAAACGGGCGCGGCTGGAAGAGGAGAACGAGGAGCTTCGGCAGCGGCTCATTGAGACTGAGCTGGCCAAGCAGGTGCTGCAGACGGAGCTGGAGCGGCCGAGAGAGGTGAGGGCCCGTCCATCCCAGGCAGGGCCAGGCTGGGGACAGGTGGGCATGTGCCTGCCCTACCTACTGGTGTCTCTGAACCTCTGTCTCTGCATGGGTATGCCTCCCTGGCAGGGCTGTTTATTCATTCATTCCTCCAGCACACATTTCCTGAGCACCTACTGTGTACGCTGTGTCCTGGACACTAAGGACATGATGGTGAATGAAAGCCACCCAGTTCCTGTCCTCAAGGAGCCACAGGCTAATGAAGGAGACAGTCTTCCATCAAAGAACCACAGCTGTGGGAGGATGAACTGAGAAAATGTTTTATGCAACAGTGCCCAGCATGGGGCCTGGCCCTCTGTCCCTAGTTTCCTCATCTATAAAATGGGTCAATAATGCCCTGAGTCATTGTGAGGACAAGCCAGGATAACTAGTGTGGACATGCTTTAGGGACTGCCATTCGGTGTAAAGTCCGTGCTGGGGCTGGGCCTCTGGCCAGTGTCTGGACACAGATTTCAGGACACTAGACACTTCCTGAATGTGGCCTCCAGGCACCAGCCTCTCCGTCTGTGTTCGTGCGAGTCCCTCCATCTAGCATGTCCTTTCTTCCTTCTGCTGTGTGTTAGGTGTACAGTGCATTAGGCACCATGCTAGACCTTTATCAACGATTTTCATAGAGGCCCAATGAGGTTATGATTGTGCCCATTTTACGGATGAGAAAACAGCCCTTGGGAGAGGGAGGGATGTCTTCAAGGTCCCTCAGGGCCCAGTGGGCTCTGCAGAACGCTGATTGGAAACCAGCAGCCTAGCTGACCCCTAAGGGCTGGAATCTTCCAGCATCCAGGGGTCTCTGTTCCAGATGGACTGAGGTGACTTCTGGCCACAGAGGCACAGGTGGGCCTCAGCCGTCTGGCCGCTCATGAGGTATCCTAGGATCGTACGTTGTTCTGGGGCACTCCTCACCTTCCTCCAGGGCAGGCATGCCAGTGTTCCAGGACTGAGACACCACAGCCCTGAGGCCAGGACCATCCTTCCGCTGCCCTTCCTGCTGGGCATGTTGGTGTGATGTTCCAACGGCTTCTCCGTGTGGAGACGGGGCACTGGCTGCTAAAGGCTGCTGTGGAGCCTTGTCCCGCTCCAGGGCTGGGTGGGAGGCCCCCTCCCTCAGGCAGCCTCCTGCCCCCCATGGCCTGGCCCACAGCATAGGGCGCCATATCTCGTTGCTGCCACCCTTGACAGTGAAAAGTGGAGACGATTTCAGAGGTCATATTCTTGTTGTAAAGGAGAGGAGACTGAGGCCCAGAGAGGGACAGCTTGCCTGAGCTCTCCCAGCCTTTCCCTGACAGAGAGGTGGCTGAGACCCTGAAGCCACTTCCCTTCTCTAAGTCTCAGATTCTTCGTCTGTGACGTTAGGATAATAACAGTATCCAGCTTATGAGGTTGTTTATGATCATTAATAAGATTGGGTAACCATAGAATACTCTGAAGAAGTTAAAAAGAATAAAGTAGTATGGAATTTTCTGAAAAAATTAAACATAGGATTACCATATAAGCCAGCAATTCCACTTCTGGATATATACCCAAAAGAATCAAAAGCAGAGACACGAACAGATATCTGTACCCTGTGTTCATAGTAGCATTACTCACAGTAGCCAAAAGGTAGAAGCAACCCAAATGTCCATTGATGGACAAACAAACAAACAAACAAAACTGTAGCATATACATGCAATGGATTATTGGTCAGCCTCAAGAAGGAATGAAATTCTGACACGTGCTACAACGTGGATGAACCTTGAACACATGATGCTAAGTGAAATAAGCCAGACACAACAGGACAAATATTATACGATTCCACTTACAGGAGATGGAGTAGTCAAATTCATAGAGACAGAAAGTGGAATAGAGGTTTCCAGGGGTGGGAGGAGGAGAGAGTGGGGAATTAGTGTTTAATGGGTACAGAGTTTCAGTTTGGGAAGATGAAAAAGTTCTGGAGATGGATGGTGGTGATGGTTGCACAACAATGTGAATGTACTTAATGCCACTGAATTGTACACTTTAAAATGGCTAAAAATGGTAAATTTCGTGTTTTGTATACTTTACCACAATTATAAAAAAAAGAATAAGGTAGATATACATGTAATGACGTGGAAAGATCTCTAAGGTACATAGTTAAACAGGAAAAGAAAGTTATGGAACTATACATATTATGCAATCCCACTAATTATTTTGAAAAGCCATACAAAACAAACTGGTTTTGAAGCACGCATGTATATGTGCAAATGCACAGCAAAAGTCTGGAGGAGAAGCCACTGAACTGAGGAGTTAGAAATGGTGGGAGTAGAATAGGAAATGAGTTTTGCTTTGTATTCTTTTTTTTTTTTTGTGAGGAAGATCAGCCCTGAGCTAACATCTGCTGCCAGTCCTCCTCTTTTTTGCCGAGGAAGACTGGCCCTGGGCTAACATCTGTGCCCATCTTCCTCTGCTTTATATGGGACGCCTCCACAGCGTGGCTTGACAAGCCGTGCGTTGGTCTGCACCAGGGATCTGAACCTGCGAACCCCGGGCCGCCAAAGCAGGATGCGCATACTTAACCACTATGCCACTGGGCTGGCCCCTGCTTTGTATTCTTTTAATGCTGTAGTTAGGTGTTTTTTGTGGGGAGTGGATATTATTTGTGAAATTTTAAATGCAGTCAAGCATGTAAAGAACACTTTGTGGCGCCCAGCACACAGTAGGTGCTCAGGAAACACCGGTTCGCTTCCCCTTTGCAGGTGATGTCAGCGAGGCAGGTCTAGCCCTCCCTGACGTGCCCCTTGGTGTCTCAGGATCTGGGCAAGGAGGCGTGGCTCTGTATTTATTTGCTGATGGCTCTCTCCCTCCTCCCTTTCCTTCCTGACATGGTTTCTATGGAGACAAGGGTGCCTTAGCAATTCTTCTTCCAGAGCTGCTCGAGTCCCATCATCGAGATCTGCCTTTGCCATCCTGACAGGTTGCTGTGGCGATGCTGTCACCCGGCTGGGAACAGGAGCCCCTGGCCTGAGCTGATGTGGTTGCCATGGAGATCGCCCTTGCTGGAGGAAAGGGAGGGTAGCCAGCGCTACCCGTGCTCTGTGGTGGCGCTGTTGCCCAGCTGGGCTGCGGCTCAAGAATTGTAAATCAGCCTCCCCCATCCAGTATCATTCCCTCTTCTTGTATTTTAGGCAGAAGGCCAATATCAGTGTTGACGTGATTTATTATAATATAGCTGCTGTGTCTGAGTGCTTGCTCTGCACCAGGCACCACACCAAGCATTTTATGTATGTCCTCACGTTATGTAACCAACAGCTTCCCAACGTATGTGTGGTGTTGTCCTGGTTTATAGGGGGACTCTTCTTGGCAATTTTTTAACTGCAATATAATCCACAAAATTCACCATTTAAAGTGTACAATTCAGTGGTTTAATATATTCATAATGTTGTACAACCATCACCATTATCTAATTCCAGAACATTTCCATTGCCCCCAAAAGAAACCCCGTACCTGTTGCAGTCACTCCTCACTCCCCCTTCCCTCCAGCCCCTGGCAACCACTCATCAACTTTCTGTCTCTGTGGATTTACCTATTCTGGAAATTTCATACAAATGGAATCATGTAATATGTGATCTGTTAGACTGGCTTCTTTCACTTAGCATAATGTTTTCAAGGTTTATCTATGTTGAAGCATGTATCAGTACTTTATTCCTTTTTATGACCAAATAATAATCCATTGTATGGATAGACCACACTTTGTATATCCATTCTTCAGTTGATGGACATTTGGGTTGTTTCCACTTTTTGGCTATTATGAATAATACTGCCCTGAACATTTGTGTAGAGGTTTTTATATGGACATATGTTTTCACTTCTCTTCGGTATACACCTAGGAGTAGACTTGCTGTATATAGATGGGAAAGACAAAGATGGGATTCTAACCCAGGACTCCCTATCTCCCAAAACCACACAGACTCTTACGGTGATGGGACCTTCCTCGGACCCTCCTGAGTTTGCAGAACCTCCAAAGAGGCTGCTCATTCCAATGAGTACCTTCTTCTCTGGCCCAGGCTTGTCCTGATTCCCATTCTGATGGGGTAGGAAGGGTACTGACCGTGGCGTCAGATCACCTGGGTTCAAATCTTGGTTCTGCTGGCATCATGCAACGCAGCCTAGCCACAGTCTGTGTGGTGCAGGCCCAATGTGAACTTGGAGTCACACAGGCCTGAGTTTCAATCCTGGCTTTGTCACTTATTTGCAAATAACTGCAACGCTGGACAAATCACGTAACTGCTCCAGTGCTCAGTTTGTTAATATATAAAATGGAAATAATAATCCCTACTCCTCAGAGGTGTTTGTGAGAATTATGGAGACAAGCAGGTACCGTGCTTAGCAGAGAATAAGGGCTTGGTAAATACTGATTATCTTTACCCTCACCACCACCACGATGGCTGTGGGTCTAGTGACGCATTCACCTTAGTTAAATAAATACGCGTCTGCTGCTGCCTCCAGCAAGGAGCTCTCTAGATTAAGCTGCCAGTTGCCCATGGAAGGAGCAGTTTCATTGCAAATCAGAGCCTGCAGTTGGCAGCATCTGTCCCAGTGCCTTGTGATTTGGGGCTCCTGTCTAAACTACTCTTTGTTTCCTCCCCCCAGTGGTCTCCCCCAGCCACACGGCCTCTCTGTCTAGCGGCTTCAGCCGCTCTGGAGGAAGAATGCCTCAGTCTCTCAAGTGCACCCACACCCCAGGTCCCCGCTAGAGTAAATTTTGCACACACAGCACAGTCTGTGTTTTCAATGAGACCTTCCCAAACATCCCCTCCAAACTCGGTGAAAATATGCCCAGCTGTTTTGGCAGAAGGTTCATTTTATTCCTTGGAGGTTGGTCTCTGTTTCCTGGCAGCACGGAAGCATGGAAGGTGTTAGAGGGCAGGGGCCCTCCAGAGCTGTGCTTGGGCAGCCTCTCTGTGTGGGCCGAAAGGGCGGGGGCACAATCTACTAGTCTGCTGGAGAAGGACAAGGGAGGACATAGCTCATGCTCCTACTAGGAGCCCTTAGACCAAGGATGCTTTGAGGCGCCATCCAGGCTGCTCAAAGGCGGCCTTGTGAGTTGCTGGTGGGTGGGGGAGCCCCTGCTGCATGCCAGGCCAGAGAGTGTGCCCTTGGGGTCTGGCACTTGCGGCTGGCATTCCTGTGGGTGCCCGGGTACTGTCCTGCCCGGCCCCGTCCTGCCCTCCCCAGGCCCAGGGGCCAGAACATCTGCCCCAGGGGGCTCCACAAAGGGGCTCTGACAAGCCTTGGCTCCCTTGAGGGGCATCGCGGTCTCCCAGGCTGCCTGGCCAGCTGCTGCCCTGCAGGGGGAGGGAAGGCCTTTGTGCTCTGTGAGCCTGCCTTGTTTTCCCTCCGGGGCCGCAGGGCAGTCTGGAAGCCCAAATGGCTTCGATGAGGTGGGGGAAGGGTCAGTTCCAAGCAGAAAGAGCTGGAACCACTCTGGTCCTGAAAAGGTTTGCTGCTTCTGCCCCTCTTCTCTGCCCACTGTCCTCCCTTCCTGGTGAGCTTCAAGCCACCCAGGGCTCACTCTCTGTGGTTGGAAAGGTGGTCAGTGACTTTTTTGGGGGAAAATACATTTTAAAAACATTTTACTATGACTTTCCCCCTCCACTCAACAGCTAATATATGCTTAGTAGAGAAAGACCAGCAGATATAAGTACGCCATAAGGAGAAAAAATTCACCTGTAATCCAGTATTCAGAGAGAATTACCCTGAGTAATTACTACCTGGGTCGGAGGTGCATAGACTTCCAATAAGTTTTTCTATTTATTCGCACAAACATATTGAAATGTATATGTATATATCCATCCTTTTTTTTTTTACTAAAAAAGTAATTTAAGCTCAGTGAAGCAAAAATATCATCACAAAGGCACATAAATGCATGCCTAGCATACTCCTAAGGATGGATACAGCAGACTCTGGTTGCATTGGTTGCCTCGGGCAGGAAAAGTGGCGACTGGGTTCACTGTGTTCTTTTTGGACTTTTTTGTGTGTGTGTGTGAGAAAGATCGGCCCTGAGCTAACATGTGTTGCCAATCCTCCTCTTTTTGCTGAGGAAGACTGGCCCTGGGCTAACATCCGTGCCCATCTTCCTCCACTTTATATGGGACGCCGCCTCAGCATGGCTTGACAAGCAGTGTGTCGGTGTATGCCCAGGATCCGAACCTGCGAGCCCCGGGCCGCCACAGCGGAGCGCGCGCACTTAACCGCTACACCACCGGGCTGGACTTTTCTTTTTGTGCTTTTTGAAGTTTGAACCATGTGAATGTGTTATCCAGAAAATAATAGAAATTATAATAACCATATGGAGAATAAAAGAAGAATCTCCCCTAAGTACCTCCCTCAGTTCTACTCCTGACTCAGCTTAACCTGTGATTACAGTTTGATTTGTATCTTTTCAGACCTTTCTCTATACTCATACAATGTATATTTCTCTATGTATTTTTTTTTAAATAAAGATGGGATTATATTGTAGATACAGTTTATGTAACATACAGAGTAATGTAGCATGAACACAGACTGTTTTTTAAATGCTAGATGTTTTGGGGTTTTCTTCTGCCTAAGGTGCTTATTATAAAAATCAAAGATCACAGAGTCAAGTAAACATAGTGAGGGAAGAAAGTCTAAAAGAAAGAGCACCATCTATTTCAGTATTTTAAACACAGAGCCAAAGGTCTAGAAGGAGCTCCAGCCACCGGTCAGCTGTGGTCACCCTCAGGTTGGGGAGGAGGATACGTAGGGGTGTAACCAGGGGACTTGGCTTTGTCAGCCTTGTATAGATTACGGTGAGAATGTGTTTTTGTACATTAATTCATTTTTTTTAATATTGTGTAATTAAAAAAAATTTTTTTTAAAAGAAAAAATGCTGGAGGACTGTGTGCCCCCTGCAAAAAAAAGATGTGGGGGAAGGGCCGGCCCCGTGGCTTAGCGGTTAAGTGCTCGCGCTCCACTGCTTGCGGTCCAGGTTCGGATCCTGGGCGCGCAGGGATGCACAGCTTGTCAGGCCATGCTGTGGTGGCGTCCCACATAAAGTGGAGGAAAATCGGCCTGGATGTTGGCTCAGGGCCAGTCTTCCTCAGCAAAAAGAGGAGGATTGGCATGGATGTTAGCTCAGGGCTGATCTTCCTCACACACACAAAAAAAAGATGTGGGGGAAGAAAAGAGCAAACTGCAAGTTCTCTACTCTCATTGTTAACAGCGTGGTGGATATTCTTCAGACCTTTCCCCCTATCTGCATGTGTGTGTGCACACACACACCTATCTTATTTTTACAAAAATGGTAACATGCTCTAGGTTTTGTTTTTTTTGTGTGGGTGTGAGGAAGATCAGCCCTGAGCTAACATCCAATGCCATTCCTCCTCTTTTTGCTGAGGAAGACTGGCCCTGGGCTAACATCCGTGCCCATCTTCCTCCACTTTATATGGGACGCCGCCACAGCATGGCCTGACAAGCGGTGCATCGGTGCGCGCCCGGGATCAGAACCCAGACCTCCAGCAGTGGAGCGCACGCACTTAACCACTACGCCAGGGGGCTGGCCCTAGGTTTTTTTTTTTTAATAACAGCTTCATTGAGATATAATTCGTGTACCATAAATTTGTCTTTTTAAAGTATACAGTTCAGTGGTTTCTAGAGTATTCAGTTGTACAACCATCACCACTCTCATTCCAGAACATTTTCATCACCCCAAAAAGAAAGCCCGAGCCCACCAGCAATAACTCCCCAGCCCCCTTCTCCCCAGCAGCCACTCGTCTACTTTATGCCTTTGTGGATTTGCCTTTCCAGACATTTCATGTAAATAGAATCATACACCGTGTGGCCTTTTGTGACTGGCTTATTTCACTTAGTGTGATGTTTTCAAGGTCCATCCATGTTGTAGCATGTGTCAGCACTTCATTCCTTTCTGTGGCTGGATCGTATTCCCTTGGGTGGACATGCCACATTTGGTTTATCCATCCATTGGTTGGTGGACATTTGGGTTGTAGGTTTTGCTTTGCAGGTTCCTTCCTTCCTTACCAAGATGTCTCAGAGACTTTACCATGTCAATGAATCTCACTCCCCCTCTCCTTTTTAATGGTTTTAGGCTTTCTATTATCTCGTTCCTTTATATGGAATGGCTGGGACCTCTCAGTGCCTTAGGAGACCCCTGGCTCCCCTTCCTCTCGTCCCACTTGCCTCCTCCAGGGAGTCTGCAGTGCTTGAAGAGGCTGTGGTCATCTAATCTGTGGCTCAGTTTTGTAGATGATAAAATGGGACTTCAGGGGCCCGCCCCGTGGCATAGTGGTTAAGTTAGGCATGCTCCGCTTCGGCAGCCCGGGATCGTGGGTTCTGATCCAGGGCGCCGACCTACAACACTCATCAAGCCATGCCACAAAAAAGCCACATTTTGTATGTGGCAGCGACCCACATACAAAATAGAGGAAGGTTGGCACGTATGTTAGCTCAGGGCTACTCTTCCTCAAGCAAAAAAGGAGAAAGATTGGCAAGGGATGTTAGCTCAGAGTGAATCTTCCTCAGGGGAAAAAAAAATGGAGTTTCAGAGAGAGGAAGGGGCTCACCCAGGATCATAAACTCAGTGCTGGTGGGCTCCCAGAGCTCAGCTTCCAGCTGAGGCCACAGCTCCTCTCACTCAGCTTGTGCTAAGCAGGCCTGGATCTGATCATCTCACCATGTGGTCACCACTCCACGTGGGGGTCTCCCTCTAAGCACACCCTTCCCGGGCTACATTTGTGGGAAGGGCTCTTTGTGGCGGGGCTTATTTTGTGGCCCTCACCCCATTCCCTACTCTTTGCTCCTTGCTTTTGAAAGATCTCATGGCAGCCTTCTCAGATACCGGCTCCCTGCTCTTGGCACCCAGTGTCTGAAATATCAGCCTCAGCCTTCCTGCCTCATTTGCATTTCCAAAGGTCTCTTTAGGATTTGATCCTTTAAGATATAGTTAAGAGCCCATCTGGAGTCCTTCCCTGGCTCTGTGGTTCCAACCTGGGGTGCACCGGAGAATCACCTGGGAAGCTATTTAAAAATCCTGAAGGCTGGGACCTACCCCGGCCCAGTTATATCAGAATCCCGGGGGCTGGGACCTTGGGCATCAGTATTTTTTTTTTTAAGTTCCCCCAGGTAATTCTGCTGTACACCCAGGTTGAGAACTCCTGTGCTAGCTCCACTCTGGCCCTCATCAAAGAAAGCACATTTTCTCCTTCCAAGTCTTCGGAACTAGATCAAGAGCTATATCAAGAGCTGGTCCCAGGTCAGCGGTGGATTTGCTGTGGGACCTCTCACCTTCAGTAAAGTGAGGGATTAGATGAGTAGTTCTCACCTTCAGGGATGGGGTGTGAGAGATGGGATGGGGAGGGCATGTATTCAGACTGCCTGGGACCTTTCTCAAAAAATACCTGCCCAGCTTGAAAAATGGAAAGCAACCTAAGTGCGGTTTTATCCACCACTAACATGAGGCACCCCTCTCTTGGAAAGAAGTGTTCATTGGAATCATGCATCTACCTGAGTGACTTTTTTAAACATTGAGAAACTTCAGTAATGATTATTGTTGCAGTTCCTCAAATTCCCCTCCATGGGGCTGGCGTCATTTTGCTCAGCGACACATGAGCGGTCCTCTTTCTCCATAGCTTCACCAGTAGAATATGTTGTCAGATGTTTGGATTTTTGCCAATCTGATAGGTGAGAAATGGTATCTCAGTGTAGTTTTAATTAGCATTTCTCTATCTTGAGTAGGGGTGAGCATTTTCCTATGGTTGGGAGCCATTTATCTTTCTTTTCCTGTGTACTGTTTTTCACATCTCTAGCCCGTTTTTCTATAGGTTTGTTGGCCTTTTTATTCTCTATTTTTCTTTTTTGAGGAAGATGAGCCCTGAGATAATATCTGTTGCCAAAACTCCTCTTTTTTTGCTGAGGAAGATTGGCCCTGGGCTAACATCCGTGCCCATCTTCCTCCACTTTATATGGGATGCTGCCACAGCAGGGCTTGATAGGCGGTGCGTAGGTCTGCACCCAGTATCCGAACCTGCGAGCCCCAGGCCGCCGAAGCAGAGTGCACGAACTTAACCGCTACACCATCAGGCTGGCCCCTTTACTCTATTTTTTGAAGCTCTTTATATATTTAGGATACCAACCCTTTGTCAGCGTAATAAATTGCATATTTTTTCCCAGTTTGTTATTTATGTTTTTACTTTGCTTAGGCTTTTTTTTCCCATGTAGAATTTGCTTATCTAATCAAATGTCTTCCCCTGTTGCTTCTGGATTTTTGAATCATGATTATCATTATAGCCTTTTTTTCAATCTGCATGAAAACTTGTACAATTTAAATTGTATGATTTGTTACACCCATAGTTATTTTGTTTATTCCTATTCATTCTGAATTAAAGTTCCAACTAGAATACTAGTTCCACGAGGACCGGGCTCCCGGGAGATGGAGTTTTGCCTGCAGAGGCTCATGGAAGAGTCCCCTTGGGAATCACACCAAAGGAGATCGAGGCAGAGGGAGAAGCTGAAGTGAGGAGCGTTCACACCAGTGGCCTCAGCCAGTCCCAGGGGAGCCCTGGAGCTGGACGGCCCTTTAGCATTGTCCCGAGTTGAGGCGAGGGGCATGGACCAGTCACTGGATGTGGGCTCCCCGCTGGGAGGGCACATGACCTTGGATGAGGTGGCTTTGCTCAGCCGATGGCCATCCCTGAGAGCAGGATTCAGCTTTTAGGTTTTGGCTGGGGGAATGAGTGCCCCTGTCATGAAGCGGGGCTCTGGGCAGAGCACCACAGCATCCTCCCCAAGTACCCTGTCTGTCCTGGTCCC
Source organism: Diceros bicornis minor (assembly GCF_020826845.1). NCBI lineage: Eukaryota > Metazoa > Chordata > Mammalia > Perissodactyla > Rhinocerotidae > Diceros > Diceros bicornis. The sequence goes on from NC_080758.1 coordinate 23,134,622, forward strand.
TGCTGTGTTCTCCACACCTCTCTATGCCTGGCACATAACAGGTGCTCAGGAAATCCCTGGTGAATGAATGAAGGCCAAACAAGAACAGAAGCCCAGATTTCCGGGTCTTGGTGTAAGCCAACTGGATCACAATGTCGGGGTGGGAGAGAGGGGAGGACCCCAGGGCAGGTGTGTTCAGAATCATCTTGAGTGCTTCTGGCCTCTTCCCCATTTGCAGCCCACTAAGTGGTCTTGAGAGCTCCTCCGGCCCAGCAGTTGGTGCTGGTCAAGGCCTGGACGTGGCTGGGCTGGGCTGGGCTGGGGAGGGGACCCTCTGGAACCCTAGGCGTCTGACTGCTTTGGATGCGCGTCACCCTCATGAGCTTTCAGTTCAGTTTTTTTATCTTCCTCCAGCATTCCTTAAAGAAAAGAGGAACCCGCTCCCTGGGGAAGACAGACAAGAAGTCTTCGGTGCAGGTACTTCCTGACAGCCCCACTGCAGCCCCCCACTGCAGCCCCTACTGGCAGGTTTTAGTCTTAAGACCCGGGGCCTAACTCCAGGTGGCCCGAGGAATCTGCAGAGGTGCCCACCCTTCCCCAGCTCAGATAGATAAAGTGCTGTCTGTAGACAGTCCAGGCTTAGAATACAGTTAGCCTCTAGTGGTACTGGATTGTCAGGTGCCAGGCATTTTTCATACATTATCTCATTTAATCCTCTCCATGGCTGTTGAAGGAAGGAGTGTTATTGTCCCATTTTACAAATGAGGAAACTAGTAGTAATGGTAGTTAGCAGTAGTAGCAGCAGTAGTCACCCTGGCAGAATGTCACCTACTCCAGGAAGCCCTCCTGGACTCCCCAGGCTGTGTGTGGTGCTCCATCCTTGCTGCAATATCCATGTCCCCCTCTCTGCTTCCCCTCTGAACCCCCAGCTCCTTGAGGGTCAGGCTGTGTCCGGTTCATTCCTGTGTCCCCAGCACATAGTTAGCTCCCGGGAATGCTACAGCTGGTATTGAGCCTCCCCACACTAACCTGCGTGGGTTGTGTCTATCCTTGTGGCCGTGGCGCTCCAGGAGGACAGCGCCGACCTGAAGTGCCAGCTGCACTTCGCCAAGGAGGAGTCGGCCCTCATGTGCAAGAAGCTCACCAAGCTAGCCAAGGAGAACGACAGCATGAAGGAGGAGCTGGCCAAGTACCGCTCGCTCTACGGCGATCTGGACAGCGCCCTGTCGGCGGAGGAGCTGGCGGCCGCGCCCCACTCGCGGGAGAGCGAGCTGAAGGCGCACCTGAAGCTGGTGGAGGAGGACGCCAACCTGCTGAGCCGCCGCATCGTGGAGCTGGAGGTGGAGAACCGGGGCCTGCGGGCCGAGATGGACGACATGAGGGATCACGGGGGCGGCTGTGGGGGCCCGGAGGCACGGCTGGCCTTCGCGCTGGGGGGCAGCGAGTGCGGGGAGAGCCTGGCGGAGCTGCGGCGACACCTGCAGTTCGTGGAGGAGGAGGCGGAGCTGCTGCGGCGCTCCTCGGCGGAGCTCGAGGACCAGAACAAGCTGCTGCTGAGCGAGCTGGCCAAGTACCGCTCGGAGCACGAGCTGGACGTGACGCTGTCGGAGGACAGCTGCTCCGTGCTCAGCGAGCCCTCGCAGGAGGAGCTGGCGGCGGCCAAGCTGCAGATCGGCGAGCTCAGCGGCAAGGTCAAGAAGCTCCAGTACGAGAACCGCGTGCTCCTCTCCAACCTCCAGCGCTGCGACCTCGCCTCCTGCCAGAGCGCGCGGCCCATGCTGGAGACGGACGCCGAGGCCGGGGACTCGGCCCAGTGTGTGCCCGCCGCCCTCGACGAGGCCCACGGGCCCCATGCTGCCCGGCTCTGCAGAGCCAGGGAGGCTGAGGCGCTGCCTGGACTGAGGGAGCAGGCGGCCCTGGTCAGCAAGGCCATCGACGTCCTGGTGGCCGATGCCAATGGCTTCTCGGCTGGCCTCCGCCTGTGTCTGGACAACGAGTGTGCTGACTTTCGGCTGCACGAGGCCCCTGACAACAGCGAGGGCCCCAGGGACACCAAGCTCATCCATGCCATCCTGGTGCGGCTGAGCATGCTCCAGCAGGAGCTCAATGCCTTCACGCGGAAGGCGGACTCCGTCCTTGGGAGTTCTGCCAAGGAGCAGCCAGAGCCCTTCTCCTCACTACCCTCCTTGGGCTCCCAGGGGCCTTCCAAGGAGATTCTCCTGGCCAAAGACCTTGGCTCGGACTTCCAGGTAAGATGTCCCAGTCACAGGCCCTAGTACTTTTTTTTTGATAGAAACCTTTCACTGAATCATAACATATGGACAGAGAGGTACACAGAGCACGAGTCTGCAGCCTAATGCATTCTCCCAGGGTGAACACACTCATGTAATCGTCACCCAAGACAAGATCTAGGACATGACCAGCACCCCAGAAGCCCCTTCTCATGTCCCCTTCTAGCCACTAGCCCCACTCCCAAGGGAACCCTCTCTTGATTCAGTTTGTCTGTCTCTGAACTTTATATACATGGACCCATACAGTCCACACTCACTCTGCCTGCCATCTTTCACTCACCAGGTTTGTGGTCCCATGTAGCAATAGATGGTTCCTTCTCATTACTGGATACAATCTCGCTGAGTGAAATGCCACGGTTCACTTACTCATTTACCATCCACAGATATAGGGGCTGGTTCCGAGCCCCTATCTTTTTGCCCGGTTGTTCTTTCTTCTTTTCTTGTTTCTTTTGCAATTTTGTTTTTTAAAATGAGTATTATTGAAAAACAACTTCAGGGGGCTGGCCTGCTGGCGTAGTGGTTAAGTTCGTGCACTCCGCTGCGGCGGCCTGGGGTTCGCAGGTTTGGATCCCGGGCACAGACCCACACACTGCTCATCAAGCCATGCTGTGGCGGCAGCCCATGTACAAAACAGAGGAAGATTGACAGCAGCTGTTAGCTCCGGGCCGATCTTCCTCACCGAAAAAAAAAAAAGTTTTGTTCAGGTCCTGTGCAAAGGCAAGAAACTTGGCTTTCTAAATGTAATGAACTTCCAGCCTTGATGTCTATAAAATATGACTGAGACAAATGAAAAGAGCAAATACGCTTGTCCCAAAAAAAGCCTTACTGCCAAGGTAATCCATAAACAGCCGATGAGTTTCAGTGCCTGAGGTAAAAAGATAAAGGTTCCTTCTGGTCGCCTCCCACTCCCAGCAGGTACCACTGGTAATAGTCTGGAGCAGGGCTGGCCACTACAGTGGTCACTAGCCACATGTGGCTACTTAAATTTAAATTAATAAAAATTACGTACAATTGAAAATTTAGCCACATTTCAAGTGCTCCGTAGTTGTGTGTGTCAAGTGGTGCAGATCTAGAATATTTCATTGTCACAGCATGGCCTTCTGAATCTTTCTCTATATGTACTCTCAGATATTTGTTTTTTCACCCAAATTGTCTTATGTTATACCTACTGTGACCACACAACTTATTTTTCTTGTGTAATGTATCTATTTGTTCATTTACTTATGATGCTGTGTTTGTAGTTCATATACTTTTTGTGCTCAGTGCTGGAGGTGCCATGATAAGCAAAAACATATGATTCCTGCCCCTCAGCCTATATAGTGGGGAAGAGAGATGTTAATTAAAATATCATGCAATGAATGTGGAATTATAAACTGAGAAGGGGGCTCTGAAGGAAAGGTACTTGGTTCTGTGAACAAAGAACTTGATCCCGGGTCAGGGAAGAACTCTGAGCTGAGCTGAGATCAGAAGGATGGATTATAGAGGAAGAGTGTTCTAAGCAGAGGGAACAGCCTTTGTGAATTCCTCATGGCCAGAAGGAGCATGGTGTGTCCAAGGACTAAGAGAACACGTGAGGCTGGGCTGCAGAGAGCACTAGGGAGGTTTGATCTTCACCCCGAGAGCAATGGGAGGGGTCTTTCCATGTCTATACAGAGAGATTTAGCTCTTTCTTTTTCACAACTACACACTGTAATTGTGCCATTATTTCTTTAACCAGTGCCCTGTTGATCTGGCTTGATCTTGCTTTTCTAAGCAAGCAGACTGTCCTATCTTAGGTCGCCCTCTTGGTTCTTCTTAGGTAGGAATGAGCTGGGTCCGCATGTGTGGTAGGACAGTTGAGGCTGGCTCAGAAGGTTTGTGCACAAGACAGACGTGCATAGAATCAGTGTTTCCACTCACTGCTTACCTGGTCATTTATCCTTTCAACAGACATCCAGTGAGTGGTTGCAGTGCCCCAGCCAGGGCTGGGTCTGGGCTACAGGTGAATCCACCCAGGTCCCAGCCATCAGGGGGATGGTCAGAGCCTCTTATAGAGCCAGAGGCCTGGGGTGGGGGCTGTTCCTGGCACCCCTTGGGCCCCTCCCCATGGTTACCTTTGGTCTCTTCTGCCCTTGCCTCTGGGTGCAGCCGCCGGACTTCAGGGACCTGCCGGAATGGGAGCCCAGGATACGAGAAGCCTTTCGCACTGGTGACTTGGACTCCAAGCCCGACCCTAGCCGGAGCTTCAGGCCTTACCGAGCTGAAGACAATGATTCCTACGTCTCTGAGGTAGGCCTGGGCCTGAGCAAGCAGGGGGGCGGGTAGGAGGAGAGTGGCTGGGGCTTCCTAAAATCTTAGCTGGTGATGATATGGGTTTTGAGTATTCCATTTGGTTCTAAGCTTGCTGGAAGGCAGGGCGAAAAGGGAAACAAGGAAGTTTGGGCTGTCCTCGTGGCCTGATAAAAGGAGGCTTATAAACTCATTTGAAGAAATTAATTTTTTTTCCTATACTAAATCCCACTGGGAATTCAATAATTTTTGTCATTTAATGGAACCATGAATTTATGTAGGAGGAAGGCAGCAGTCTCCACAGTCAGGCTGACTGGGTTCAAATCGTGGATCAACTATAAACTGGTGGTAAGATCTTAGATAAGTCACTTTACCTCTCTGATCCGCAGTTTTTCTCCTTTAAAATAAAAGTGATCCCTCATAGGGTTGTTGGAACGATTAAATACATGGAAAGCCTTAGCTTCAGGTCTGGTCCTTGTTGGGTGAGGATGAGGAGGATGATGACATATCACTGGGCCTCAGGGGACTCGTCAGTGTGGCTGTGTGGCCTTGGCGTGTTCTCATTCTCTGGCTGCAGCTTCCGCATCTGTAACATGAGAGGATAGAGTTGGTGGTAGCTGTAGAAGTGCTAGGATTCTCTGGTCCTTGAGGAATTCTGGCTGGTTCTTCATAATGAACCTGCACTTTGTAATGAACCTGAAGCAGGAAATGGCTCCTGTGGACTGGGTGCTGCCTCCCTGAGATTCCTGAACCATGGAGAGCCCTCTGTGTGTCCCAACCTGAGCACCGTTTTCTTCTGAGCACTCCCAGGAAGGCAACTTTGTGGTCCCAGGAAGGCCAGTCTGCAACTATGCAGGGGGAGAAGCTCCCTTGAAGCTGATGGATCAAACTCTCTAAGTGGTCTGAGTTTCCTAGCAGCCATGGCAAAAAGGGAAAAAATTATGTGATACTTAGTTCTCATTTTCTGAGAAAAGGAAATAGGGCAGCTCCCCTGCAGAGAAAGTAATTTCCGGCATGCATTCAATTATTGTATCATTCAACCACTCTTTACTGAGCAGTTACAATTTGCCAGGCACTGTGTTGGGCACTGAGTTCAAGGAAAACACCACAGATAGCAGATAGTACTAGCCCTGCAAGGATTTTTAGTACAAAACACACATACAAGATATGCCTCAAGTCAGAGTGCCTTCCATTGCTGAATTTCCACGTTATTGGCCAGATAATAAATGTTTGGTTTTTTTCACAAAGGGACATCTTGCCATGCCCAGGAAGGTTTTATGTAGGAGTTAGAGCTGACATTTCCTTTTTTTTTTCCTGCTTAACGTGACAGCATAAAAATTTCCCTCTGTTACTAGAAACACTTTAAAATTTTGTTTTTTGTGAGGAGATCAGCCCCGTGCTAACATCAGCCAGTCCTCCTCTTTTTTTGCTGAGGAAGACTGGCCCTGGGCTAACATCCGTGCCCATCTTCCTCCACTTTATATGGGACACCGCCACAGCATGGCTTGCCAAGCAGTGCGTTGGTGCGTGCCTGGGATCTGAACCGGCAAACCCCAGGCTGCTGCAGCGGAGCGCATGCACTTAACCGCTTGTGTCACCGGGCCAGCCCCAAAAATTTTTTAATTAAAGTATAGCATACATACAGAAAAGTGCTCATATTGTAAGTGCACAGCTCAAATAATTTTCACAAACTGAACACTCCTATGTAATCAGCAAGCCAGTCCCTAAAGAGAGCATGACTTGCTCCTGGGAGCACCCGTGTCCTTTCTAGTCACCATCTTGACTTTTTTTTTTTGCTGAGGAAGATTTGCCCTGAGCTAACATCTGTTGCCAATTTTCCTCTTTTTTTGCTTGAGGAAGATTAGCCCTGAGCTAACATCTGTGCCAGTCTTCCTCTATTTTATATGTGGGTTGCCACCACAGTGTGGCTGACGAGTGGTGTAGGTCCATGCCCCTGATCCGAACCCACAAACCCAGGCCGCCGAAGCAGAGTGCGCCTAACTTAACCACTATGCCACGGGGCCGGCCCCGCCATCCTGACTTTTAACAGAGTAGATTAGTTTTGCCTGTTTAGCTACAAATACTTAAAACACAATTTCCGGGCCGGCCCTGTGGCTTAGCGGTTAAGTGCACGCGCTCCGCTGCTGGCGGCCCGGGTTCAGATCCCGGGTGTGCACTGACATACCACTTCTCTGGCCATGCTGAGGCCGCGTCCCACATACAGCAACTAGAAGGATGTGCAGCTATGACATACAACTATCTACTGGGACTTTGGGGGAAAAAATAAATAAATAAAATTATAAAAAAAAAACACAATTTCTCCTGAAAATATAAGTTTTATTGTCTTTTTCTTAAGATTTTATTACATAGGGGCTGGCCCCGTGGCTTAGCGGTTAAATGCGCGCGCTCCACTACTGGCAGCTGGGATCGGATCCCGGGCGCGCACCGACGCACTGCTTGTCCGGCCATGCTGAGGCTGCGTCCCACATACAGCAACTAGAAGGCTGTGCAACTGTGACATACAACTGTCTACTGGGGCTTTGGGGAGAAAAAGGGGGAAAAAAAAAAAGGAGGAGGATTGGCAATAGATGTTAGCTCAGAGCCGGTCTTCCTCAGCAAAAAGAGAAAGATTGGCATGGATGTTAGTTCAGGGCTGATCTTCCTCACAAAAAAAAAAAAAAAAGATTTTATTACATAGTCACTATAAACAAATAACTACAACAAAATCCCTAAGTAGTATTGTGTAAAGATATAAAGAAGAAATCAAGGTCACAGGAGCATCACATAGTTAACCACTGTTAACATCTAGTGTGTGTGTCTGTGTCCTTCATGTTTTTCTGTTGAGGTATGTATCTTTTTTTTTAACTTTTTATTGAAGTATAAAATAATAATATACAGACAATAAAGGACACTAACCTTAAGTGTACAGTTGAATGGATTTTTACATATGTATAGACCTGTTAAACACATATATTGATCCCCATTATTTACCATCTAAGTTGTCTGTAAATTTTTGCAACTATAAACAGTGAAACAATGATTATCTTGGTGAATCAAGCTTAGTTTTCACAGTATATTATTTTCTTCAAATAAATTGCAGAGAGAGAAATTATCAAGTTAAAATTGTAATAGCTAGGTCTGATGTGCCCTGTTTTAATTGTCATGACAACCCACGGAGGTGGGGACAGCCATGGTGCTGATTTGTACTTGAAGGACAGCTCGGGTCCGACTCACTGCTGTTGCTCCCCCACCACTCTCGTCCTTTGACCACAGCTTCTGCCCTCCTGCTCTCTCCCTCCTCATTGTCTGCGTCCCTCATCCCTGCCCCAGATCAAGGAGCTGCAGCTGGTGCTCGCCGAGGCCCACGACAGCCTCCGGGGCCTGCAAGAGCAGCTCTCCCAGGAGCGGCAGCTACGGAAAGAGGAGGCCGACAACTTCAACCAGAAGATGGTCCAGGTGGGTGGTGCCCAGCGCCCTGCCCGCACCTGCGCTACCCTCTCTTCCCTGAACTGAAGGCAGAAACCTTAGAGGTCCCCGGATCTTCAGGAGGCAAGAATGTCAAGGGAAACCCTCATCTTCCCGTCCGTCGTGATTGTGGGGTGTTTTTTTTTTTTTTTGCTTTGCTTGTGATTGTGCATTAGGTGCGCTGGGCTGGAATCCTGGGCTTGTCGTTGACTGCCTGTTTGACCTCAGGCCAATCCTGTCTCCTCTCTGGGCCTCAGTTTTCCCATCTATGAAAAATTGCCCCCATCAGAGCTGAAAACCTACAGCAGGAAGGCCAGAGGCCTGGCTGGTAATCAAGATGATAGTCTTGCTAATAAAAAGCATTTATTAAGCCCTTACTGTATGTCAGGGCTGTGCAATGCCCTTTCCACACATTATGTCCTTTAGTCCTTATGTCTTCCCCTAGGAGGCGTCCCCACTTGACAGATGGGGAAACTGATGCCCAGAGAGCTGAAGCGCTTTGCCCAGGGTTGCATGTCCAGGGCGAGGTGGGGCTGGGATTCTAATCCAGGTCTCTGGCTCCCCCTTAGCCATTGCTTCCTAGGGTATTGCATATTCTCAGCCTTCCTCAACTCTGAGCATGCCCTTTGCTCTCCACGTCGGTCACCCCTCCCTGCCATCATTGCTCACGCTCCCAGGTTCCTCCTGAAATGTGAGAGTTCATTTGAAACAATAAGTACGTGCTTATTATATGATGTCATGGTTTTCATAATCGAACAGAGCCGGGTTCCAATCCCAGCTCTTTCACTGAGTGGTAGCTGTGATTGCTACTGCTTTTATGAGTTTCTCTTCCCTGGAGTAGCAGAGGGCAGTGTTTATCTCAACAGAACAAGCTGCTAGCGGTGGAGTCTCTGGCAGGGATCACCCACAGGCACCACCCAAATTTTCCTCTCTGCCCTGGCGTGAGGTCTGGAATGGGAGGGACAGTGCCCTAGACGACGGCCAGGGTTGCTCACGCTCTTGTCCCCCTCGCAGCTAAAGGAGGACCAGCAGAGGGCGCTCCTAAGGCGGGAGTTTGAGCTGCAGAGTCTGAGCCTCCAGCGGAGGCTGGAGCAGAAATTCTGGAGCCAGGAGAAGAACATGCTGGTGCAGGAGTCCCAGCAGTTCAAGCACAACTTCCTGCTGCTCTTCATGAAGCTCAGGTGGTTCCTCAAGCGCTGGCGGCAGGGCAAGGTTTTGCCCAGCGAGGGGGATGACTTCCTTGAGGTATGGTTCCCGTGGGACTGGGTCTGGGGCAGGGGTGGCGTGGGGGAGATACAACAAGAGGGACGCCCAGCTGGCGTCGACACAGCCCTGAGGCTCATATACGAGCCGTCAGCTTGCGGACTTTCATCCCTGCATCCATTCACTCATTCAGCGTCTGTTTCTTGGGAACCAGCTCTTTACTGGGGGCTGTGGCAGGTGCTGGGGATACCTGTGAAGAAGACAGCCTTGGTCCTGGCCTTACCGGGAGAAAGTCTCTTTGGGGGCTAGTAGGTCTTTAACACCTAATACTTCTTTGTTTCTCTTTTTAACAAACCTCAGAGTCTTCAGCAGGCAACAGTATCTAAGTGAATTTAATAATCTAGTTTTGTTGTTATTGCATTATATGCAATATAGTACATATTAATGTTTTTTATTCTTTTGAGGTATCACTTACACACAGTAAAGTGCACACATCTTAAGTGTACAGCTGATGAAGTTTGACAGTGTACACCCGTATAGCCCCCACCCAGATCACAATAGATCACATTTCCAGCACCCCAGAAGACTCCCTTGTACCCCAGTCAACATGCCCACCCCAGCAGTCAGTGCTGTTCTCATTCATACACCGTGGGTTAATTTGGTCTATTCTGGAACTTCATATAAGTGCATGTAGCCTTTTGTGTCTGGCTTCCTTTGCTCTGTATAATTTTTTGCGATTCGACCATGTTTGGCACGTAGAAGTAGTTCATTCTTTTTTCTTGCTGTTTATTTTTGACTTATGAATATACCTATTTTATTTCTAATATTACCTTCGATTTATGGCAGTGGGCACTGGCTTTCCATTTTTAGTAATAGTATCAACTTCCTCTTTTAGATGTGTCTAACTAGAAGGAGAGGTTGACTTGAAACATAACGATAGTACGGGTAGTATTGGATGTGGCTTTGGGAATGTGTGAAGCTCGGGAAGGACTCCCGTGGCCCATCTGTCCCTAGGTCTGTGCAGGACCCTTGTTCCTGAGAGCCCCTGCCCCATCATCAGCACGCTAACCTTGCTAGGAGAAGGGGGCCTGTGGGGACGTCATACCTCAGTCACACCCACCCGTGTTGGCACCGCTCACCTTGGCCGTGGCCTTTGGGGTACAGGTACCTCTGGTCTAGCCCAGGCTTGGCCCTCCGGCTCAGGCTACTCTTTCCAGAGCCAGTGGGGCCCAGTGGCACTCCCCAAGTCCCCATGTACCCCTGTCAGGGGTCCCCCAGAGTAGCCCGAATGCCCCAGGAGCAGGGGATGATGGTTAGACCTGACTCTGTAGCAAGAGTCCCCTGCCCCCACCCCCAGTGGGGCTCATAGTTCTTTTCCCGGGCCACCCAGCTCCTCAAGGCCCCTTGGGAGAGTCACTGACCGTCATTAAATGGACCCATTTCCTGCTGCCCACGCCCTGGAATATCTGACACAGAGGTGCCCCTGTGAGAAGTGGCTCAAAAGCCAGCATGGCTGCTCCTTGAGTGTCACCCTTTGTGACACCTGGGGCCTCCCGTTTGAAGCCACTGCCTGCTCTCTCTTTCATGGGATTTGAAAATATAGGACTTGCCTCTCCTCTTTGGAAGTCCCACACAGGCCTTTGGATGAAGCCTAGGGTTTTTTTTTTAATGTATTTTTTTAAATTTATTTTTTTAAATTCTAGTAAAATATTCATAACAAAATTTACCATTTTAACCATTTTTAAGTTCACAGTTCACTGTCATTAAGTACATTCACATTGTTGTGCAACCATGTCCACCATCCATCTCTAGAACTCTTCATCTTGTAAAACTGAAACTCTATACCCATTAAACACTAACTCCCCATCCCCTTCTCCCCCCAGTCCCTGGTAAGCACCATTCTACTTTCTGTCTCTGTGAATGTGACTACTCTAAGTACCTTACATAAGTGGAATCATACAGTATTTGTGTTTTGTGCCGGGCTTATTTCACTTAGCATACTGTCTTCAACGTTCATCCATGTTGTAACACATTGCAGAATTTCCTTCCTTTTTAATGCTGAATAATATTCCATTGTATGTATATGCCGCATTTTATTTCAGCTTTATTGATGTACAATTGACACATAGAGTTGTATATATTTAAGGTGTACAACTTGATGTTTTGATATATATACACATTATGAAATGATCACCTCAATCAAGCTAATTAAACTGTCCATCGTGGGGCCAGCCTGGTGGTTTAAGTTCATGTGCTGCACTTTGGCGGCCCAGGGTTTGTGGGTTCAGATCCTGGGCGTGGACCTAGGCACCGCTCATTAAGCCGTGCTGTGGCGGCATCCCACATACAAAATAGAGGAAGATGGGCACAGATGTTAGCTCAGGGAAAATCTTCCTCACCAAACAAAACAAAACAAAACAAAAACATATCCATCACCTCACATAGTTACCATTTCCTCCCTTCCTCCCTCCCTTCCTTCCTTCTGTCCTTCCTTCCTGTGGTAAGAACATGTAAGATTTACTCTCTTAGCACATTTCAAGAATGCAATGTGGTATTGTTAACTGTAGTCACCATGCTGTACATTAGATCCCCAGAACTTACTCATCCTGCGTAAATGAAACTTTGTACCCTTTATCCAACATCTCCCCGTTTTCCCCTCCTCCTGCCCCTGGCAACCACTATTCTACACTCTACTTCTATGAGTTTGACATTTTTGATTCTACATATAAGTGAGATCTTGAAGTATTTATCTTTCTGTGCCTGGCTTATTTCGCTTAGCATAATGTCCGCCAGGTTCATCCATGTTGTCACAAATGACAGGATTTCCTTCTTTTTTAAAACCAAATAATATTCCACTGTATGTATATATCACATTTTCTTTATCCATTCATTTGTAGACAGACACTTAGGTTGTTTCCACGTCTTGGTTACTGTGAATAATGCCGCAATGAACACGAGGGAGTGCAAATAGCAATTTGAGATTCAGATTTCATTTCTTTTGGAAATAGACCCAGAAGTGGGATTGCTGGATCATATGGTAGTTCTATTTTTAATTTTTTGGGAAACCACTATACTGTTTTTCCATAGCTAAAGCCCAGTTTTGGCTGCTAGGGAAGATGCTCCGCCACACCCCCCAAAGTGAATTGCCTGTAGGCCACATAACCTATGTTTTAAGTCAGTTTGTTTCAGGCAAACTCTCCATATTTGGTGAAAATTTTTCTTGCCATTTCCATGTCCTGGAGTAACAGCGAGAAAGAGAAACTTACTTTAGAAAAAAATAAGGTGTAAGCATAGAAAATTAAATAATATATGTGCCCATAATTAATAGAAATACACATATTTACTGAAATAGACATAATAAGATACAAACATACCCACATATGTTGTAAAAATAGATACAAACATATATGTACAGTCATGTGCTGCATAACAATGATTCGGTCAAAGATGGACTGCAGACAACAGTGGCCCCATAAGATTAGTACCATATAGCCTGGGTGTTTAGTGGGCTGTACCGTCTAGGCTTGTGTAAGTACACTCTATGATGTTCTCAGAATGATGAAATCACCTAACAGACACATTTCTCAGAGTGTACCCTTGTCGCTAAGCAATGTGTGACTGTATATGATATGATATAAAGCTCATGTGTATGAAAATACATACAAATACATAATAAAATACATGTAACTATATAAATAATAAACTTGATGTACATGCATACTTTTAAAGAATATACATGTCCACACATGCAGAATTAACACTCTATATGTGAATGATAACCCTCATCTATTGAGTATTTGTAGTGTTCTGGGCGCTGTGTTAAATGCTTTTAGTGGATTATTGCATTTCACTTGTATAAATACATCCTGTGATGTGGAGGCAATTATTATCCCCATTCTACCATGGATAACTATCTTTAATTCCTTGTCCTCAATTCTGAAATCCAGAAGCTCTGACTCACTCAGAGCTTCTTTTGTGTCTAACTCAGTTGGAAAACATTGTCCTGACATTCTTTTGGCAGCAAAACCTTTGTTATCCCATTTTATGTTATATTCACATGTTTGTAGGGGAGATATCGGTGTCCTTGAGCATAGGATGTTACGCCAGATTTTGCTGGGGCTGTTATGCAATATACAGTGTAGGTACCATATTATCCTTCTAAATCCCGATTAATTCTGAATTCCAAGTACGCCTGGCCCCAAGAATGTCAGAAAAGGAACCGTGCCCCCATGGATATAGGTGACGAAAAGTCTGTATGTTTAGATACTCGTGACCAGGGACGGAGTTGGGGTGCTTGTTCACGCAGGCCCTGCTCCCCCACATGCCTCCCAGCCTCAGTGCCTGCCCGGGCCCTGGAAACCCTTCGTCGTTTGGTTTCCAGGACACCGCACTCTCTTGGACTTCCTTCCACCTCACTGATTGCTCCTTCTCAGTCTCCGTGGCTGGACCCCCCTTTTCTCCCTGACCTGACCTCTTAACGTCAGAGTCCCTGGGGCTCAGGCCTTGGGCCACGTCGTTCCTTTACCTACACTTACTCCCTGGGG